>NW_004567130.1:83613-87518 GCF_000260355.1 Condylura cristata | reverse complement strand
AGAAGTCTGCCACGCCATGTGGTCACCTCCAGGGCAGGCGGGAATCGAACTCATGCGGAAGCGGTTTTAGATTCTCCGTGCTGTGCTTTAACCCGCTGCGCCACCAGGGAGGGCCCCTGATTTTAGTTTTATAAGAAATTAAGGAAAGGATTAGAAACACATACTCTATGATTAGTATGTTGTTCTATATAAATGATGCTTTTACATAATTGTTCCAGTTACCTGTTTGAGTGACAACTATTATAAAGAGGAATTAAACAAAACCTGCTTAGCTGAAGAAAACGGAAACATTTTTTTCAACTTATTTACAGGAATTTGCATACTCTAGAAGCATGTTGTCAATCATCAGTGTGCTTCATTTTAAAATTTCTTATAAGATAGAATTGTTACTTGTTTCATATTCTTTTCTGACATCCATGTTTCATCTGTATCTTTTCTGCCTTTAGTTGAATGGACTGAAATAGAGGAATACACAGGGCCACACAAAGGAGATCCCAATGAAGGTATTCTGTGCAGTATTGTTCTGACCGTAATTGTGTCTCACCTGTTAAACCTCAAAATAAGAGTGTCACGTCCTGTTGGGTCAGTTCCCTAACCATATGCAGCTTGGGTAGTTCACTAGAACAACTGACAGGACTCAGCATGTGGTAGTTTTCATGCTCGTGGGTTGCTATTGTGAAAGGGTGCAAGGAAAAATCAGCCAAGTAAAAGCATGTGGGGGACAGAGTCTGCAGGAGACAGGTGCCAGCTGCGAGGAGCCCTCCCCTGCAGCTGTCTTGGGCTGGGCCCAATGCCTCCATCATCAAAATACAACAGCCCCGACCCAGGGGCTCCCAGGCACAGGCCCAGCATCTAGCTGCAGCCCGCACGTCCTCTCCCTTGCTGGAAGGAAAGCCGTGTTCACAGAAACCACCTTGTTTGTACCTAAGTTAGCATTTCGCAGACCCCCAGGGGTCATCCCTCTCTCAGGCTAGCAGCCTCAGGCTCATGTGTGAAGTCTTTCTACACAGCAGTGACGCTGATCATAATTTTGGGCTTTATCTTAAACGTTTCTCTTCATAGGTAATATGATGATGTAACACGGTATTGGGTTCATTGTATCATCCCCCAAAATTACAGTGCTGGTTATTGTTTTGATTTTTGATTAGTACTTAACAGGTATTTGTACATGAATCACTGTGGTCATTATATGTAATTACAATGTGTTCTTTATAGCTTCTTCCTCTTTCAGGATAATTCTGAGACAAAATAAGCTGACTGATTTCTGATTTCAAAGTAAAGTAAGAATTGCTTGGCTTAATTTGATTCATGTTGCACTAAATCCCTTTGTAGTTATTAAAGCACGTAGTGATGTTTATCATATTTTGCCACTTAAATTTAAAATTAAGTGTTTATTTTGTCTATATACAAAAACATCAGGTGGGGAGATGATTCCCATATTTCTTTCATTTTAAAATAACTGTGCCATGATAAGTTATTATATGGTAATTGCAGGTCCAAGGAAACCCTTTAAAAGTTAAGTCTTTACAGCTGTTTTAGAGTTGTAGCAAAATTGAGCAAAAAGTACAGAGCCCTGTGTACTACTGGTTCCCACGATGTACACACACTGCACCACAGCTGTGCCTTTACTAAAACGTGTGGGTCCACACTGCCCCGTTGGCACCCAGAGGTCATAATTTATGCGCTGGCTCACTCTTGGTGTTGCGTATTTTATGATTTGGAAAAATGTGCACTGACTTGGACCCACCATTGTAGCATTGCACAGAATAGCGAAATGACTCTATGTCCTCTGCGCTCTGCCTCCTCACCTCTCCCTTCTTTCTAACCCCTGGATGCCGCTGACCTTTTACTGTGTCCATAGCTGTGGCTTTCTCAGAATTCCAGATAGATGGTATCATACAGTATATATTTGAATGCTTCAGATGTTCCCATTCAAGATGCTACTTGGCCTTGGTGATTTTTCCTGCTGTTCAGAAGCACAGCGCATGGCAGTGGTGCCTTCCAGACTGAAAATTATGATTTCATAAATATTTGATGCATCATGGAGAGGGTTGAGTAAAATGACACTTCCTACTATCCAGCATGCACCGAATCTTCCTGCTCTGTGAAGAAGACCGGGAAAGACTACTTATAGAAGAAGTACTCTATCAAACGGGACACACGGTCGTTCATACTTACCTTGCAGTTGGAAAAAAGACTTGTGAAGGTCTTTTCTGTCCCCCCTTCCTAATACTACCTTAAAAATCTATCCCCCACTTCCCTTGCCCGATTCTCCCGACAAACCAAACAATCAAGGAGTTTTATACACTTCAAAAGACCCCGACCCTTTCAGTGTAGATTGGGACAAATTAGCAACACAAGCGGCTCGATGTAATCCTACTTCCTCACTTTCTCAGGCTGCTGTTGCCGCTAATCTCACTCGTCCCTCGGGTCGTCCAGACCGCCATCATTAAATAAACAACCCCCCTCCACAGAGTTAAAATCTCAACTAGTCCAACTGCAGAATTGCATCCATAATCTTGCCCTGCAACTTTCTCAGTCTGCTCCGCCCTCTTTGTCCGCCGCTTGCGCACCCGCCATCTCCCCATCCGCGCCCATGGCGGCCGTTTTGTCTCCTCTGCCCCTTTACACCTTGCCCCCTCAGGCATTCCCTGTTATTCAATTCACTAACGACCAGGGCCAGGTCACTCGTCATCATCAGCCCCATAACTTCCGCTTTTTAAAAGAGCTTAAAGAGGCGGTTTCTCAGTATGGCGCTTGCGCTCCTTTCACTTTAACCATTGTGGACTCCATCAGTGATAATTGGCTCACCCCTTCTGATTGGCACTCCCTCGTTAAGGCCACACTCAGCGCTGGAGACCATTTATTATGGCAGGCTGAGTTTTATGAACTTTGTAAGGAGTTTTTGCTAGTTAACCAGCGGAACAATAGTCCGTGGACCCTAGAAATGTTAACGGGCACGGGCCCCTATCTAGATCCTCAAGTTCAAATCAATTATGATCCCGGCCTGTTTATACAAATTTCGGCAGCGGCCACCTGCGCTTGGCGCAGGCTTCCTGTTGCTAGTGGGCAACAGGCGCCGCTTACCAGTATTAAACAAGGGCCCTCTGAGCCGTTTCAAGATTTTGTTGCCCGCCTGCAAACGGCTGCTGAACGCTCCCTGGGCTCCTCAGATGCTACTCAGCACCTTATTCGACAACTTGCTTTTGAAAATGCCTCTCCTACTTGTCAGGTGGCAATCAGGCCTATCAAACGACAGGCTACCTCCATCACCGATTTTATCCGTACATGCGCTGATATTATCCCCGCTTATGAGCAGGGCCTCGCCATGGCGGCTGCCTTTAGTGGTCAATCGGTGATGCAGTTTATACAAGCTAAAAACACCCAACAAATGACCTGTTTTAAATGTCAACAACCCGGTCATTTTGCTAATCGTTGCCCTCAAGGGTTACAGCAACAGGCTCTTAATGCCCCTATAAAAACTCCGCCCACTCACAGGCCTCCTAAACCCTGCCCCCGTTGCAGAAAGGGATATCATTGGACTAGAGACTGTCGTTCCATCACCAATGTAGAAGGAAAGCCCTTGCCTCCCCGCTTATCAGACCCAAATGTAAGCCACTCCTCCACCCCTCAGCTGGGAAACACCGGGAGGGGCCAACTCCCGGCCCCAAAAATAACAATGGGAGCATTCACCGCGGGGCAGCCTCAGACAGTGCCCTCCACCCATCCTTTTCAGACCTCACAAGGGCCACCCCAGGCAGAGCAGGACTGGACCTCTGTCCTTCCTCCGACACAATACTAATGCCTGAAATGGGCTATCAGCAACTCAAAACGGGAGTTTTTGGGCCCCTTCCCCCCAACACCTTTGGTTTAATTCTAGGAAGGGGGAGTATGGTTCAAAGAGG
>NW_004567130.1:58464-83318 GCF_000260355.1 Condylura cristata | reverse complement strand
GGGCAGATGTCACCATTATTGCCCAAGAACATTGGCCTCCCTCGTGGCCTACTACTCCTACTCTTACCAACCTACGGGGCCTGGGACAGAGCCAAAATCCATTACAAAGTTCCAAATATCTCACATGGAAAGACCAAGAAGGCAACACGGGATTAGTAAAACCTTATGTCATTCCCGGCCTTCCGGTCAATTTGTGGGGCCGTGACCTATTATCTCAAATGAGCATTATCATGTTCAGCCCAAGTGACACAGTTACAGCCCAAATGCTTAATCAGGGCTTTCTTCCTGGAAAAGGATTAGGAAAGAACAATGAGGGCATCCGTCACCCACTCGCCCCCCAAGGTCAAACCAGTAGACACGGATTGGGGTATTTTCTGTAGGGGCCGTTGGTCAGCCTGCACCATCCAGACATATGGATCCCATTATATAGAAATCTGACGATCCAGACGGGATCGACCAATGGCCCCTCCCAGCTCATAAGCTCTCCGCTGCCCGCCAGTTAGTGCAGGAACAGTTAGAGGCGGGTCACATAATACCTAGCTCGTCCCCATGGAACACGCCCATTTTTGTCATACAAAAAAAGTCAGGCGCCTGGAGGCTTTTACAAGACCTCCGCGCAGTAAATGAGACTATGGAGCTAATGGGGGCCCTTCAGCCTGGCCTTCCCTCTCCTTCAGCCATTCCTCATGACCATTACAAAGTCATCATTGACCTTAAGGACTGCTTTTTCACCATTCCTCTGTATCCTGAGGACCAAAAGCGATTTTCCTTTAGCGTGTCTTCCACCAATTTCAAAGAACCCTTCCAGAGGTATCAGTGGACTGTCCTCCCCCAAGGGATGGCAAACAGTCCTACCCTGTGCCAAAAGTACGTGGCCCAAGCCATTATGCCCACCAGACAACGCTGGGGTCAAATGTACATTGTTCACTATATGGATGACATACTCGTATCTGGACAGGATCCCTTGGAAGTTTTGACATGTGTACTCCATTTAAAACAAAATCTTGTTGAGGCAGGATTACAGATAGCCCCTCAAAATGTCCAACTTCAGGAACCATATATGTATCTTGGTTTCCAATTATCCCACAATCTAGTTCGAGCTCAAAAGCCTGCCCTACGCATAGATAACCTACACACCCTCAATGATTTCCAAAAACTCCTAGGGGATATCAATTGGCTCCGTCCTTACTTAAAACTAACTACGGGAGAGCTTAAACCTCTATTTGACATCCTTCAAGGGCCCTCAGACCCCACTTCCCCTCGAGCACTCATCTTGGAAGCTCGGCAAGCATTAACCAAGGTGGAACAGGCCGTGGCTGATCACTCTGTCCATAATATCAATTACTCTAAACCACTTGATGTAATTATTTTCCACACTGAATTGACCCCTACTGGGGTTTTTTGGCAAGGCCACCCTATCCTGTGGCTGCATTTACCATCTTCACCCAAAAAAGTCCTCTTGCCCTACTATGAGGCTGTTGCTCAGCTTATTGTCGTGGCGAGAATGACCGGTCGCAAATTATATGGCAGGGACCCCTCAAAAATAATCCAGCCATACTCTAAATCACAAGTTAATTGGCTCTTACAAAATTCTGACTCCTGGCTTATTGCCTGTGCCTCCTTTTCAGGAATTATAGACAATCACCTCCCTCCTGATAAGCTCCTACAGTTCTGTAATACTCATCAGTTAATTTTTCCACAAATTATCCGTAAAGAGCCAATTCCAAGTGCGCTGACAGTTTTTACAGACGGGTCCTCTAATGGCACCGCGGCCTATGTTTGCCGTGACTCTTGTGTGTCTTTTGTTACACCCCACACCTCTGCACAATTGGTCGAACTTGAGGCTATTTTAAAGGTACTCTCTGATTTTCATAATCAACCGTTAAATATTAATACTGACAGTTCATACCTCGCTCAATCTATACCTGCCCTTGAAACAGTTTCATTTATTAAGCCCTCCTCCACAGCGTCAGTTTTGTTCCAGACCTACCAGAGATTGATTTGTCAGCGCACCATGCCATTCCACCTTGGTCACCTTTGTGCTCATTCAGGCTTACCAGGGCAATGCTTTAGCGGACGCCGCCACTCGCGGTCCTCCCACACTCTTGGTGGCCTCTATTCAACAGGCAGAGGAGGCACATGCCCTCCACCACCTCAGTTCCCATTCATTGCGAGTTCTTTATCGCATCACTTGCGAACAGGCCAGACAGATTGTCAAAACCCTAAGAGTTCCTTCTAGTATTGTGTACAAGTTGGTCTCTGGGAATATTTTTTAGCTGTCGTATACTTCTATATTTTTCTACTGTTGATTAAAATGTGTTTTTCTTTACTAGAAACAGAGATTTTTCAAAAAACTGCTGTAAAGAGGTAGTATTTTACCTATTCTAAAAATGTCTTACTGATAGAATGTCAAGTGTTTTATTCCAAGTGCGATGCTGTGTTCACGGGCTTCACCTTTGTTGTCTGCTGTAGTCATTCAATAGCTTTGCAAAGTAACTTTTTACTTATTAGGCAACTGCAGTTTTGGAATGTTGGTTAGCTGACCCATTGGTTAGCAATTACCATCGCTAAGAAGGTAATTGCTCCACGAGCTGGCCGTCAGCCTGCCCCTCAGCACACATGGAGAGTTACCTGTGTAGTGATGGCAGGAGTATATAGACCCAAGTCAGATCAGTTCAGGAAGTTCAGCTTAGTTCTGTGTTAATTTTTATTTCCAGGTTTCCCTAAGAAGCTGACTCAGCCCCAGCATTTGCCCCAATCCATTTACCAAGGGCAGTGGTAACTAACACTCTGCCTTTACTATCAAGTCCCAGTTAACCATGGTCATAGAACTACAGGTTTTACATAAGCAAGACAATCTTGCGGGTCTTAGGTGTAAAGATGTAGTATGCTTCTTGAGATAAATTGAAGATGATCTGTGGTTTATAGACCACCTAATGTTAATATTTAGAGAATATTTATCATTGATTTCTATAGTTTGTGACTTCAGTCTGGTGTCATCACTAGTCTACTAACCTTGCCTACTACTCTGTAGTTTTTGCATTTTTTGGTATGATCTTTTTCATTCTTCTTCCATGACTTTTCTATAAGTTCCATAAGCTTTTCTTGATTAAAAAAAAAACAAACCTTTATTCTCTGCCTTTCTTGGTGATTGTTTTGTTCTATGTTTTTTTCCTACTTCTACCAGTTAGGTATTCTCCAATTTTTCTATACCAAAATAAAAGGCATGTAGTATTAAAGAATTTTAAAGACTCTTCGGCATTCAGTCAATCAAAACACCCTCTTCAGCCTGTGTTTATCTTCTGAGTGAAATAGCTGTTCAAATAAATAATTTGAAATTCAAATAGATTAAACTGATTTCTTTGGATATGACATGGCAAAAATGAGATTGAAATTCAGATTTCTCTTTTTTAAAAGAGATTGTGTCTAGGTGAGTCTTTAATAATAGAGGGTGGGAATTGCATTCAGTGAACGCAATGGAAGAGGATGAGAATGAATCAACAGAAGCAGCAAACTTCATGAACCATGCTGGGTTGGTAGGAATAGGGTTTCAGAAAACCTTACAAAACACTGGGGTTTATGCAAGTTAGACATATAAAGAAAAATTACAGGAACGAGGATTTTGGGGGACTTAAGTAGAGGCATTTTACTTAGAAAGTTTAAAGGAGCCTTAAATATATCACTTCTGTTTTTTTAATTGTGGGAACTACTACACTTCATTATATCAAAACGTAAAGCCAAGCTGGGAAGATTGTCTTCATAGCAAATAGGATTGTGATGGCCTCCTCCTCCAACTCGAGTTCCTGGAGCTGGCTTCCATCCCAGTCCACACTGTGGGAGTTGCAATTACTGAATCACATGCATCTTCGGCCCAAGGCAGGGAGCGCCTAATCGCCACCTCTCTTCCCAGGGCACCCAGGCCCCTAGCCATGTGCTGGCAGTGTCACACAGAGCGGGCTGACCGTCAGGTCAGTCAGGGCTTTATTTGGCTAGTTGGTGACAGTGAATGCACAAGCTCTGCTTAGCTTGTTTTTCAGTAGCAGGGAAATGACCTACCCTTGGTCATTTGAGCCAAGCCTCATTTCTGGAATCTTCTCTTGTAGGTTGATGATTTAAGGCCGTAGACTGCCGTTGAGCCTGGTAGATGAGGGGGAGTGGGACTATATGTCAGGGACGTGAGGGCAGAACCCCCAGGTCTCTCCTTGGGTGTCTGAGTTCTTATGAACAGTTTTAAAGGTTTGCTAATTCACGTGTACCTGAAAAAGCAGGACTTACATAGGAAAAATAATTAGACTTTATAACTTTTAATGTTTTAATTTCTCTGTACATATCTAGTACATGTTTAGTACATATCTAGTCTTCAAACATTTAGGGGAACTTCCTATACAATTTTAGAGTAGAGGGAAGGAATGAATCCCAGTAAGTTGTCTCCATGCCAAAGAAAGAAAACTGCCATTTTGGTCTTGGAACCAAGAACAGGTTATGTAGAAGGACAGTTTATTCTCATTCAGATAAATAAAAGTTATGCCATCTATTAATTGGATTTTCAGTTTATAAGAAATATAAGACAATGTCATCACAGTGATACTTTTTATCTCAGAAGCTGTAACTTTTTGTTATGGGCACTAAGCATGAAATGTTATTGAACATTTTACAAGTTGGAGGAAATAGAGACAGAAATAGATACTAAAAGTTTTTTTTAATCTGTCCCCAAATTTGAATTATATAGAGAAAAATAATTTAGCATGTAGGTAGACAGACTTTCACTTGATTTTTCAATGTAGAAATGAAATCACCCACTTTTGTTTCATAGTTTATCACAAAAGTCCTTCTCATATCCCCAACTTTGATGATTCATGCTCTACAATATCTGAAATCATAGTCTGTGACACCAAGGTAATGTGTGCTCTTGCGAAGCTGTCTACTCTGAATTTAGTTTCTACTTAGTATCTCTGTGTAGCTTTCATTCGTGAATTGTTGCCTCAACTTTCTAATTTTTTTTCTTGAAAGAAGCTGATTTTATTAATGAATCCATTTTAAAATGTTTATTGGGGGTAGATATGATTTAAAACACTGTTTTAGGGGTATACATTCATACCTCAAAAAATGTATGTATGTATGCCACCACTTACTGGCCATGGAATCTTGAACCTCTTCATATGTCAGGGGCCTTGTTTATAAAAGTAATGTTCAGACCTGCCTCTGAGGTCTGTGTGTCATGAACAGAGGTACAAAATACAAAAATAATTGGTAAACTTTAGAGGGTGTTACAGAAATATAAGACAGTGTCATTACAGTGATATTTTGATGCTTTCTAAATATTAAAGGATTTTTTGAATGTTTGAAGGACAATAAAATGGTAGTGGTATCAGGAAAAGAAAGGGAAAGTTAAAATTGGCATGTGGATTTCTTACTGGGGCTATGTTAATGGGTTATTATCAGTGATATCCTCTAGGTAGTGCTAAGTGTAGTTTGGCACTTGAAAGCTTCTTTATTATGTTTTAAATGTTTTGACTATAAAAATTTCTTCAATACCAACAATGTGTCTTGCACTTAGATACAGAATGTACAAACTGAGGGGAAGAAATGGCAAGGACAGGATAATTAGTAACCAGAGTACTTCATATAAAGAAAAATGATAATTTTAGGTTAGAATGTATTGGGGGAGTTCATATTTTGGTGGTCAAAAATGATCTGTCTGAGAGTGACAGAAGCAGCCAGATGAAGGATGAGAAGGAGCCAGTCTTGTGAAGGTCTTGAAGAAGGACATTCTAGAGAGACACAATAGTGAGTCACAGCTGCTCATCTTATTCAAACATGTCAGAATAACAAGGAAGCAGGGTGTAAAGTAAGCCTCATCGTAATCACGTTTTTGAAGTGTTGAAACTAACGTACATGGGTGCTTAGCATGTTTTAGATAATAAATAAATGTTCTTCTTTCCTTATGAAAGCTTATATACTTTTCTTGAGTTCACATAACTCAAGTTTTTGGTTAAAGACCTTAAGGAAAAGTTTTTGGTTCTGCTTTGTTATTTTATTCAATCATTTTCTTTATCAGTAAAAATTTTATTTACTAATTAATTAATATAAATATCTCCATTGAGTTTTCTTTGTTAACAAATTGCTTGATTTCACCTCTTGTAATAAATCAATGATATTTCTATTTTTTAAAAAAGACTTATTTATTTCTGCATGGAGAACTGGGGTACAGGCCAGAGATGCAGGGGCAGTGAGAGGCTTCACCAGAGACAGAGTGGGGAGCAGAGCAGATTGACAGAGTACACTGCTGAGGGGAGCAGGAGGGAGACAGGAGGGGTCTCGCTGCCATGCCATGTGGGTCTCTCCCTGGCTGGGGATTGAACTCCCACTGAAGCTGCTGCTACCAGTTTTGCAGTGCTGCCCTTTAACCCATTGTGCCACCAGGGAGGGCCCAAATCAACAATATTTCTAAGAAATAATAAAGGGTCATGAATGGTTGAAGAACTGTCTTCCACCTTCGTCGGCCAGCATCTCCCACATCAGACTCCCTTGCTGCCTACAATGACAGTATTTGCGTGGCCCTGAAAAGAAAAAGCATTGTCCGAACAGTGACAGGCAGGTTTAAACTTATGATGTCTCTATGAGAGGAGACTGGCAGTCAGTCCTGGCATCAGCAGCCATGAGATTCCTGGCCCTGGAAGGTGCCACATCCTGCTGTTGAAGGTCAGGACTGAAATGGGTAAATGCGTGAGTGGCCCCAGGGGCCATGAAGGGTCTCAAGTGTGACTTGCTGACTGGAATTCCCAGAAGACATGACACTGGTGGAAGCCATTTTCGTGGCAATCCAGCTCAAGCCACCTGTGGAAACTTCTTAAGACTTACAATTTATAATGTAAAAGCCATCACATTTCTTTTTATCGAACTCTCTTCAGTGCCACGCGAATACTGTCATTGTATACAGCAAGGGAGTCTGATGTGGGAGATGCTGGCTGACAAAGTTGGTAGACAGTTCTTCAACCTTTCACGACCCTGTATTTCTTAGAAATGTCTTTGATTTGGGTCCTCCTTGGTGGTACAATGGGTTAAAGCACAGCACCTCGAAGCTGCCACAACAGCTTCACTGTTCCTTTTGGGGACACAAGTCAAGTTTAGTGGTGCCCAAGGGGGTTCCTGCTACAAGGAATGTGAAGATCTCCTCCTCCTCCTCCATTTTCAGGCCAGCAAGGGCTCTGGAACTTGTGAAAATTTTGAAGGAAAAATATAGAGGGAAAGTATTTGTATTCATTAAAGTCATAACAAACTGAGTAAAGTTACAAAAGTAATGAAATAAAAAAATCCTTAAAGTAATAGCAGTAATTCTTACCCTAATGTCAAACTTTGATTAAAGGTTAAAGTAGGAAAGAACAAAAGTGGTGTGTCTGAAGCTGCTAGTGGCAGCAAGGGAGGAGACCAAAAGGCAAAGAGCAAAGAAAATGCTCGGACAGACAAAGACCCTCAAGGAGGTCATCATATTTCACTGCAGGTATTTGTTATTTTCTATAAGACAGATTCTGATTTGAGTGATGATCATGATTAACGACTTCAGTGTCTTTACTAGAGATATCCAACTGTGTCTGGTAGTCATAAAATGCTAATTAACAATGAGATGCCATGTTTAAAATCATAATGATAAGTATTTTATCAAAACAATAATAACAAGTGCTGACAAAGGTGACGGGGAGGCATCCTTACACACTTTGAGAGAGGAAATCAGTAAATTCATTTTGAAGGGTAACTGAATGGCATTTTTCAAGTGTGTTACCTATCTTGAAGTAAGTTCTGTAGGTACTTTAAAAAATAGGGGGAATCTAAAGCAATAATAAAAAAAGGGAAGACAAAGAAATATAACACAAGACACATTGAGATATCAAGGTACTATGTTTTCACAAGGGGAGAAATATCCAGAACCCAACCACAAATACAAGGAAACTTTCCTATCAAATACAGACTTAAAAAATGTGTGGTGTTGCCTCCATGTTTATTGCTGCTCTATTTACAATAGGAAAGACATGGAATCAACTCAAATACCCAAAAGTAGATGACTGGATTAAAAAGATGTGGTATATATACACGAAGGAATATTACTCAGCAATCAAAAAAGATAAACACCTGCCTGTTCCAGCAACATGGATGGAGCTGGAAGGGATCATGCTTAGTGAAATAATTCAGAAAGAAAAGGAAAACTACTGGATGGTTTAAGTTACAGCACGAGTATAAAGGACCAGGGGAGAAAATAATAGTAATATTGAACAACTATATGCCAGAGACATTTTACAGTAGTGGAGTGGGGAATGGCATCAGAAATGGGGTGGGAGTGCACTAGACTATGGTGATGGCACACAGGTAAATTGGTGATGGGAAGCCCGCAGACATTACAACTGAGATGGAAAAAGGCACAAAATGATGTAAAAATAAACTATTGTATTATTAAGAAAAAATTGTGTGGTGCTGGGTCATGGGCCATGAAGGTCCAAAGCTGGAAACTGGTCCATAGGACCGTACACTATAGGGCTAAGGCTGCTCTAAGCTACGTCAGTATATGGTACTGGGGTCCACGACCCTCAGAAAGGTCTACTTTGTCCATGGGAGATGCCAGGTGGCCTTGGTGTTCTTGTTCTTGTATAGAGACAACTTATTTAGTAATGACCCTGTGTCACTCTGCCATATGCACATTTTGAAAGCAAACTCAGCCCACACCACCGTCTTTCTGCAGTTGTTCCATCAAATCATGTGTACCTTATGCTAGTCTTTCAGTCATTTACATGTTATTATATTGGCAAACAAAGTCAAAAGCAGAGTACACATTGAATTAGTAGTACTATGTCTAAGAGCCAGAAGTGCTAGGCAGTGCACTCAGGGGTTTTAAGTATAGCCTTCTCGATTTTTAACGTTTTTTTTTTTTTGCATACTCATTTCAGTATTTTACTTTCTTCTTCAAGTTTAGAAAACATGTAAGCGGGATGTGACTTACCTTTGTTCATGCATTTTCATTGCAAATGGGACAGTTTTTATCTCCCAGTTCCTTCCTGGTGGTCACTGTGTTTATTTCACCACTTCTGCACGGCCTCCCAGGTGCTCACTTAAATATTTCAGAGATGCACTTAGGTTCACCTTGCAGAGTAATTGTATGTGTGTCTGTGAAGCAAGAAGTGCTTTCTGCAATGCGTGTTCAGCATAGTTTTATGAATTGATCAATGAATAAAGATAGATGAGATTTGGCATTGCAACTCCAAGAGTGATTTTTTAAATAATTATCAGGAAAATGTATTATAAAATATTAGCTTTACATAGACACTTCTCTTAAAACAGTGCTCCTGCCTTGAATAAGAAGGAAGTACAGAAAAGCAAAAAAGAAACAAAGACATCAACAAAACACGTGGGTGAAGTCAGTGAGGATCCTGCTGCTGGGTTCACAAAAAGTATAGACATTGCTAGACGTGGACCAGATAATATCTTAAGGTAAAATCTATTATTCTCCCTTTCAGGTTAAAGAGTAATAGCCTTGCTTAATTTTCTGCAAATCAAACAACATAATGTCGTGGATAGGCCATGGCAAGAAAATTTCACCCTTCTCATACAAATACACTGGAATGTAACAATGAGGACCAGGGACATTTTTGTTTTACCTCTGAAGGGACATTGGTTTCCAAGCCTGAATCTGGTGGAGAGGACAGGTTCACACTCACCAAATGTTTGCCACCTCCCAGTACGCACCACCAACACTTGCGCAGCTGCACTGCAGACTTTGGGCCATCCCCTACGGGCCTCCTATCCCCTCACCCTTCTCTCAGAAGAGGGATTGAGTGGGAAAATCACAGGTGCAGGTTCAAGATTGAACATAACAAAATAGAGGGTGGGCAGTTGTAGGTCTTATCAGCTTAGAGGCATGGCACTGGAGGAGTCTTTTTCTTCTTTTGACTGCAGTTTGCGATAGGCAGTCATGATTTCTCAGTATTCTTATATTGCTGCTTAGTAGCATCAGTTCTGACTTCTATGTCCTGTTTGATTTTTGCTATAATTTTGCTGGGCATTTTGTAGTGACAGTGGAGGAGCTGTTTAACAACAAAATACTTTCATTTGTATTCATAAATTTCAACTGAAAGTGTCAAAAATGCATTCAATTTAAAAAATGGAAACATTTTTAGAAGTCTTCTCAAACATGATTATTATTATTGTAGAAGTCTTCTCAAACATGATTGCTATTATTGCGTGGCCCTTTTTGTTATGAAATGGAGTGTTACATGGTGGTGATTAGCAAAAAAGGTAGAGTAATACAGTAGTACTAATAAATCCTGACTGGGTATTGCAGACGTCAGGCAAAGAAGGAAACATGGCATCTCGTGGTGATGCAGCTCTTATGCTCTCCAAGGACTTGGACCAGTGTGTTCCCACTCAGCAGTCTCCAAGCAGCTTCCTAAAGATGACCCCCTATGCTCCACTCTAAGGAATTCACAGACACCATTTTACATGGATAGGGTTAAAGCTTCTATGAAAAACTGGCTCCTCCAACACACTTCTCCATTCATCTTTCGGGACTGGTGTTTTCAAAGGGAGAGCTCACTTGTCAGGAGTCCCTTACGATTTCTTGTCTCCATCTCATCTCAGTTTCTTCATCTTGATTCTCTTCAATGCCCATTTGTTTCATACTTGGAAGCGACCCAGGACTCCCTGTTGCTCTTCTCACTGCACTTGTGCTTCCTGCTAGGGGCTACTGACCAAACTTATGCTTTCACGGCTCATCAGCTCCCTTAGGTGCTGCTCCAGGCAACACACTGCCTACTTGGTTTGCATTGCCTACGTGGCTGTTGTGTGTGGCTGCAAGTGTGCCTTGCCCACTGCTGAACTACTGTGTTCAATTACAGTTTCCTCGTCCTCACCATGTGAGAGTCTTGCTCTTCTAGATAGAGGCAGCTATGGCAGGTGCCCTGGCAAAGGCTGGGCGTCACCGCGAGTCCTGTCTCTCTGCCGGTTGCACCTGAAAACTAAAGTTTCAGTAGATCTTCTCATGTGTAACACCCACCATACCCATAAATAATGACACCTTCCAAGTTAAATCCGTGTCCTCTGTTTTCTTGAGTCATGTAAAAGACTGTGAACTGGTCTCTCTCTTATCTCCCTCCCTTTTCGCTCACCCCATCGTTTGAAAATCAATGGCCTCTTAAGGCAAAAGTCAGATTCTGTCTTTACTCTGCTGACTCCCACCTCACGCAGAGTACACGCCAACGTCCTGGGAATTTTTGCCAGCCCTACTTATTGTTCATCTCGGATCGCTTTCTGTATTTCCATTACAGCTTCTGTCTGTCTCTGTCACTGGTACTTCTGTATTCTATCCCTTCCACTCCTTTCCAGCCACCTTGAACATTCTCTTCCTTCATCCTGGAGACAACCTCACTAATGACTTGATTCTAACTGGAAAGACTTTGCTTTGAGAAACCATCTGCATATTGCCACAAGCCAATTCTTTATGAATAAATAAATCTTAAAAAATATTGGAACATTTTCAGAATTCTTTGCTAATACAGTTTTATGACTTCTTTTACATTTTTACTTTTTTTTTAAACTGAGGGTCAGTGAAAGGTGATTTTAAGAAGTATAGAGTACTGAAACATGCTAGATAATCCTGACTGTGTTTTGCAGGCTACAGCAAATGAGAAGAAAATGGATCTACATCCTTATGTTACTGAGCTCCTGTGAACCACGGAGCTGTCTCTCTCCAATTTCTCTTGTATTCACTCTCAAACATTTATTGGTAACTTCCCACCCACCCCTCTTCTAATATTGCCCTCCAGAGGTTACCACTGATTTTTCAATTTAAGATACTGATACATACTTTTTTTTTTTAAAGATTTATTTATTTATTCATACAGAACTGGGGTACAGGCCAGAGGCTCAGGGGCGGTGAGAGGCTTCACCAGAGACAGAGTGGGGAGCAGAACAGGCAGATCGAGGAAGTACACTGCTGAGGGAAGCAGCGGGCTGGTCAGGAGAAGTCTGGCTCGCCATGTGGTCTCCTCCAGGGCAGGCGGCAGGCGGGAATCGAACTCATGTGGAAGTGGCTTTAGCTTCTCAGTGCTGTGCTTTAACCCGCTGCGCCACCAGGGAGGGCCTGATACATACTTTTTTAAAAAAAGATTTATTTATTTATTTGTACAGAATTGGGGTACAGGCCAGAGATGCAGAGGGTGAGAGGATTCACCAGAGACAGAGTGGGGTGTAGAACAGACAGATCGATGAAGTACACTGCTGAGGGGAGCAGTGGGCGGGTCAGGAGAGGTCTGCTTCGCCATGTGTATCTGTGCTTTAACCTGCTGCGCCACCAGGGAGGGCCTGATACATACTTTTTAAAATCATGAGGTATTTCAACCTCAGTGAAAATCTTTCCTCCTATTTCGTTTCTTCATTTGACACTCAAAAGTTCTTTTCTGAGGGAGAGCCCACTTCGTGTCCCCAGCATATCTTATTTTTCCATCAGTGTTTGCTTTTCCTACTTATTTTAAATCCCGCTACCTTAAGACAAATTGAGTTATCTCAAGAGCTCCTGTTCCATGACTTTGATTTCCTTGTATATACTAATAGTCCCCCAAATTCTTACCTACAGCTGCAGTTCTCTTATCTCAGTTCTTGGGAGGTACTCACAGTGTCTGCATCTGTGGTTCCTTCAGATACGTTGGTGTATGATGCTGGAAACAAAGATCTCAGAAGGTCATTTTCTGTCCATGGGATGCCAGATTTTTATTCACTGTAGGGGAGATTGATGGGGTGTGACTTAGTTGCACGTGAACATGATGCCATTCCAAATATCTGTATTTTAAAACTAAATCTGCACTCACCCATGAGATACTTCTTGACTTTTTCTATTATATGTGCCTAGTATTTTTCAATAGGTGCAAATTTAAAACAATACAAAACTAAACAAATTAAAACATCTATTAGTAGATCTAAGCTTCATTTCTTTCCAAAGTGAACTGAAGCTTTTAAATGTCTCGTTCAACATGTTCAAAATTTCAGGTTGTACTCACCACTCAGTATTTGGGTCTTTCTCTTTTTGCTTTAGGAAACATATAGATGTGATGTGTCTTATTTGAGTGTTTGTGTTGTCATCTCCCCCAAAGCAGTTTCTCCCCCAAATCTTGCCTTGCCGACCTACGGTATTTTTGTAGGCCATTAGGAAGCACCTCCCAGTGGCTTACATAGATCATGTTATAGATGTATTCTTAATGTGACATTGTATCATAATTGGACATGTAACATTGAAGGAAGAATTATTCTCCTTTCTTATGATTATTATTTCATAATGGTTTAAAGAATTGTCAGTGAATGAAGTGTTGGAATTTCGGAATAGTTGTTTCACTACAATTTATCAATACATTTCATAAACAGAATGAGCTGTAACTGGTTTCTCTTTTTCAATAGAACTACTCAATTGTGTAAAGCTGTAGTAAGGGAAAGCCCAGATGATTCCTTGTCTCCTTCAGAATCTGTGGGCCCAGCCAGTGTGATGCCTGATGTTCCACTTCCTGTGAATGTCGATGTCAGGAGAAATCAACCAGAGGAGAATGTCCCAAGGTAAAATCTGTAATTCTTCCTTCCAAGCTAAAGGACCTCTGGCCGGGATTGACTGTGAAATCAAGGGACCTGTTGTAGTGGGTGACACCAAATTCTTGTCCTTGGTGTGGATACTGGTGAGGCGCATGCGTACATACCTGTGATGCCTGTAGCTGTTGCAGCCACGTGTAGTCCTAAACTAAACCTGCTGTGGCCTATGAGCTTTTGCTCTGCTCTTTCCCGTTACATTGAATGTACCTGGTGCTATTTTCCTTTAGGTGCACATTGGTAAGTGGCAAATAAACAAAGACACACCTAATTGATAGTTTCATTTCTTATTGACAGTGAACTCAGACGATTATGAGAAGCACTCAGTGTGTCGCAAAATGGTCAGACTCATCTCACTATTTTGTTCTTTCCCTTTGAAGTTCAAGAACACAGAGATGTGATGCGCCTGTATTAGTGTTTTAGTTGCAACCTCTGAGGGTGACTTCTCTTCAACTCCATGCATGGTGACCTGCTGTGTCTTTTCCCTATTCTGTAAAATCTCCCAGTAGCTACTTAGCACATGTCATAAACATGCCTTTACTGTCACTTGGTATCATATTTGTACATGTGACTTTAAGCCAAAGACTTGCTTAGTTTTTACTTCATGGTTTTAAGACTATGCCAATGACTGAAGATGGATAAGTGTTGGCATATTTTAGTAGTTATCTCATTACACTTCATCAGTACATTTCTTAGACAGTGATGTTCCTTAGTTTCTTCTTTTGAAGTAGGGCTCCTGACATAAAGAAGAAAGCCAAAATGATTCATGGCTTTTATCAGAATTTGAGGGCCTAGCTGGTACAAAGTTTCTTGTATTTCCAGGGAAGGCAGATGGTGGGAGACGTGGGCCAGATGACAATGTTCCAAGATTAAAATCAACTCTGCTTTTGAGGTTCAAAGCAAATTAGCTGTGATTGTGTCACTGAAATCAAACAGCCTTCTGCAGTGTTTTGGAGAAGGGGAAAAATCCCCACCATTATCAAATACTACTCAGAGTTAAACGATATGGACCAATGAGTTTTGGTCGCTCACAGAGGGGATATTGTTTTCCAAGCCTGTGTGTGTTGGGGGGGTAAGTTCCCACCTCATCAAGTGAATGTTGCTGCCCAACACCCACCATCAGGCATCTGCAGTGCTTTACAGTTGACCTGGGCCCTCAGCCTGTTTTATTCTCACAAAGCAATGCCTGTCTCCCCTCTAGTGGACCCACTTCTGCACTGGTGTCTCCTGGTTTTGTTTTAGTTTAGTTTCACCTTCCTGGTTTAGTGACACTGTGGAGGAGATGGATTTCAATCAATATACTTATTTCTCTTTCATGTATATGTATTAATTCAATAAATAGATTAAATTCATTAAATATGCATTCAAATGTTTGCTTATATGATCATTGAATTTTTTGAAAATTTCTGTTACTTTATTGACCATTGCGTGGCACATAGAGGTGATTAGAAAAGAAGTATAGTGTATTATTACAGAAATACTAAATAGCCATGGTTGTGTATTTGGACACTAGTCAAGCAAGAATTGTGACCATCCATGATATGCCATAAGCTCGAAGGCCTACAGAATGGTCTATCCCTAGTTTCTCATAAATTCAGTCTTGAACTTTTATTAACGATCCCATTCATGCCTACTCCAAAATTGACATTTCATGGCCACAATCATTTTTCACTTTATGATAATGACATAGACCTTTTTAGATACTGGGCTTTATCTGCTGTAGTGGAAATCATTGTTCCATGACCTAACATTCTCATTTGACTCTAGGCTCTCATAATGTCAGGGTGAACACTCACTTAGCGGGTGTCCACTGTCCATTCTGTTTCTCTGACCTGGTCTGCTTTTCCTATTTCTTTTCAATGCTCATTACCTGGATCTTCTGTCCATGATTTTGACTTTGTTGAAAATGCAAACAATGGCCGAAGTTGTATCTGTGCTACAGATCTTACCTTAGTTGCTGAGTGTATTCACAGCACCTGCAGCGAAGACTCCTCTTCTGTTGTATGGTGCTGAGCCACTCAGATCAGAAAGGCAATTTGTCTCCCATCAATTTGTCTGCCCATGGGTGAGGCCAAATAGTTGGATGTCTCTGACCTGTATTTTCTTTTCAAGATTTTTTTTAATGCATACAAGAGTGGGGGTACAGGTCAGAGGTGTGAGGGAAGACAGGATTCACCAGAGACAGAGTGGGGAGGAGAACAGGCAGATGGACTGAAATATCCTGCTGAGGGGAGCAGCGGGAGACAAGAGAGGTCTGCTGCTCCCTGCGGGTCACTCCCTGGCATTGGATTCAACCCATACCGCAGGGGCTGTGGACAGCCCTACAGTGCTGCGCTTTAACCCCTTGTGCCAGGGGTTAAAGGGCCTGACCTGTATTAAAGGGCCTAACCAGGGAGGGCCTGACATGTATTTCTGTTACCATCTCTGTAAATCCTCCCAGGTGCTCACTTACAGCAGGTTGTAAATGTATCTTATCAAGTAGTACTTGTGACTTAGAAGCAAAGAGTGTTGGTTGTTACTTCACTGTGGTTATAGAATTAGAATGGTTTAGAATGGTTGTATCAATCAATGAGGATGGATAAGGGTTGGAATTTGGAAACAGTTGTCCTATCACACTTTACCAGTAGATTTCTTAGAAACCATGACATTTATATAGCTCACGTAGGGCTCCTTACAAAGAGAAGAAAAGGAAGACTGACTCATGGTCAGTCTGGGTCTGGTTGGCTGGAAGACTCTTATCGTGTATCCAAAGAATGTTGATGGCAGGAAACACGAATTAGAAAGGGGTTTCACAAGGAAAAAATCAACTCTTCCTTTAAGGTTCAAGACAAATTAGCTGTGCTTGCTATTCTGAAATCAGAGAGGATATTGTTTACAGGCCAATACAAACATACATGCCTGATTCAAATACTGCTGAAAGGTGATCAATAAGGACCAAAGAGTTTTTGGTCATGTCATAGCAGGGACATTGTTTTACAAGACTGTGTATTTTTTTTTAAAGATTTATATATTCATGAGTTCAAGAGCTGGGGTGCAGGCCAGAGATGTGAAAGGGAGTGGTGAGAGGGCTTGCCAGAAACAGAGTGTGGAGCAGAACAGGCAGATCCATGGAAATCCACTGCTGAGGGAGCAGTGGGGAGATGGGAGAGGTATGCTGCACCCTGCGGGGCACTCCCCGGCCAGAAGTGGAACTTCTGCTGCAGTGGTTGCTGATGACTTCATAGCACTGAGATAAGATATTGCTCAGATTTCCTCCATTATATTATATGTGCTTAGTACTGGTTTCAATCTGGTTCACATAATTACATTAAAAAAATTCTAGAAATTCAAATCACAATACACATTTCTTTTTTATTAATACTTTTCTACAGTGAACCCAGGCTTTTCAGTGTAGCATTCAGTATGTTTCAACATTTCTGGGTGCTCTCATCCCTCAGTGTTGTGTTTTATGACCTTCAAGTTTAGGAAATGCAGAGGTGTGATCCTCCCTGTCCGGCGTCCACGTCGTCTTGTCTCTGTGTGCAGTCGCTTCTCCCCTGTCTCCTTGTCTGGTGACCTGCTGTGTGTGTGTTGCTACCTTTTTTTGAAACCTCCCAGATGCTCACTTATTGTGAATGTACACTTAACTGGCATATGGTATCATAATTTTGCTTGTGGCTTTGAAGCAAAAGAGTGTCTTCCTGTTTATGGCCGTTCCTTTTTTTTTTTTTTTTTAAAGTTGGGTTCCCGACTAGATTTTTCTGTGTAGTGATCAAGATGTTTCAAATTTCCTGTCCCATGGTTTGTCAGTATTTTGTTCCTTCCCTTTCAGGTTTTGGAAATACATAGATGTGATGCACTCCATCTGTGTGCTCCAGTTGTAATCTTTATATGGAATGCACCCCCCTCCCACCCATTTTCCTTACCTCATGACCTGCTGAGGTTACCTTGAGGTTACCTTTTTGTAATGTCTACATTGTACTCACTTAGAGCTGTCTCAGAGGTGCTCTTGACTCTCACAGAGCACCCTGACAGTGTATCTGGCTTTGAGCACTAATGTGTTTTATTGCTGTGGCTGTCACCTCATCACTGTTTTAAGGTTTAATGTGTGAATGTAGATGGAAAAAAATATAGAGTTTTATGAAAGTTGCTTTATTAGTGTTGATCAGTAGATGTCTGGAAAAATCTAGATTTACATGGTTTTCCTTCTTCTGAGGTTTGGTTCCTGGCTTGAAGGAGTCCCTACGGGAAAGGAAAACTGAGTCGAAGACCTTATCATGCCCTGTGGGTCAAGCCTGCAAGCCGGCCGGCGCTGAGCCTCCAGTGAACATGGACGCCAAGAGATGTGGCCCAGAGGAGAATGTCAAAAGGTAAGTTCCATCATCTTTCCTTTTAGGGGTAAGGAATAGTAGCAGTGATTGTTTGGAAATCACACAGCATGATGTGGGAGGCATGGTTAGGGCATTCTCGGCCTTCCCAGGCAAGTATTTTGGAAAGATGAATGATGAGGACTGCTGCTTTATTTTGTCCATTCCTCCATGCAGCGGCACACACATGGCTGTGTGGATTTGCAGGATGGATTCACGCCCTGTCAGGTGTATGTTACCACACAATATCTGTCACCCACACTCCCAGGTTCTTTCCTGTAGACTGTGGCCTTTCCCTGTTGTGTTATTACCCTCACATTCCATGAGCTGCAATTCTCCACTTACACTCCCTGGGTGTTTTCTGATTGAGTTTTGTGAATTCCTTTCCTTGGCGATTGTTGAAGAATTGTATTAGAATAAGTACATTCATTTCTATTCATATCTTTTTTATTCACAAATTCAGTTAACAGAAGCAATTCAGTAAATGGAAACATACAGGAGACTTGCTTAGGTGAATTTTAAAAATTTTGTTGTTCTGCCAATTTGTTGACTATTTAATGTCACATGGAGATGATTTGAGACAGAATAGAGTAATGCAAAAGTGCAATATAATTGCAATTGGGTATTGCAAAATATGGTGAAAGAGGAGGAAAATGGAATCCTCCACTTCACGTCACTTAATAAGTCTAACAATACCGAGCACCTTCCTATTCTTCCTGTTTCCACTCTTGAATTTGTGCCACTCATCTGTCTTCCAAAATTAGCTGTTAAGGTACCGCTAATTTTTCAGGTTACAATACCCATCCATTCTTTAATGGTTCCATGGAGTCTATCTGGGTCAATGGGAATTTCACCTGTAACAGAATTTCTTCATTTGACTTTTGACTGGTATTTTCAGAGGGAGAACTCACTCACTGAGGGTCCCTCATGTTCTCCCACCTTGGTCTGATTTCCCTGTTTATCATCAACCTAATTCTCCTGTTATATAACTTGAGGTATCATAGGATTCAATCCTTGATCTTCTGTCTCATGGCCATTACTTCCTTGTATATTCCAGTGTTCCCCAAACAGACATTTCACCACAGATCTCTTGCTTTAGTATGACTTGTCCACATTACCACTGTGGCTGTGTTCCTAACAATTACCTTGGTGTCGTGTACTCGAACCAGCAGATCTGAGAAATGCATTTTTCTGCCTGTGGGTGATGCCAAGTTGTTTCTCTGGGTAGACTTGATGAGATACAACTCATTTGCTATGACCCTGATGTTATTCCAACATATAGGTCTTTCAACAATAAATCTATCTGGCCTTACCTCAGAGATAGATCTCTGATTTCCTCCACTGTGTAATCCATGCCTCATTCTATTTTTCAATCAGCTGTGCATTGTACCTTGAGAAATAAAAAAACCAAAGCTGACTAGTAGTGTCATGGAAAAGAGTCAGGAACTTGGACAAGTGTAGTATTCAAGAGATTTCAAATCTCTGGGTCCAATCATTGCATTATTTTGTTCATTTATTACCAGTTTTAGAAAAACATAAATGTGATGTAACCTCTCTTTGTGCTCACATTTCAATCTCTCTGTGGAGTAATGTTCTCCCTCTTTTTCATAGATGATGTATGAAAATGAGAGATGTATTACCTCTCTTGAAAGTCTCTGTCATGCTCACTCAGTGCTTCTCATGGTTGTCCTCTTAACTATGCCATTATATCTGTGTCAGCCTGTCTTTGAAGCTTGGCATTGTGTTTCCTGGCTTATGGTTGTTACCTCACTACCGTTTTAAGAATGAATCAAACTTGAAGGTGAATAAGTACTGGAATTTTCCAAAAGTTGTTTTATTACTCTTTATCAGTAGATTTCTTAAAACAAACTAACTATATGGTTTTGTTTTTTAAAGCAGGATTCCTGACTTGGAGCAGATACTTGTAAAGGAAGCAAAAGTAACTCGTGGGGCTTCATCAGATAGTTCAGGGCAGGCCAAGGAAAAGACTGTTGCTCTGCTTCCAGTGCCTGGAGGTGCCAGGAGTCAAGTTCTGGATAAGAAAGTCAGAAGGTAAAACACATAATTCTTCCTTTCAGGCTAGAGGGATATTAGCATTGATTGATCGCATTTTTCAATATCAAGCAGCATAATGTATTGGGCAGTCTACAGCAAGAAAATTTTCACCCTATCTTACAAATAGGCTCTTCCATCCTCTAAGGACTGTAAGGACTTAAGTAACTCTTATCAACTAAGTTTTAGTCCCTGCAAAATTTTGTTTTATTATTAAAAATTGACACCACAAAAATCTGAGTGTAATCTTCGCAGGAAATAATGTGAATAACATGGTTTTTCCTTTGTGTCTTTTGCTTCTTAGCTTGATGTAGTTTGATAATTTGTTAATATTATTGTACATCTTTGGTCTTTAATGTTACTTTTAATTTGGTGTTTAATCCTTTTTTAGGAAATTATGGTTTAAAATCTCCTGATTTTATATAAAACAGCAGGTTTTGATGTTTTGTATTTTTGACTGTTCACTATGTGCCTTAAAATAAATCTGTTCTTCTTATAGGCCTATAAGGAAAACATCACATGAGAAGAAGATATAGTAAACATAAACTATGACTAAAATTACTCTCTAACACAAATATATTCTAAAAGGTATCTGAAGAAAATAGAAAGTCTCACCTCATTATAAAAATGTCTACTTCAGGGCCCTCCCTGGTGGCGCAGCGGATTAAAGCACAGCACTGAGAAGCTAAAGCTAATTTCGCATGAGTTCGATTCCCGCCTGCCCCGGAGGTGACCACATGGCGTGGCAGACCTCTCCTGACCCGCCCGCTGCTCCCCTCAGCAGTGTACTTCGTTGATCTGCCTGTTCTGCTCCCGACTCTGTCTCTGGTGAATCCTCTCACCCTCCGCATCTCTGGCCTGTACCCCAGTTCTGTATGTACAAATAAATCTTAAAAAAAAAAGTCTGGGCCCTCCCTGGTGGCGCAGCGGGTTAAAGCACTGCACTGAGAAACTAAAGCCACTTCCTCATGAGTTCGATCCCCGCCTGCCCCGGAGGTGACCACATGGCGTGGCAGACCTCTCCTGACCCGTCCGCTGCTCCCCTCAGCAGTGTACTTCGTTGATCTGCCTGTTCTGCTCCCGACTCTGTCTCTGGTGAATCCTCTCACCCTCCGCATCTCTGGCCTGTACCCCAGTTCTGTATGAATAAATAAATAAATTTTTTAAAAAAAAGTCCACTTTAAAATGATTTATAAATAAAAATGACTTACAAAAGTGTCCTTCTCTTAAAGGCCCGTTCCTGTAAGGAGTGCCTGTGTTTTTGCTGTAAAGAAAAGGTGACTATCATCTCTGCACGCTTAGCACATCTATCAGTAATTAGTGGATCTTTTCAAATATTTTTATCTGTATGTCAAACAGGAAATCAATCCTATCTGTGACCATGGGGACATAACTCAGACATCTGAAGTGGCGTCCAGGGAGTGTGACTCGCTCTACCTGGAACATGAGGACAGTGGTGCACGAACTGCAAAGGTGGGAGCACCGCTGAGTTGCGTCCTAGACGTGCCCCGTGTTCCGTGCGCCCCACATGTGCCTTGCGCGCGGCTGTTCACCTCAGAAATGTGGTGGCTGTCACGAGGATATTGGAGCTCTTGTTCACTTCCAGCCACAGGAATCTAAGAACTGCTGATGCTTCCGTCCCCTCGGCCTCCTGGAAGTCCCGTGGGACTGCTGAAATAGCCTTACAGCCGTTTTCCGCCCTTCTACCTCTGGAAATCTTGTTCTGTACTGCAACCATAATAATTACATAGTTTTCTAAAATTCAGATCTCATGATGTCACCTCTCGTTAAAGTCCAGCTATCATCTCTCCCTGCTCCAAGGCTAAAGGCCACCACCCTCCAGTTGCATTTTGTGTTATCTCATGTGCTTTTCTCATCTGTGTCTCGGTGACTGTCTAAGTAGCACTCCTACAGTAAGACCTTGTTTTCGAAAGCTTTTGTTAGGTCGGGCCCTTCTTGGTGGCACAGTGGGTTGAAGTGCAGCACTGTGAAGCTAGTGGCAGATGCTTCAGCACAAGTTCAATCCCCTGCCAGGGAGTGACCCACAGGACCCCTTGCCTGACCCACCGCTGCTGCTTCCCTAGGCAGTGTGCTTTGTTAGTCAGCCTGTTCTGCTCCTCACTCATCTCTGATGAATCCTCTCACCCCCATGTACCTCTGGCCTGTGCCCCAGTTCTTATCTGCATAAATAAATCTTTTAAAAGAAAAGCTTTTGTTACATAAAGCGAACCTATATAATGTGTGTGATTTGATAGTTTTGACATATGTATGAAACCATCCTCACAATCAAGACAGATAACTCATGCATCAGCCCTCGAAGTCTTCATATGCCCCTTCATATTCCCTTCTTAAGAAACTATCAAATTGTTCTCTAAATTGGTGGCATCATTTCCCATTCATTACAAAAACTCATGAGAGTTCTAGTTCTTCCATCTCTTCATCAACATTCGGTGTTGTCCGTTTTTTAATGTTACCATTCTGATGCATGTCCAATGTGTATTTTATTATGCCTTTATTAGGCACTTCCCAAATAACAAATGATATCAAACATCTTCGTGTGTGCTCGTTTGCCATCCGCATAATTTCTTTGAACTGTCTAAATCATTCATCATAAAAAAGTTGTTTTTCTTATTAATTGAGTTTTGAGAGTTCCTTACATTTTCAAAGCATAGTTTCTTG
Organism: Condylura cristata; assembly: GCF_000260355.1. NCBI lineage: Eukaryota > Metazoa > Chordata > Mammalia > Eulipotyphla > Talpidae > Condylura > Condylura cristata. The sequence goes on along the minus strand of NW_004567130.1, from coordinate 60,630 downwards.
TTGATTTCATATAATTCCTTATTTTTACATCATTTTGAGCATTTTTTCCATCTCAATTGTAATCCCCATACATTTCCCATCAACAAGTCACCCATGTGCCATCACCATAGTCCCGTGCACTTCCCTCCCCCCACCATTTTTGATCTTATTCCTCACACCACCCCCATAAAATGTCTCTGGTATATGGCTGTTCATTATTCATATTATTTCTTGCCTGGTCTATTATACTCCAGCTATGACTGAAATCATCCGGTATTTTTCCTTTTCTTTCTGGCTTATCTCTCTAAGCATGATCTTTTCCAGCTCCATCCAATTTGCTGCAAAAGACATGTGTTTCTTTTTTGGGGGGAGGGTTTGCTATATTCCATTGTGTATATGTACCACATCTTTTTAATCCAGTTATCTACTTTTGGGCATTTGGGCTGCTTCCATGTTCTTCCAATTGTATATAAAGCAGCAATAAACATGGGGGTGCAGGTATCATTTTGACTCAGTGTTTTTGTGTCTTTTGGTAGATACCTAGGAGTGGGATTGCTGGGTTGTAGGGAAGCTCCATGTTAAGCAGTTTGAGGAACCTCCAAACAGTTTTTCATAGTGGTTGTATTAGTTTGCATTCCCACTAGCAGTGCAGGAGAGTTCATTTTTCTCCACATCTTTGCCAACATTTGTTGTTGCTAGTTGTTTTAAGATGTGCCGTTCTCACTGGGGGAGGTGGTATCTCATTGTGGTTTTAATTTGCATCTCCCTTATTAGGGGCGATGTTGAACATTTTTTTTCATATGCTTGTTGGCCATCTGCATTTCCTCTTTGGAGAAGTGTCTTTTTAGCTCTTCTGCCCATTTTTTGATAGGGTTGTTTACTTTATTTTTGTTGAGTTATGTCAGAATCCGTATATTTTTGTATTCAAACCTTTATCACTAATTTTCTGTGAGGAATTTGTTCCCAATTAGTGAACTGTCTGTTTGTTTTTTGTAATGTCTCTTTTGCTGTGCAGAAGCTTTTTAACTTGATCTAGCCCCATCTATTTGTCCTTGCCTTCACTATTGTGGCATTGGATCTTTAAAGATGTCGTTGAAGTGTATGTCGTGTAGTGTTTGGCCCATCTTTGCTTCCAGGTATTTTGTGGTTTCTGTTCTTATGTCTAGGTCTTTAATCCACTACAAGTTGATTTTTGTGTATGGAGTGGGGTAGTGATCTAGTTCCATTTTTTTTGCATGTAGCATCTCAGTTTCCCCAGCACCATTTGCTGAACAAAATTCTTTATTTTATTGTATCTTCTTTGTTCTTTTGTCAAAAATTAGCTGTCCATAAACTTGTGGTTTTATATCTGGGTTTTCTATTTGAATCCACTGGTCTGTATTTCTATTCTTGTTCCAGTACCATGCGATTTTGATTATTATGGTTTTGTAGTATAACTTGAAGTTTGAGATTATAATGCCTCCATTATTTTTTTTTCTTACACATGACGGTTTTGGCTATTTGAGGTCTTTTGTTATTCCAGATGAATCTCATCAATATTTTTTTCTATTTGTTGAAGAATGTCATTGAGATTTTTATTGTGATGGCATTAAATCTGTATATTGCTTTTGGCAGGATGTTAATTCTCCAGATCCGTGAGCAGGGGATGTTTTTCCATTTCATGGTGTCTTCTTATGTTTCTTTTAACAGTGTTTTGTAATTTTTGTGTAAAGAAAGGTCTTTTACCTCTTTTGTTAGGTTGACTACTGGGTATTTCATTATTTTTGTCTAAATTGAAAAGGGGATCATTTTTAAAAACTTCTGCTTCTTCTGATTGGTTGTTTGTGTACAGCAAAGTCTCTGAATTTTGTGTGTTGATTTTATATCCTGCTACCTTGCTAAACTGGTGGATGGTTTTGATTAGTTCCTCTGTGTAGTTTTTAGGGTTTTCCATGTAAATTAACATATAGTCTGCAAATAAGAATAGTTTTACTTCTTCTTTCCCTATTTGGATAACTTGTATGCCTTTTTTCTGTCTTATTGCTCTTATTCCAATGTTATGTTGAAGAGAAGTGGCAATTGTGGACACACTTGTCTTGTTCCTGATCTCAAAGGAAAGGTTTTCAGCTTTTCTCCGTTGAGGATAATATTGGCTGTGGGCTTATCATAGATGGCTTTTATCATGTTGAGGTATGTTCCTTCTATTCC
>NW_004567130.1:41160-58364 GCF_000260355.1 Condylura cristata | reverse complement strand
GTTGAACTTTGTCAAAAGCCTTCTCCGCATCTATTGATATGATTATGTGGTTTTTATTCTTCTGTCAGTTGATGTGATGGATTACATTGATTGATTTTCTGATGTTCAACCATCCTTGTGCTCCTGGAATAAAGCCCATTTGGTCTTGGTGTATTATTCTTTTAATGCATTGTTGGATTCTGTTAGCTAAGATTTTGTTGAGGATTTTTCCATCGGTGTTCATTAGGGAGATTGGTCTGAAGTTTTCTTTTTTTGTCTTTTCTTTGTTAGAATTTGGTATTAGTGTGATGTTGGCATTGCACATTTGTGGTAGTTTTCCTTCTTTTCAATTTTTTGGATGAATCTGTGTAGAATGGGCACTAGATCTTTTCTGAATGTTCGGTGTAATTCATTTGTAAATCCATCTGGTCCTGGACTTTTTAATGAGTACCAAACTTCTTTAGGGGTGATGGAAACATTCTTGGAGAAGATGGGGCAAACGTTGCACAGAATTATAAATTTACTAAATGTCAGTAATGATAACATTTGTTGGGTGTATTTTATCCTCAAACAACAAATCACAAAATCAATTTTAGGAACATATCACCCTAAGGAAGTTAGTGGGATTTCAGGTGTGATATAGACTTAGAACTAAAATTGATAAACATTCTATGTTTGACTCTACTAGATATTTGATCCTGACAACTGGCTCATCCACCAGAACATCTTGCACTACACGAGCTTTTTGAAGAGCAGGTCAGTGAACATCAAATAGCATTTGATGTAGTATTTGCATAGTAGTTGATGTTGGAAATGACTAATAAATTCACATAATTGTGGGCTCTTTTAGGTGATAAAATGAATGAATGGACACTTCTGGAGGTGGGTTTAATTGTCTGAAGATGTACAACAGTGTTTCCAAGAGAATGATTCCAGTGTATTCCATCAAATTTTAGTTTTTTGTCTCCCGCTATGATGGAATTCAGTGAAAAAAAAAATGACAGGGAGGCCTCCCTGGTGGCACAAAAGAGGTTAAAGTGCAGCAATATAAGCTATCTACAGACACTGCAGCACGAGTTCTATTCCTGGCTGGGGAGCTGACCCTCTCTTGCCCACCCACTTCTCCTCTCAGCAGTTTATTTTGGTTATAAACCTTCCTGTTCTGTTCCCCACTCTGTTTCTCTAGTGAATCCTCACACTTCCCCATGCCCCAAACCTAATTTACAAATTAGTTTGGCAATTAAATAAAATCAGTAAGGGCATATATATATCTACTCAAATTATTGAGCTTCCGGGACCGTTATCAATAATATTTCAGAACATTAAGCTATGTAGCAAAAGATGGAATGGACAAAATATAAGAGTTACACTGATAGAGTAACTGGAATGTTCTGGAATATACATACTTGCCAACATTTACTGAAGTCTTCTGTCTGTTTTGTGACTAGGCAAAATAGCAGATGAAGTAATAGCATGTGAAAATAAATTATATAGTAACTAATATATTTATATTTATTAAGCACCCATGTTATTTTAAAGGAGATCATGTATCTTTAGTTACATATAAAAATTTCCATAACTTCTCTAGGTACTATTGTCGTTGTCCCATTGGAGATGAGAAAACTTAGGTAAGTTGTGTTGTTTCCCCATTATTTTACATATAGTGAGATGCCTGATCAGGAGTATGCATTGAGATTGACTGCTTCTAGGGATTTCAGTTTAAACCAACACAAAATACCTACCACCCTAATCAATATTAATCTAACTTCAGCATTTTTATCCTTAAAGTTTATGAATAAGAACAAATTATTGTTGATACTTATCAAAACATAAGATTTGAAGAGATAGTTTTACAGGATGCTATAGTTAGCTCAATTATAGTCCTCCACAATAATCCATAAATGTTTATTTTTAAAATTTTTATTAAAATAATAATGTTACCATACTTCATTGTTTATATTTTGGAAGTATAGGACCTCCCCCTTGAGATGCTGTGACTGTAATTCTCCCACCACCAAAGCAATCGACACTGACACCATAGTCCATTGTGATTCTTCTCCACTTCTCACACCTCCCTTGTCCACTGTGCCTCTCGACATACCTGTTTTATTGCCAGCTTTCAAGGGTTAGTTTGTTTACCTTTATTTGATCCTTTATTTGGTTTCTCTAAAATTGATATCAACTCTGTCTTTTTTTTTTTAAACATTAATCCGCTTGACTATCCATGTTGCTGCAAATGACATGGGTTGGCTTTGTTTTGATTGGTGAGTCATGACATTGGGTCTATATTCCATAATTTTTGTTCCACTCACCTGTATTTGGGCACTTAGGGTGTTCTATAACTTGGCTCTTATGAGAGTGCTTATGAATAGTGCTGCATGCCACTTTCCTTCTAAATTAATTTTTACATTATTTGGGTAGAAACCTAAGAGTGGAATTGTTTGTATACTAGGTCCAATTTTAATCTTTGATATTTTTGAACTGTGGACTGCCTGGACCAGTCTACATCCCCATCAACAGTGTAAGAAGGTTTAGTTTTCTACATATTCACACCAGAACTCCTTTCTGGTCTGTTTGATATGAAAGGCATGAGGTAGTGTCACATTGTGATTTTGAGTTGCATTTTCCTGACAAGTGAACTTTTTTCATGTGGCTGTTGGCCATCATTATGTCTTCTTTGGAGAAGTTCCTATTTTTCTCTTCTGCCTTTTTTTTATTGGGTTATCTGTTTTCCCTTTCTTGAGTACATTTGATATCAGGCTCTTGTCAGATGTATGACGTGCAGATATTTTCTCCCATTCACTGGGGTGTATTTTTTGTTTTAGGTATGGTTTTCTTTGCTGTGTAAATCTGTTTAGTTGGATGTGCTCCTGACTGTGTGCTCCTGACTCTTCTGTTTTCCTTGCTTTTGGAAATGTGTCTATGAAGACAATATTGAAACTCATGCTGTGCTTTGTCTATGTTTGATTTTTTGTATTTTATGTAATCATGTCTTACATATAACTTTTATCCACTTAAAATTGATTTCTTTTATGTGGTGTAAGATAGTGATTTCGTTTCATTCTCTTGCAAGTGGCTGTCCAATTTTCCACAACACTTATTGAAGAAATTTTCCTTTCTCTGATATATATTCTCAGTTCCTTTGTCATAGATTAATTATCTATTTATTTCTAGGTCTCAGTTCTATTCCATTAGTCTGATTATTTAAGTTCTTGTGCCATGTTGTTTTAATTAATATAGCTGTATAATGTATTTTGAAGTTTAGAAGTGTGATACCACCATTCTTCCTTTTTGTTAGAATTATTTTGGATATAAATACTTTTACATGGTTCCATATGAATTTCAATAATGTTTGTACTATTTAGGGACTCCCTGGTGGTGCAGGGGGGTAAGTCTCAGCACTCTCAAGCTATGAACAACCACTTCAGCATATGTGTGATTCCCGGCTAGGAAGCTAACCCATATTGTGTAGGAGACCTCTCCTGTCAGGCTCACTGCTCCTCTCAGCAGTGTGTTTACGTAGATTCACCTGTTCTGCTTTCCATTCTGTCTCTGGTGAATCCTCTCTCCTCTCCCCCATATTTATGGCCTACAGCCTAATTCTTGCATGCATTCATAACTAAATACTTTTTAAAGTTTTGTACTAGTTATTTGAATAACATCATTGCAATTTGGAAAAGTACTATGTTGAATCTGTGTATTGTTTGGGAGAGAATGATTTCTTTATAGTCATTATAAATTTATTATTACTTATAGAAAATTATGAGAAATTTTATTTTGTACAATGGGTATTGCTAAGAAATTTATGATTCTTTTCATATTTTCTTCTAGAATTTCTGGGGTTCTGTTTCAGGAACAAAAATACACAAGGCCAATTAGAAAAGAAATACTAATTTAACAACTTTGTGGGAACCTCTATATTATTACCAAAGTTATGTTAGGATGTTGTTGGGTTCAGTTCATGTTGCAGAATATGTTACTGAAACTAAATTTAATGGTGGTATTTTACTCTCTTGCATCACAGGTCACGAGGACTAGGCTCTATGGCTTCAATAATGTTTTCTGTGATCCAGGCACTTTCTTTCTTCCTCTGTCATAATCCTCAATGTGTTGCTTTTCATTTTGATATGTGCTTCTTCTTCATTGCCTTATGACAACTTCTCCCACAAGTATCCTGGTTTAACACAAAGATGCCCAAAGACTAAATCTAAAAAAGCAAAAAAATAACTTTGTCCACATATTTTTACTTTTAAATTGGAGGAATATTATTACCAGAAGTTTTATCAGAGACTTATCTTTTTGTCTCATTGACCAGAACTGGATCCATGGTTCTCTCTAACTGCAAATAAATTGTGATCAATAGAATAAGTGGCTTTACAATCTTCTACAATTTGAAGACTAGTTTGCCAGCATGCAATGAAGATGTTTTAAAATGTAGGTTTTGTGAGTAAGATATGATGAAATAAGCAGATTAAGAAATGACTACCCTTGAAAAGATAGCCTGTTACTCACAGTTCCCCAAGGAGGGGGTGTTCTATTCTATGCAGTGCTATAAAGGTAAACACCAGGACTGCCAGGAATCATAGAGTTAGAAGGGAAATTTTGAGTAATCACTTTATTACAGTTTCTGCAGGAAAAGGCAAGGAAAGTAGGTTAACTATGTTTAAGATTGTCTAGTTTGAATCTATTTAGCAATTTATAAGACATAGGGGTTGTCCTTGGTTTTGTAACATCTGGCTGGCAAGAAAACATGAGAGGTCAAAAATGAGATTGATTAGCTTCTGCATGAAACATATACTCCTGAATGTAGTGCTATTACTAGGAGTTCTTCTAACCCTTGGAAAGGTAGTTACTTTTCAGTCAGGCCCAGATCTAGAGTATTAAGAACCAAAAAATATAAAACTTCCTAACAACACAGCAACAACAAAAGCCTAATGAAAAATCAGGCTTTTTTTCAGAAATGAGATGATTTCACTTGTGAATTCCCCAAAAGATTTAAAGAAACATTATTATAAATCATTTTCAAATTCTTCCAAAAAAATGAAGAAGAGGGAGTACTCTTTAATTCATTTTTATGAGACCAACAATATTTAAATATCAAAGTCAGATAAGGATAGTGCAAACAAAAAAAGCCATGGGCAATATCCCTGCTGAATGTAGACACAAAAATTCTCAGCAAATGGCTAACAGATGAAATTCAACAGTACATTACAAGGCTCATTTTCCTGATAAAATGGGATTTATCCTTGAGATGCTTGGATAATTCTGCATTTGTCAATCAATAAGTGGTATGACATTAATAGAATGAAGGGTAAAAAATTATATGATCCTCTCAGTAGATTCAGAAATAAAGCATTTGAGAAACTTAATATACTAGATAATGGAAACTTTCAATGAATTTTTTATAGAAGGAACATCACAACAAGGTAAAGACACTATATGACAGCCTCACTGATAATATCATGCTCAAAAATGAAATGGCAAAAAATTTTCCTTTTAAGATAAATAATAGAACAAGAGTGTCAATTCTCATCTCTGCTATTCAACAAAGTGCTAGAAATTTATACCAGGAAAATTAAGCAACAAAAAGAAATTAATAGAAACTAAATAAGATAAGAAGAAGTAAAATTTAATCATAAACAATTGTATTGATTCCACACACACAAATATTATAATGAGTAAATTCAGATAAGTTGCAGGTTATAAAGTCAACAAGAAAAATAATTTGGATTTAAATATATGAATAATGAAACATATGAAAAGTAATATAGAAAATTTATAATAGTGTCCAAAATGATAAACTATATAGTAATACATAATCTGAGTTGGTAAAACATTAGTATATTGAAACTAAGACTTTGATTAAAAAAAAAGAAGACAAATAAAATACACTCTGTATTCAAAACTCAAAACAATTACTATTGCTAAATGTCCCTGTAGCCAAATATCATCTATAGATTCAACAAAAACCTGCCTAAATTCCCAAAACATTTTATAAAGAAGTAGAAAAATGAATCCTAAAATTTATATGAAACTACAAAATATCCCAAAGCAATCCTGATGGACAAGAATAGTTAGAGGCAAAACAATTCCTGGTTTCAAAATATACTGCAATGCTATAGTATCAAAACAGTATGGTAATAGCTTAAAAACATAATGAGTAAAGGAATAGAAACGGAGTGTCAAAAAATAAATCCATGTGTAAAACAATCAATTTATAATGTCAATGCAGTCAATAACATTCTGTGGAAATAGGGAAAATTGGGTATCTACATGGAAAAGAATGAAATTGACCCCCTATAGAAACTTCAAAATAGTAAGTCAAAATGAATTCAAAACTTAAATATGAGACCTGAAGCTAAAAGGACTTCTGGAAGAAACCATAGGGGTAAACTCCTGTATATTGCTCCTGACAATACTTTTTAAAGATATGGCACTAAAAGCAAAGACTACAAAAGTAAATATAAACAAGTATGACTAAGTCAAACTAAAAAGCTTCTAAGTAACAAAAAATTAATGTTATAATGTGGCAACCTATCAAATTGAAGGAAAGTCATATAGCAGCTATAGCAGATACAGATATTATAGCATATATACATATACATATGCATACACATACAAAATATGTAAGTAACTAAGACAGCTAAATTTTGGAAAAACAATGTAGTTAAAATATGAGAAAAGACCTACAAAAACATTTTCCAAAGATGATGCACAAATTGCCAATATATATATTAAAAGTGTTCAATGTCACTAGTTATCAGGGAAATATAAACCAAATCCATGAGATATCACCTTATATGTGTTGCAGTCATCAAAATGCACAAGTATTAGTAAGGATGCAGAGAAAAGAGAACCCCCATGCATTGTTGCTACAGATAAAAATTGATTACAGTTAACAGTAAGGTGACTTCTTAAAAGAATAAGTGCAGCTCCCTTATGATCAACAGTCCCACTCCTTGGTATATATCTGAAGAAAACAAATCCCCTATCTGGAAAAATATCTGAAATCCAATGTCATTGAAACATTATTTATAACAGATGTCATGTAAACAATCTAAATGCAGATAGACCGATGTCCGAATAAAGAAAATCATATTCATTATATATATGAATATTCATTATATCGTATATAATGAATTACATTATATTATATAATGAATAACATGTAATTCAGCCATAACAAAGAAAAACCTACTATTGACAATAATATTGATGAATCTCATGGATATTAAAAAAACAAAGACAAATATTGTGTAATATCATGTATATGTGAAATCTAATGTATATGTGAAATCTAATAAAAACCCTAACTCTTAGAAGCACAGAGTAGAAAGGTGGTTGCAAGAGCTGATGTTACAGGATACAAATTTTTACTAATAAATTCTGGGTACCTAATATTCAGTATGGTGACTGGAGTTAATATCTTAAAGTAGCAAACAAGGTAAATACCGAGTCTTCTTTAAAAATATGGAAATGCATTATGGATGCATATGGATATGTTAACTAGCATAGTGGTAATAATTTTGGAATATACACCTGCCTCAGACAATGGTGCTATATATCTTAAACTTATACAAAGTTATATGTCAAGTATACTAAATAAATACAGAAAAAATAAAAAAAGCATCAAGAAAATATAATTAATAAAGAGAAAAAGAGGTGTGTTAAGTGTGTAGGTTTTAAATTCATGTGGGGTTTTCCACTTCCCCCAAGTCTACATCCAGAATAATGCAGGCAGACTATCAGCTCAAAGGTGAACAAATTATTGCTGACAGAGAGGAACTCACTGGTTAGGATTACCTACAATGTACAAAGAGATCAGACATGCAGTGGGAGGTTCCCCCTTTGCAGGTTGAAAAAAGGGGAAAATATACTTTTCATAAAGAGCCTTCTCTGGTGGCACCATGGGTTAAAGCACAGCACTATGAAACTAGCACAGCCACTTCAGCACCAGTTCTGAGAGGTGACCCCCATGGCGCGGCAGACCTCTCCTGTTTAGCCTGCTGCTCCCCTCAGGAGTGTACTTCATCAATGTGCCTGTTCTGCTCCCCACTTTGTCTCTGGGGAATCTTCTCACTGACTCCACACCTCTGGCCTGTAAACCAGTTTTGTAAGCATAATCAAATACATATTTAAAAAAAAATGTTGACAGACAATAAAATGCCTTTTATATCTTAGCACCAGATGTGAAAAAGCACAGAGTCCACTTCCTCTCACGAGGGCCAAATTATGGACTAGATTCTGTCAGAATAGTAGTCTTTTCCAGTGGTGGATTCTTTGAAGAAAAGATTTTGGAAGATTAGCAGAAGGAAGAAAATTATTCTCCCTCTAGAAAAGAGCCTTCAGATGGAATTTCTGGCTGATTGGTGTCAAGGGTTCCTGAGTCCTCTGTGTGTACATTTCTGTTTAAGTTTTGTAACAGGGTGGTCCCTAGGAAAAAGGGAAGTTCCAGGTTCCCTGCCCCACCCAGGAGGAGGGTGGAGCTGAGCAGAGAAGAAGTGAGAAGAGAAAAGGAGAGAATGAAGCTGGATGGAGAAGGAGACTTAAGGAAGCCACATGGAGCAGCAAGCATGTGATGAAGAAACCGGGCTTATTTCCTGACCCTGGACTGATTAAGGCAGATGTGGGTGAGATACCTGTAGGGAGGTGACTATGGCAGTGTTATATTGATTTTGATTTTGCTCTTTTGCTCTCAGATTTGTCTGGCCATTTCTGACCCTTTTCCATGGGTCCCGGCCAGAAGGTGCTTTAGTCTAGTGGCAGGCTTTCAGGCCTTACTTTGGGCCAATCCCTTTTGGGTTGACTTTTGCCCATGAGGGGATGGGTCACTTCAGGTGTTTGATTTAGAAGTTATATTCTTTGTGTTCCGTATTCTATATTTACTGTGTTAAAGTCCCTTTTCATTAAAGTTTTATATGTTTTGTCCTGTTGTGGCAGATGGCAGAACCCACTTAGAGCAGGTAGGTTTTGGGCTTCTCGCCCGTCCTCTAACAGATTTGCTGTCCTATAACAATTTAAATTAGAAAAAAACACATCAATTAGTTAGAATAGTTACTACTCTCTGAAGAAGGCACCTTTTCAAATGAAAATGCTCAACGTTCATTTTGAAGTCAAGTCTCCATCCATCGAGTCCTAAGAGATGGTGCGTTTTTCATCATGCTCTGAAAACTGTCTACTGCTTGTAGACTCTAGAACTGTCTTAACTCTGGAGCCATCTTATGAGCGTGTGACTGACTCTGTTATCTTTAGGATGCATTTTGGTGCCTAGTTTGAGTATGTATCAATGAGAAATTATTGAGATAAGATGAGAACTATAATAAATTCATTTTCTGAAAAAAAAAAACTTTTAGTTGATGTATAAACAGGAAGTTAACTGAGTAGAATCATAGTGACCTTGTGTGTCACCATTTAGCATCATCTCCCAGCCCCAAAAGAAATGGGGACACTAAAATTATCACTGTGGGACCACAGTGACACCTAAAAACTGATAACCCAAAATGGAAATGAATTGCAATTGCTTATCCAAGATCTTTGCCTAAGGATGGTGATGCACAGGTAAGTACCTGTAATGTTGTATGAATCAGAGATATATGCAAAGATGAGCCAAAGCTATGGAAATGAGGTAGAACAAGTTGGAGAATTTCAAGAAGCTATTAGGTTTCTGCATTTTTTATACCACCAGTTGTGATGGTGACTTTTCATCTACAGAGCCCTCTTTGTCTAGTCTGAAAAATGGAAAGTTGCTTAAAACCAAGTTATGTCCTTAATCTGGACTTCTCCAAAGCTGTTCAAGGAAAACAGATGCAGGTTCTAGTGGGAGAAGATTATTTCAAGTTAGGAAAACCAATACTTCACTCTCATAAGTGTTTATATTTTGATATTAATTTATTTCATGCCTGAAGTAACAGGTGAAGTAATGTATATGAAGAGAGACTTCTCCCAGAGGACAATGAGGCAGATAATGAATGGAAGATTTTCTCTGAAATTCTGATTCTCTTGGAAGAAAAGTGGTTTTAAAAAACATAATCGTTTCTAAGAAGATTCAAGCCTTCCTGTAAGATGATATCTGGTTAATCCTTGGGTCTGTGAGTCTTTGTATTTGCCACAAGACATGAAATATTTTCATATAATTATATTACTTGGGAGAAAGTATTTTGGAATATTAGGAGAAATTCGGATGACTTACCCAGAGGTCCTGAAAGATGTCTGTGCTAACTGGGGCCATTCAGGAGACATTCTAGAGGCTGTTATCTGCTATCATTATTAAAATGGAAACTTTTAAAATAAATGTATGTACATCTAGGCAAAGTAAAAAAAGGGAAGTCATTTGGAGGAACACATGGGGGCAATTGATGAAGAAAAAAGATACAGGAGTTAAACTGCCCATGGCTGGGATGAAACTGATTTTAGGAAATATAGTCTAAACATGAACTCCTTGTTCTCAGAAGCAGTGGAGAAGAATCAGACAACTTGAAGCATTAGTCATTGTCAGATTATAATAAGTTCTTTTAGGGGTAAATAATTTTCCATGTAAAAGGTGTTACTCTTAGAGAAAACTAATAATAGTTAATGTTTCATTCTAAAAATTGCCTTTTTGGGGAGAATAAATGAAAGATCATTTCAATATCATCTTTTTCCCACCAGTGAGTTTTCAGGTGCTGCTGGGCAACCAGTCTACCAGTTCATGGTGGAGTGGATCACTCAAAGCTGGGGCTTCTCCACACTGGCCTCCCTCTGCAGAGGCAGATCTATAAGGCAGGCCACCCACCTGCACCCATGCAGGGGTCCTGCTCAGCAAACATTTCCCTTGAGGGCAGGTCAGGCTGCCTGCTCTGGCACCCAAAGCGGTCTTCGATTCCTCTGGCATTTTCCCAAAGAGCCTGCTCCTTTAAGAGAAGGATGGCTCTGTCTCCCGGACAGAGTGTTAGTCTCAGAAGCTGGTCGCGAGCCTGACCAGCCAGCTCCATGAAGAAACATGGCCCGGAGGGAATAGAAGGACTCAGTGTACACTCCAAAAACCGCATCACATGGCATGGCCCCATAGCCACACTCTACCAGCCAAGATGACATTAAGTCTCTGCAATTGGACTCAGGCATGCCCTGACAGAAAAACAACTGGTGGTCTGCTGGGAGGGCAGCTCAAGGTTGGCCACACATCCCAGTGACTGGAGAAGGCTCTGTGATGCCCCAGCCAGGCCTAGACGTGCTAACAGCAGCCACAGGGCTTGCACTATGGGCTTGCAAAGCTCCCCAGGCAACTAGAGATCAAGGGGGAGGGCCTCAGCAAGTGCCCCACAGTCACCCTGCGCCTGCCTGCCCCTCCAGGGATTTCTGTCAACGATTGAGTCCTCAGGCCCAGGTCCAGTCACTTGGGCCTGCCTGAGTTTGATCCGAGGCCTGGGGTGTTGTCCTTCATGGTGTAGCCTACCTCTCCTCCCTCCATGCTGTTGCCCACAGCAGTGGGGGATTTCACTGGAAGTGGAACTGCAAGCCCTGCATGCCACTCCTTCAGCCTTCCTCTGCTGAGTCTTCTCACTGCACTCCACTGCCACTGTCACTGCCACTGCCCTCCAGTCCAGCTCGATCCCCCAAGTGAATCCTCAACAATCAGAGGCAAGATGTCAGCCCACCACGCACGTCTGACCGTGGCAGGCTGGCCATCGGGCCCTTGCTGTGTGTGTGTGTTGGCCCCTTGCCAGAGAAGCATTGCTGTCTCCTGCCTTCACAAGGCCATCCTCTTGTCTTTCTCTCTGGACAAAAGGAAGTCCTTTGCTCCCAAAGAAGACAAGTGGAAATGCGAGCGCAGCTTCTGTCCCAGCCAGGCTGCGGGCACCAAGCACATGTCAGGCCGCCAGAACCATCAAAAGTGTGGTTGTGCGTCAGATTGTGTGTTTGTGTGCTTGTTGGGTGTGTGGACCCATGGATGGGTGGTCGAGTGTGTGAGCCCGAGCGCTGGGGGACACACAGAGTGGGAGACCCCTGGCGAAGGAGGGACTGAAGAAGGCTGGCCTGGTGTTCCCGGGAGCAGGCTCCCTAGAGCCTTCTCCTCATGGAGATGGCTTGGCCTCTTGCTTGGGCGCTCTCAGCCCAATTACCTTTGAGAGCTGCTGTGGGCAGCCGTCTTTCCAGGAGAACTACGGACGAGCAAAGTCTGGGCAGCGGTCCGTTCCATTCCAGCCACCTCTGGGCTTGGTGCGGGTGCATCCGAGGCCCTCCTGTGAGTCGTGGAGTCGTGGTTGCCCATGGCCTGTGCCTTCCGGTTCAGTGCCAGGGCTGTTGGTGTGGGTGATCCTCACCTCTCAGAGGCTTTGCATTCACTGCATGGGTCTTCCCTGGCATGTGCACTGACTGCAGATGCCAGGGAGGATGATCCTTGGGCGAGTGTGCAAGGAGGTCCAGATGTCCCTCGGATGACTGTAGCCCACACTGGGTCTGCTGGAGCCCGCACTGACCCTCCTTTACATGTCGGGTCTTCTCCAGACCTGTAGCCCCTTTGCAAGGATATCGGTGGTCACTGGCAGGGCGCTGTGGCACCGGAAAAACCCTGGCAAGGGCGCTGTGGCACCGAAGAAAGACTACTGGCCTTGCTGAGGAGGCTACACGTGATGATTTGCTGCCCCCGTGTGGTCAGAGATTCCCCTCACAGGCCAAAGAGCAGACCACGGGGTGGAGTTGGGGAAGGAAGGTGACGTGTTGCATGAGGTCTGGCTCATGGCTGGGGTTAGCTCCCCAAATGGTTAGCTCTTGTCATTCAATGCAGATGCTGATCTACAGGATGCCTGTGGGACAAGTGATTGGATCGGAGCTGCGGGGAGGACTTCAGGTCTTGGGCAAGAAGAGGGAAGCAGCCACGGTTCAGTTCCAAAGAGGCAACAGTTATGGTGGAAAGCGGGCCAGGTCGAAGCACTGGCACGGGCCTGAATGGGGCACTCCAGTGCCCCCAGCGCTGCCCCCGCAGGCGCCTGGCCCCCAGCCGCACCCACAGCCGTGCCTGGGCCACTGCCCACCTCCGCTGGCGCCATTGCCGAAGCTCCGCCCCCGTTCCCGCCTCACTGGCCAGGTAGCTTGACCCATGGCTTCCTCCTCGACCACAGCCCCAGTCCCTGGGTGGCATCTCCATACCCTAAGGGCACACCCACGTGCATGCAGCTGAGCCAAGACATCCGGTCCTCTCCACACACGGGCCACTCAAGACGTGGGAGGATGGTGGGAGGGCAGCTGCCCAGCGGAGGGATGGCTCTCGGGCTGGGGTCCCGATGGACAGACCTGGCAAACCCAGGTCTCCCCAGCCCCACGAGATGCTGGCTTGGCCTGATTAGCCCACCGTGAGCCACCTGTGCTGCAGGTCCACCTCCATGAGAAAACCCACAGGCCGTTCTGGGCCCACAGGGTCCCCGGATGCCATCTTGGCCAACACCGGGATGCTTGTGGGGCTAGGTCTTGCGAGAGCTGAGCCAGGCATGACGAGAGACTTGTGGCCGGGATGTCTCTCGGGTTGGGGTTCTGATGGACAGCAGGACCTCCAGCTCGGGAGGGCGGCCACCGCCTGGACATTCCATCACGCCAGTGCTTGGGTCTCACTAGGAGCAGGGCGTGCTGGTTCCCGCCTCAGGCTTCTGAGGGATCACCTGGGCCCACCACCTGGAAATATGTCGCAGGTCATGGGAGCCCTTGGCCCACACCTACTCCAGAGACC
The DNA here is from genome assembly GCF_000260355.1 of Condylura cristata. NCBI lineage: Eukaryota > Metazoa > Chordata > Mammalia > Eulipotyphla > Talpidae > Condylura > Condylura cristata. Next base: position 44,686 of record NW_004567130.1, on the reverse strand, counting down.
TGCTGAACCCAGCTCTCTTCAGCCCACTGAGATGCCGCGAGATTCTGCGAGGTCAGGGCAGAGGGCTTGCCCTGATTAGCCCAGCACCAGTCACATGTGCTACAGGTCGACCTCCTCGGGGGAACCCCCAGGCCGTTCCCTGGCCACAGGCTCCCAGATCTTGCACCATCTCGTGAGAGCTGAGCCAGGCCTTGTGTGAGATTTGCCGCCCCGCCTTGAGCACCAAGGGCCCAGCTGGATGCGCAGGTTTCCCCTGCTCCCGGCTGTGGCCGGGTGGAGGGAAGCTTCAGAAAACCTCAAGTGGGACCCCACCAGCTGGAAACCTCACTCATGCAAAGAGGTGGGGACACAAAAAACAAAATACCATCCACCCAGTCGGAGAAGTCCAAAACCTTAGTGCCTTAACACTCGGCTGAAGGGCCAGGCAGTTCTCAGGCTGCCCTCCGAGGCAGGCTGCGGGAGGGAAAGTCACACCCTGAGACTCCAGATGCAGACATGGGGCCCTTGGGGTAAATGTTGCCAACCAGCCATCTCCCTTCACTAGTCTACCTACTTGTCCAAAAATGGCAGCAAGTGGGCTACTCCACAGAGGCCTGAGACGCTCTCCAGGTGAGGAGGATGCTATCGGAGCTGTCTCTGCATGGGTACGGGCCAGCAGTCTTTTGCCCACCTTGTGACGCACTCTTTGCCAGCAGAAAGACGCCACCATATATCTTCTTGTAGATCCTTTATTCTGCCCCTCGCTCCCCCACCAAGGGGAAGCGCATTGCTTAAATAGCATTCATTGGCCAATTAGAGCACTGCTCACGTGTACAACAACCATAATTGAGCAGAACACACAAAGAGCATACACTGATCACGCAAGAGCGTATCCATTAAGATTTAACTTCCTTATACAGGCGGATGTTGACATTTTGTTTTTCACCAGCTCAAACGCACTGGTTAAAGGCCAGGTGCCATCTTAGTCGCTGAGTAATGGGGCAAGGGGTCCCGGACACCCCGACAGCTCTCCATTTGTTTAATTATAAATGGCAAGGGACCGTGCCTGTCTTAGGTTGAGAGGCCTAACCACAGTCTTACACGTCATTAACAAATGTAGAGCATGCTACGGCATCTGTCTTAGGTTGATCTGTGGCTGCCTTCTACATTACCTGTCTTTGACGGTAGTCAAAGGTAGGTAGGTCCAGCATAGTGAGCCTTATACCAGGGGGAGCCGCCTGCCTCCATGGCAGCAAAAGCCTGATGGACCAACGCACGATTGCATGACATTTGTTGTTGCAAATTGTAAAGGCAGCGAATACAGAGCACACTAATCAGGAAGAGTACAATGCCTAAGGCTATGAACCCAAACCAAGTCTTTCCAAAGTCAAGAAAGGATTGCATGAGGAAAGACAGTTGGTTGGCAGTTAAAGGGGTGACACGTATAGCATTGAGTTGCAAAATCTGAGTTCGCAAGTCTCTGGTGAGGTTTTGAAATTGGGAGGACCATGGACCTGTTAACATCACGGAAATTTGTTTAGACATATTGGCTGCAATAATATAATTGGAATATTGAACCGCGGTGACACAAAATCCTTGGTGGGTGAGGATACAGCCAGTCATCATGACTTGAGCCACAATGTCCATCTGTTCCCGGAGTAAGTCCATACGCTGATTTAGCAGCATCAAACCAGTATGGGTATGCTCATTAATTTGAGACTGTGTGTCCAAAGCCTGTGCTGTGACTGCAGTCACAGTGTGGCAGCACAGGAAACGTTGCATTTTCAAAGGTGGCAAATTGGGGGAAAAGTTGAAGCTGCGTCTTTAAGTAATGAAGAAAGGAGACAATCTGCTCTGACATCCAGTGGGAGATGGTGGCCAGACTCTTTCAGATTTACATCTAGGGTACACTTTTGGTTGTTGAGGTATAGTTCATTTCCTCGGGATGACATACGAGGTACAGTGCCCGGAAGGGGAAACAGCCAGGCCCGGACGATGGCCCATAAGGTGACCTCAGTTGGAGTCCATGGGAGGGGCAGAGTTGTTGTCCAGGGCAGGAGCGTCAGGAGAAGGAGGAGTGGAGTCATACTTCTGTGTTCCTGCAGGCGCTGCAGCGGTACGGATCAGACGTTCGGGTACCCGCACTGGGCCACTTTGGTCCTGCGGGAAGACACAAACCGATCCTTGGACCCAGCATAGAATGGGGTCCGGGCCTTGCCATACACCTGTCAAGATGTCTTTCCATAATACAAAGTGCTCTGGAAGCGGGGCTGGAGAGCAATGACGCCCAGCCGCTGACCGACTGCTGTTATCTAATGTTAGAAAATTTAAAATAAAGAGGGCAAGATTCATTGTCTCTCGGGGGGTTCTATAGAATACCCAATTCCCCCTTTTTGTTTTTGTAAACAAGTTTTTAGGGTAAGGTGAGCTTGTTCCACGATACCCTGACCTTGGGGGTTATATGCAATCCCAGTAACCAATTGAATTCCAAAGACATGGGCAAAGGTTTGAAAGCCCTTGTATGTATATGCAGGGCCATTATCAGTTTTGATCAGTTTTGGGGGTCCCCAGCGCTTTGTAAGGTCTTCCAGGCCTTAACAGCCATGGCTGCAATTTGTAGGTAAACAGCAAGAGGGTACCTGATTTGTGCCTGAATATCGTCAAAATTACCTCATCCCATCATCATGTCTAGATTCCACCCTGGGTTGTCTGCGGCTGCATTTCTCCTAGCGGTATCTAAACAAAACTCCTGCCAAGTGGTTTTTCACATCAAGTATTGGCCACCTGAGAGGGTGGCTCTGGCCACATTTTCCCAATCACGAGGGGCCAAATTGAGTCCTCCTACTGACTCAACCATTGAAATTGTGAACGCAGCCTGTGGGCCATAGGCGCATACTGCCTCCTTTAATTGTTTAACTAATTTAAAATGTAGAGGCTGGTGATACCTTTTCTGAGTTTGTGGGTCCTCAACCCCATGGAAGTAAGAACCCCCTCCGCCCCCCACGTCTTCCCACCTGAGGAATTTACTGTGTTGCATGCAGGGACATGGAACAGTAGTGCAGCTGGGGGTATAGGCGGGGGGGGGGGGTGGCGCTGAAGGCGCCATGTCTTCCTTGATAATTAGGGTTTTTACTCTCACTTCTAGCTCTTCTCCTGTGAGTCCATCTTCGGATTAATCATCTGAATCATCAGCTGTACGGAACTGTGAACGTTGTTCTTTAATTTCCTCTAAAATTATACTTCCCTCATTCAAGGGAAATCTGTATTTCTCTTTGGTCGAAGTTAAACACGTTTTGACAAGGGCCCATATGGCCAAGGTCCCTGCTGGTAGGGGAGTCTTATCATTAGTCTTTTGTAAATCCTCCCCTAAATGTACCCACTGTGGGACATTTAGCAAACCCTTCTCCAATAACCAGGGGGCTACACCTCAACGGTTTTTAAAAACCTTGCTGAAGTGCCTTTTTTTTTATTACAAAGTTTATTTTTACATCATTTTGCACATTTTTTTTCCATCTCATTTGTAATCCCCGCAGGTTTCCCATCACCA
>NW_004567130.1:20289-23077 GCF_000260355.1 Condylura cristata | reverse complement strand
ATGTGAAAAAGAAAGGTGTGTGTATGTAAGAGCACATTTAGAATGTTCTATTGTATTGCTTTTCCCTGTACCAAATAAACCAAAATCAGTAGTATCTATAGTCTTCTATATATTCTTCTGTGTTCATGTGTGTAGCTCTCATCTCTCTGTCTCACACACACACACACACAAGCACACACACACACACACATACCCCTTGTTTGTGTAGTAAAACGGTAATTTATTGAGTGGAGGCACATTTATTTAGTAGTTTCATTTCTCTCGCAATGCAAAAGTACCCTTTTCCTTTACCATAAACCACTGGGTACTCTCCCTCCATTATTACTACCCCACTCTTCTATGCTAGTAAACTCAGTTCTGCAGAAGTACTTCTCAAGTTTCCTTGGTTTAATGAAATGTGTTAATTTTGTTTTGTTTCTTTATTTTTCACATATTATCGAAATAATCTGGAATTTGTCTTTCTCCTTCTCACTTGTTTTACATCTTCCCCTCTAGTTACACCCCTTTTAAAATATATTTATTGTTTACTCATTTGAATGCTACTGTTAATGAATTGTTTTAACTTCGTTTTGGAATTGTTCAGTGCTAGTCTATAGAAATATAACTTAGTTTTTATATCCTGCAACACTATTGAACTTGTTATATTAGTGCTAAAATCTTTTTTGGCGATTCCTTAGTGCTTTCTATATGTGACATGAAACTGTAAATTGACTGGTTTTATTTCTTTCTTTCTAATCTGGCTGCATATTCTTTCTTTCTTTCTTTTCTTGTTGAATTGCCCTAACTAGAACCTCCAATAAAGTGTTAAGTAAAAAGGAGGAAACAAACATCCTTGCTAAATTCCTGATGCTCAAGACAAAACTTTCCCTCTTTAAGCAATAAGTGTGAGGTTATATGTGGGGTCTTCAGATGTACTGATTTTAGCTTGTGTTTTTGTTCTGAACTGGAGTTGGATTTTAGCAAGTCATTTTTCTGTGTCTAGTGAGATGAACATGTGGTATGTGCCTTTATTCTTTTGATTCTTTTTGGTATGCACTGATTACATGTTGAATTGCCCTTATGTTTCTGAGATAAATCCCATTAGGTTAATGTTTCTGTATTTAATTTGCTAATAATTTATTGAGGATTTTGCATTAACACTTATATAGTTATTAGTTTACACTTTCTTTTCTTGTTATGTCTTTGACCTAGTTGGATATCAGAGATATAATCAACTGGAATGAATTAAAGTGTTCACATCTGCAGTTTGGGGAAAGTTTCAAAGAATTTGTTTTAATTCTACTTTGATTTGAAGGCATTCAGTGTTGGACATTTCTGGAATTTTTTGATTTTTTTTCTTTTACTTATTATATGTCTCTATAGACATGCTATTCTTTTTGCATTACTTACCATATTTAGCATCTTTTTATGAATCTGTTCATTTCACCAAGGTAATTGAATTCGTTGACATACAATGGCTTATAGTACAGTCTCATTATTTTCTTTTCTCTATTTGTTGTTAATTGGAAATAAGTTAACAGAAGACCCAGAAGTGTGTATAAATCTTTAATAACACATTCAAAACAAAGAAACATAATTAAGTAATTATCATTCTTTCAGACAAATCTGATTTATATCCAATGTTGTTAGAAGAGTCTGTTTTTCTCTTGTATTAAACATGATGTTTTTAATATTACAGTTAGGTAACTAACATGTAGCAGTATTTGATATAAATAATTAAATGGCAGAATTTAAGGAGTGGATGTAGTTTTCAAATATCATAGTGTTTGCATGCAACAGGGAAACTTTTATATTCAATTTCCAGCAAGCAAGTTCTCTGTGAGATGCGCATGATAAGCACATTGCAGTTTGTGTGTGTGTAACTTTTTTGAAAATGTTTATAACTGCAAACACCAGCACAATATTAAATGCAATTTAAGTTTAGTTTCTAGACTAATTTGGTATAGAGTAACACTTTTTTTTTTTTAGAAAAGTTTGCATGTTTACTCAAGACATCAGGTAAATACGAGTTTAGAAATAAGTGCTTTTTAAAATATTTTTTACATCTTTAATTTTGTGCATTTTTCATCGCAGTTGTAATCTCCATGAGAAGTTTATTTTAATAGAAACTTTTTCTAAGTAACTCTCTTATTAAATTAGAATGTAGGGCCCTCCTACATTCTAGGTGGTGGTGCAGCGGGTTAAAGCACAGCACTAAGAAGCTAAAGCCACTTTCGCATAAGTTTGATCCGCGCCGGCCCCAGAGGAGATCCACATGGTGTGGCCGACCTCTCCTGACCCGCTCGCTGCTCCCCTCAGCAGTGTACTGCCGCGATCTGCCTGTTCTGCTCCATGCTCTGTCTCTGGTAAATCCTCTCACCCTCCACATCTCTGACCTGTACCCCTGTTCCATATGAATAAATAAATAAATCTTTAAAAATATTAGAATGTAAAGTGGAAATGACTAAAATCAAGCCATATTTGAAGAAAATCTCCATCCCTTCAAGGAAACAAGGAAAAATCTGGGGACAACCAAAAACAAGTAGACTTGACAATGAGCATTTAAATGAAATAAAGGTTTTCTGCCCTGAATTCATAAGGATATGATCCTCTCCAAAAGGAGTGGGAAACAATGCTCTTTCTTTGTCCATTATTTATTGAAATTTTTAGTTACTGAAACATCTCTCAAATTCTCTAATATGTTCAGTATTTAGAGCTCCCTTTTACAAAGAAACAGATGTGACATCCTCTATCTAACTGGTAAATATGTTTTAGCAACACACAACCACAAACACACTTCTTTCGGTTA
>NW_004567130.1:16692-19921 GCF_000260355.1 Condylura cristata | reverse complement strand
GGGTGGGTCAGGAGAGGTCTGCCACGCCATGTGGTCCCTTCCGGGGCAGGCGGGAATTGAACTCATGCGGAACCGGCTTTAGATTCTCAGTGCTGTGCTTTAAGCCGCTGCGCCACCAGGGAAGGCCCGGTTTTTAAATTTTTAAGGTTAATTTACTGAGGAATATAGACCTGGGTACAGGCCAGAGGTGCAGGGGCAGTGAGAGGGTTTACCAGAGACAGAGTAGACAGACAGACAGATCTACGGAAACAGACCTACTGGAGTACACTGCTGAGGGGAGCACTGGAGGAAAGAGGAGAGGTTTGCTAAGCCATATGGGCCCCTCCCCCACCCACCAATGGGGCCATGGATTGAACTTTGTTACAGTGGCTGCAGTCACTAGCTTCAGTAGTGCTGAGCTTTAACCTACCAATTAGGTAGGACCCCCTAGTTAAGAAATTTTGAATCATAGCTTATAAGTACTAATAATTTCTGCAACACAACTTATAGTTTGCTAATAAGACATTTCAAAATCTAGTAGACAACTGTTTCATTTAATTTTCCCTAAAGCTGCAAGTCTCATAATCATAAAATTATATATATATATATATATATATATATATATATACATACAGTTCTCGGTAATAATTAAGTGTTAAGAATATATGCAGGAGTATATGAATTCGAGTAGATAAGAAAGACCTCCTCTTAATGTTTCATGGACAAATCTGGTGTAGGTTGCTAAAAACACCAGGAACTGTCCTAAGAACAGCTACACTGTGAGAATAGTGAATGGTTATGGCAATATTACTGATTAGTAAATTACAGACTTATTAAAGAATAGCCTAGCTAAAGTGAAAATAAGGAATATTAAAACATAGACACATTACAAGTGTAGAATTTAGATCACTACAGACATATTAACATTGTCTCTATGGCTTGGTGTGAAATGATATACTATCACTGGTGATTTCAAGGAAAAAGATAAGATGAGAGGGCAATGTTTAATTTTTAAATCTTATAAGTATAATTTAAAATAAGTTAAAATTGCTATTGTAACATTTATAAAGTAGATGTCTTTTATTAAAAGTATACTTAGCATCATTTTGTATTTAGTGCATATTTATTTCTATATATGCTGAGAGAGTGAGATCTAAAATTTGGCCAGCCTATCTTCACACATTCTATTTTACTACTATTCCTTCACTCAATAGAATTAATGAGCCCTTTTTATGTTCTAGACACTAATCTCAGCAATAATCTCAAGGGTTAATAAATCATAGCACCTGTCTTTGATAAAATAGCTTTCTAAATACACATGATTCATAATATTTAATGTGAAAACTGTTTTAATATATTCAATAAGAACAAATTTAATCTCCAGTGAGAAGTAGTGTACACAATAGTCACAAATTACAGCCCAATTTATGTAACTATAATAAACAACTTTATTAATGTTATCTCATTATTATAGGCAATAAAAATGACTTAGTGTTTAAACAATCTATCATATTGTTTTTCCTAGTCTTCTACATTTTCAGCTGCATGTGTATGTGTATGTGTATGTGTATGTGTATTGGAAAGGAAGAAGATTTTTTTCTCCTCACTCCCTGAAAAAAAAAAAAAACTCACTTTGTCTGACTTTATTATGGCCTTTCTTTCATGCCATCTGCTAGCTAATGAATGTATGTTTATAATGCTGTGCTTTTTTTTTTTGTAAGGTTTAGTGTTTTAGGCAACTAAAATTTTCCCACAATAAAATATACTCTCAACAAATTTTCATGAATGAATTCAAAGTTCATAGTCACTGAACAGTCCTAACATATTAATATGTGCAGAGGCCTCAAATTTGAAAAATATTGAGATGAGGATATTTATAATATTTGACCTTGCAGTCTATGTCTGCAAATCTACTTGTAATAGGAAATGTCACAACAGAAAAAATAAAAGAAAATGTATCTCTAATTACTTGGAACAAATTTTCATGTATCAATTTGGAAATGAATCCCAACAAAAACCATTATAATGAGATTTAGAAGCACAATTTAGAATTAAAAAAATCTAATGTTGATTAATATAGGTAAAAAAGATGTATGTTCATTGAAAAATTACAGCTTTTAAATAGAGAAAACAAAAGTTAAATTACATACAATTTTGAAGAATAAGGAGCACAATCAGCAGACAAATAATTTGTCTCTATAATTTGAAAATTACAGAATTATTGTTCTTTTTGCTTTTCAAATTAACATTTTAAATTTATAATATGTACTGATAATAGGAATACCATAAAATGGACAATTTCTACACCTTTCTTACAAATATTCTACCTTTATAATCTTTACAAAGCTATCTTTATAATGATGATCTCAATGATTTACTTTATGAAAAGGGAAGCCTTGCTCTTCAGTATAGAAATCCATGTCATCATGGCTTTCTTGGTACCTTGGCCTTCAGGAAACCTTAACTCCTTTACTTCCTTCTTTTTCCTCTAATTTTTGGGGCACAAATCCACTTCAATGATGTAATTGTTCATTCTATTCCAAATTCCACATATATTTTATACACACACACAAAACTATGTATGTCATACATAGTTATATATAATAGTTATATATATATATAATAGTTATATATAATATATATAATACATAGTTATATATAACTATATATACATATATATAGTTAAATTAGAGGAGGTTATTAGACTGAAGTGGCTCAATTGCTTTGGTGTCTACCTCTGAGCAAACCAATCCCTAAACCTGTAAGTACTCCACATGAAGATATTGAAATGTAAGGACACAAAATTTTAGTCAAGAAAGTGTTAAGCTATAGTCAAATAAACAGTATCTTTTCTTTGTCTCTGTGCCTTCTCTATTTAAATTTTTGCCTTAGCTCTTTCATTTTGGTGGTGTCCAACTGGATCAATTGTTACTCAAACTCACAAAAGATTAGTATAATTCAGCTTATCTTTTAACAATATGTATATGCTTTTTCACACCCAATTTAATATGGTATGGTGCATATAAATAGAGACATAAACACACATGAAATTAAGTATGTGTGTTTACACACACATGTATATATTATATGTGTGCGTATAGATGTGTGTATATATACATATATATATATATTTACATAGATAGATAAATATAGATAGATAGATAGATTTAATTTAGTACCACATCACCTCTTGCAGACATTAGGTTTGCAGGCTTCCAGCAAACTGCACCTCCCTGCTCAAAATGTAAAC
>NW_004567130.1:11936-12477 GCF_000260355.1 Condylura cristata | reverse complement strand
GAATATTTGAGCCTCACCATATAGACATTTCTAGGTTGGCCTCTGATGTCTTCCTGGAAATCAGCCACCAAGGATATGAGAGACAGTGTGATTAGGGCTGGCAGCTCTTTGACCCTTGGGATTTAGTGGTAATCCTTAAAACTAATAGTGCTCTTTCCAGAATTTTGCTTCTTCAAGCTTTCCAATATGTTTTTTAAGCACTTTCTTTAATTACTTTCTATTCAGATTCTTAAAGCGGTTTCTATTTTTCTGACCATAGTTTATAAGGTAGTTTCCTTTTCATAGATGAAGAACATAACACACAAAAGTTTGAAAGTTTGAGGAAACAGAATGAGAAAAGATATTAAAACCACTGAGAGAAAGGATATTAATAATGGTTGATCCTCTGCTCCCTACTCTGTCTCTGGTGAATCCTCTCACTGACCCTGCATCTCTGTCCTGTACCCCAGTTATGTATGCATAAATAAATAAAAGTCTTTTTTAAAAAAATTGGTTGATCCATACACTTTCCATTTAATTTGCAGCTTTCTCCTCTGTAAAA
>NW_004567130.1:9822-11227 GCF_000260355.1 Condylura cristata | reverse complement strand
ATTTTAGATTTGTTTTGCTGATTCCATGAAAGACTAGAATTAGTCCATGAATGATTTGAGAAGATAGTGATATGTTACAAATTCAATAACAAATGAAAAAAAATCCCAGAAGTCATAAATGTGCAAATTTCAGACACAAGAGCACACTAAAAATTTTAATAATCTAATGAAACAATTTTTTTAAGTGTGGCTATTCACATATGCAATTGTATGAGAAAACAACGACAACTGTGAGTTGGCATAAGGATTCTGTCCCAAGGTAAACATTATCGTGCAATTTAAATATTCCTAAAATGAATATTTAAGCATTTTGACTATCAGGAAAATGGAAAACAAATAACGGGGATATAGCATTTATCATTTTTTCATTGTTAAGAGGAAATTTAAATTACCACTTATTAATTCACATTTATAGAGCGAAATATTTAAAAATCAACTTTAAAATTTGAATTAAAGAAAAGGCTTTAAAACTTTTGTTTATTGTTTGCATGAATTTAGCCAGACTCCATCTACAACGTTAAACATGTGCTAAAACTGATTTCTGCAAGTGAATATGTGAATGAGAGAAAAATCGTCCTTATCTAACTAAAATATAAAATAATATGAGGCAACAGATATACTTTACATGCATTGTGTCTTCCTTAACTCTCTAGTTTGGTTGCGTCTGACTGACATCAGTATTAATAAAAATAGGCTTTGTATAATCACTGAGATGTCACAGCTGATGCTTTGGATCCACTGTATAGTGGGCAGCCGTAGCAGACAGAGAGTGAATCCCTCAGCAGGGCTTAAGAATCTGTACAGTCAGCAAATCTTCCTCTGTGCCTTGTCAAACAAAATACCCCAGGATTGCTACAGCAATCTATGGTAGCTTGAGCCTGGTCTCATTCAAGGCTGTTCATTTGTACCTTTTTCAATGCAGAGGAAATAAAAAAAAAAGAAAAGATAGAAAATAGAGAGATAAATGTTAAATCATATTTATTCTGTTGTGTTTGGGAGTAAAATTAACTTTTGAAACTAAAGATCATCTTAAATACTGTGTTTATAATAACTAAAACATGCAGCATTAAAACTGGACGTTATACATTTCATTTAGCAGGGTCCATAATAAATAAAAATCAGAAAAAAAGAAAAGATGAAGAAATATATTCAACCACCTCTAAACCTTAATTAATAGTTTCTCTGGATAGACTTAGTTTGTTTCTTTCTATGCAGTCTTATAATTAGATTTCACGTAGAATTTTCAATGAGAAATCTTAAAATGGATTTGGAAGATCAACTTTGAATTAATTTATCCAGGGAAAATCTCAGCTATCAATTGCATGTTAACTTACAATATGCATATAAGTAGAAACCTGATTTTTCTTTCACAAAGTCAATTTACTCAGTGAAAACTTAAAATGAT
>NW_004567130.1:2739-8989 GCF_000260355.1 Condylura cristata | reverse complement strand
TAAATGATGGACTTTTGTACCTTACCATGCCTAGAGACAGTTTCATTATACACAAACACAAACATGTACACACATACAGACACACAATACACGTATGCTCATGCTCTCATTTTCTTTCAATAGCTTAAATTCACATTTGATTTTCAGGGGACAAAGTACCATTATAACTTTCTTTTAATGAATAACAAAAGGGAGTTAGTTTCCTTTTAAATATAAATTACTTAAGCAATGGAACTTTGTCTCAACCATACTTATTTTTTTATTCTAAATTTCTTCTAAGTGCAGAAAAATCCAAATCAAAAAGAAAGGCAGAAGTTATAAGAATACGTATCAATACTTTAGGATTATATTTCTAACTTCCTGTGTTTCCTCATTATCAAATTCAGTTTAGATAATTTTTAAAGTTATGAAATCTAAGCTTATCACAAAGTATGCAGTCTTCCCAAATACTCACAGATAACATGGAAAATACTCAAAGTTATGTAAATTTTCAACTGAAAATAGTGTACCAGGCAAGTTAGGGTGAATAAAGAATGTGTACCTTATGAAGCCAAGTAAAAGTTTTTACACGCTTAAAAAAAATTCTCTGCTTAGTAACACAAAATTAATATGCTAACACTTTATCAGCTAGCAAGCTGTGGTCTCTTGGCAATATTCAACTTATTAAAAGTAACATTTATAAACGTTGTCTTACTTAAATATTAGATTATCTATGACCAGATTATCTATGACCAGTATCTGGTCTTAATCACTATATTTTAGATGAAGGGGATTCTTTTCTTCCCAAGTTAATCTCTTTAGCTAGATTTTTTTTTTATCTTTTTAAGATTCATTTCTACTCCTTGTCTAGATGTCTCTACTTACTTGCCCTAGTTAACCTCCAAAATTCTCATTTCCTTTCTTAGATTAAAAATATCTTTTATTATTTCTCCTCAGATAGTGGTTCTAAAAAACTCTACTACTTCTACCCATTCAATTTTATTTAACCCCATTCAGCCTCCATCATACCAAGAAACATTCTTTTTGCCTGTCATCAATTAAGGTCAAATGTTCTTAACCTATTCTGCCTCTTTTGTTTAGTTCTCTATCTGCTGTCCCCGATGCCAATTCCATTTATCCATTTCTGACAGATTTAGTTTGAATAAATCCTCTTAATATGGAGGGTATAGAAATGCTAGAGCAAAGAGATTCCCTATGATTCTTTATAATCTGAAGAACCAAATGCATTCCATTTTCTCTGTATAAAATTAGTATCAATTTAGTTATTCTCTCCTTTGATTCAGTAAAACTGTTAGTCAAAATTCTTTCACAAAGTATTCACCTGCCTGTGTCAAACTTCAGTATTCCCTTTGTGTAAAACAGCTATTTTTCAAACAGTATTTTTAACTGTGACCTACAGTGAGACAAACATTTTAAATTAGGACTAAACATACACATAAACATAAGTACACACATGTTTATAAGTCAGATTCGTAAAGCATTCTAAACATTTCCACGACATAATGACTCTCTCTTTTATGTAAGTCAGTAATAAGTCAACTCACTAATCTCACTTCATCATGCAATAATAAAAACTAACCCCCAGTTTACATGCCTTAATTTACATTAGCTAATCTTTGTTCTTTTTTCTAACTAAAACTGAGTTATTACTATACTTCATTAAATTATTCATTCATTTCATTAAAAAATGTAATAATTTCCTCTTGGAAGTCAGTCATTTCTGTATGTTCTGGAAGCAGAGTAACCATTAGTATACTAACTGCCCCCCACCATGAGGTTTGCAGTGTCTTTTTTTCAACACAAGACATCTCCACTGCTCTCTTCTTGAAGTTTGGACCTCCTCTAACCATTTCAAAGCTGTATCATACTACTTTACATTTCTATAGCTAAATTACAGCTCCGCAAATAAATAACTGAATATATTTGTATTAGGTACCTCCCTATATTAAATAGAAAAAAATAATCTCAGAAAAAAGCAACTGAATTCTAAATGTAGCTCACCCTTTTCCAGCTCTGAAAATATAGTCCATTCACTCAACGTCTCTGAAATTGTTTCCACATCTGCAAACGAGAGGGTTAGGTTATTTTAGCTTTTCAATTCCATTAGACAAAATTTGTAGGATCTGGCAGGCCTTCCAAAGTGTGAAGGAATAAATGTTCATTCAAAAAGAGTGGAATAAGGATTTGGATCCCCAATTCATGCCCCAACTGGAGCTTACAATTTTGTTTTTTTTTAAAAAGAATATATCAAAAGTTCACTAAATTATTAAATTTTGAGATGTAGCATTCACATGCCCTGTCTTCCCCTCCATACAATGCTGAGATGGAGGTAGGAAATAGGTTTTGAAGAAAGGAGGTAGAAAACAGATGTTAGAAAAAAAGGAGAAAAGAAAATAATTTTAAAAGAGCAAACAGTGCTATATTTCAGTATATATTTTGAATTCATTATATATGTTATTTTATTATACTATTCTCAAATTCACAAGATAGGAATCATTAGGCCCATTTTACACAGGAGAAAATCAAAATAGAAAAAGTTTAGATAACTTGATTAAGTAGCTGGGTAGGAAATATTGAAGCCAAAATCTAATTTCTTTCTAATATCTCAAACTATCTCTAAAATAAAACATGAGCATCTCTTTTTTACTTTCTCCTTATTTCACTTTCTTAACCCTCACAACTTTGTGGCTCATACTTCAGCATTATCCCTAATTCTCCAATCAGGAGCTAAGGTTCAGAGAAATAAAGGTGATCCAGTCACAGTAATTCAATAGGTAAGATGGCACCATGTACTTGAATTTATATTCTGTGCTCTTTCCTTAATGCCCAGTTTCCACATTTAAAAGGAAGAATAATAGGGAAACAATAAAGGGAGAGGAATGACAAAAAGAATGACACACTGGCTTACCTCTGAGGATTAGTGAATCAAATGAGATAACTTAATGGAAAGTACCTTGAAAAAGATGAAACACTCTATAAGTATAAATGATTACTATCAAAGTATGCACTGCAGATGCTATATTTTACAAAATTGTATGTGGTAATTGAAAATATAAAGGAGCTATAGCTATAGCAATGAATTAATTGACTAGGCATACTACAGATACTCATATAAAAGAACAATCTGGCACTCTTGAGATTATGATATAAGAGTTGGCTACATATGTCTGCTCCCTGTTCATGATATACTGTCCCTGCTGGCAGTAGACTAATTCAAATTTTCAATTTTTCTTGGATTTCATCACAAACTCAACCAAAAGCATGAAAGTCAGTATTTTAATACCCTTGCACTATGTGAATGCTCTACTACCTTAACTCTTAGAGCATTTTTAATTTTGATTATCTTCTCATTATACTGAGAGATTGTCAGGACTTTATCAGGAAACTCATCCAAACAAACTAGAACATTATTAAGGTTCCAGCACTTCAGAAACTCACTGAATGTATGAGTTATTAAAAGCCATACAGTTGTGACAAGGACCATAGGGAGATCAGACAAAGGAACTACATATATTTAAAAAAAAGAAATCATTAAAAAAATACTAGAATTGAGGTCTGTGCCCTGCGGGGTCTCCCCCAGGCGGGGGTGTAGGGGCTAAGCTGGCTGGGGGGTTTCACCCTGGGAGAAGCCCAGCCCTGGAAGAGGCGGTTCCAGGGAGGGGGGGTGTCCCTGAGGGGCGCACTCCCTGACTGCCTGTGGGGGGCGCTGGAGGCCGGTCACGTGCGGAGAGCTACATTTTCAACTACAGATAATCCTTTCTGACCCAGCTCTCCATGTTTGATCTTGGAAACAGCTTAGCTGAGATAACAAGTTTTATACTCTTGGACCTTCCTGAATCTTCGCAGTTTCAGTTTCTTCTTCTGTAAAAAAAAGGAGACATGTGAAAAAGGCTGAAATCAGAGTGGACAAGGATAATTTTGTTACACTTCTTAAATCCCAGAGGTTGTATTTAGTTGCCAAGGTGTGTTTTATGTCCTTTGAAGATAATCCTTAGATGCTGAATTACCCTGACTGGGCCTCTGATTTCTTTTTCTTCCTTGGTATCATCTGTTTTATTCCTTTTTCTGATAAATTTCTTGGAGTTTAATTTCCAAGAATTCTTTAAAAAATATTCTATTTTTAAAATAATGGTGATGAACAGCGACATACCAGAGACATATTATGGGTATGGAGTGGGGAATGGGATCAAAAACAGTGTGGGGAGGGAAATGCACTGGACTATGGTGATGGCACATGGGTCATTTGGTGATGGAAATCCCAAGGGGATTACAACTGAGATGGAAAATGCACAAAATGATGTAAAAATAAATTATTATATTATTAAAAAAATACTAGAATTACTTAACCCCTTGTATCTTTCACTAGTACTGAAGTTACAGCATTATTTGGTTAGTATTTAAACCTTATCTGACTGCATTTTCATAGCAAATGATGTCCAAAGATCAAAACAGTGAAAAATACGGTTAATACAAAGTTATAATACAACCATGACTTGTTACGATGTAGTATTCCTAAAATGACACTTAAGATTAGAGTATGCCCTGGTATTATAAAATATACTTCTGTAATTGTCATTAGCTCTAGTTATACTTACTAGGTTCATTTAATTATTTGGACTAGAAATATTTCTAATTCCATTTAACATTAACTGAACTATTAATTAAATGGTTCCAATTGAAGGCATTGCACTGTATATATAAGGTGTAAACTGAGAATGGATACTCCTTGTCTATGTCATACTGCTAAAAGAAATAAGCCTTTAATATAATAATATAATATCAAAATGCTAGCTGTATTCTCTTAACAGAGAACAATAATTTCTGTTTTTCCTTGAGCATAGATTGGTCACACCACTAGGAAATTTTTCTTTATATTGCATATATCATCTGATTTTTATCAATATTATTTTATGCTTTTATAATTAAAAGTATCAGAGAAAATGTATTCAAAGTAAATGCTGTGAGATCCCCAGGAGATCACTGACTATATATGAGAGATGGGAAAAAATACCAAAGATAGACATATGAACTGACTCTGGAGGGCAGATAGGAAAGTATTGAGTAAAGATAAAGGATGATAGAAAATCATCTGGAAAACTAAAATTATTTGAAGTCAAGAGTCCTTATAAGTTTGTGTGATGATTGGGAGAGTTTCTTGGAAACTCTCCAAGAAAGAAAATACTGGAACCAAACTATAAACCTATAGACACCAAACTACCTAGTGACATTTAGATTTTATTCTATAGTCAATGGGGAAATGGACTCCTAGGCACTTGATACCTCTGAATAAAGGACAACCTTAGATGTTCTTATTTTGAAAGATTTTCTGGATCCAAGATATGTGAACTAAAACTCTTGGCTAATGATGAAAAACACTAACAGATTAAAAATTCTGTGAGATTTTGAAATGTAAATTGAGTTATAACTGATAGAGTCCGTTCATGAATGAGCTATAGGATAAGAAGAGAAGAAAAATTTCAGGATAATCTACAGAAACCTGACGGTGGAATATGAAGGAGTAGCAGGATAAGGATCAACAAAACAAAACATTTGACGAAGCTCCGAACCGAGTCCGCCCCAATGGTCAGGGAGATCGACAACCGGCTTCCTCCGTGACTGAAGCCGCT
Organism: Condylura cristata; assembly: GCF_000260355.1. Classification (NCBI taxonomy): domain Eukaryota; kingdom Metazoa; phylum Chordata; class Mammalia; order Eulipotyphla; family Talpidae; genus Condylura; species Condylura cristata. The sequence goes on along the minus strand of NW_004567130.1, from coordinate 3,362 downwards.
ATCCCCGGGCGGCATTTCCATTCCATAACTGCACCCCCACATGCACGCAGCTGAGCCAAGACGTCAGATCCTGTCCACGCACGGAACTCTCAAGGCCTGGGAGAACGAAGGGAGGGCAGCCGCCCAGCAGAGGGATGGCTCTCGGGCTGTGGTCATGAAGGACAGCCCTGCCGAGCCCAGCTCTGCACAGCACCGCAGATGCCGCGAGATTCCACGAGATCAGGGCAGCTGGCATGCCCTGATTAGCCTGACGGCAGCCACCTGTGCTGCAGGTCCACCTCCACGCGAGAACCCTCAGGCCACTCCCAGGCCACAGCTTCTGCCGCCGCCATTTTGGACTGCCCCTGGGTGCTGGAGGGGCGAGATATCACGAGAGCTGAGCCAGCCTTCCACAAGATTTTCGGGCGGGCTGGCTCTCGGGCAGGACCTTCAGCTCGGGAGGGCAGCCACCACGGCGGGATGGCCACCACCTGGACACTCCATCACACCAGTGCTTGGGTCTCACTAGGCGCAGGGTGTGCCCATCCTCGCCTGAGTGCGATCCCAGGCCTGGGGCGCCGTCCCCCACGGTGTAGCCGACCTCCCCTGTCTGCTTGCTGTTGCCTTCGGCGGCGGTGGGATTT
>NW_004567130.1:0-1839 GCF_000260355.1 Condylura cristata | reverse complement strand
CGCGGACCGCAGGCGCCGGGGAGGATGATCCCCGGGCCAGTGTGCGAGGAGGTCCTGGTGTCCCTCGCATGAACGGCGCCCACAGCTGGTCTGCTGGAGCCCTCGCTGACCCTCCCAGGCACGTCGTGCCTTCCCCGGAACTGTAGCCCCTCTGCAAGGATAATCGTGCTCACCGGTAGGGCGCTGTGGCACCGCAGAAAGCCTGGCAAGGGCGCCGTGGCACCGAAGAAAGCCTCCTGGCTTTGCTGAGGTGGCTCCAAGTGATGCTTTGCTGCCCCTGTGTGGCCAGAGATTGCCCTCCCAGGCCAAAGAGCAGACCACGGGGTGGGCTTGGGGAAGCCAGGGGACGTGCAGGATCAGGTCTGGCTCACGGCTCTGGGCCACACGTGCAGTGGCTCCCCACGTGCTCTTGTCATTCGAAAAGTGAGAGAGGGTGGAAGAGCTAAAGAAAGAGTGTCCTCCAAGCCTCACGCAATGCAGAAGCTGGCCTCCAGGATGCCTCTGTATTGGGACAGGTGATTGGATTGGAGCCACGGGGAGGACTTCAGCTCCTGGGGAAGAGAAGGGAGGTCACCGCGGTTCAGTTCCAAAGAGTGCAACGGTGATGGTGGAAAGCGAGCCAGGTCGAAGCACTTGCACGCACCTGAATGGGGCACTGGAGTCTCCCCAGCGCTACCCCCGCTGGAGCCTGCCCCGCAGCCGTGCCCACAGCCGTGCCTGGGCTGCAGCCCCGCCTCCGCTGGCACCATTGCCGAAGTTCCGCCCCCGGGCCCCCCCCACTGGCCAGGGAGCTCGCCTCACGGCTTCCTCCGTAACTGAAGCCCCAGCTCCCGGGCGGCATTTCCATACCCTAACTGCACCCCCACATGCACGCAGCTGAGCCAAGACGTCAGGTCCTGTCCACGCATGGACCTCTCAAGGCCTGGGAGGACGATGGGAGGGCAGCCGCCCAGCAGAGGGATGGCTCTCAGGCTGTGGTCCCGAAAGACAGCCCTGCCGAGCCCTGCTCTGCCCAGCAAAGTGACATGCCGCGAGATTCCCGCGAGATTCCACGAGATTGGGGCAGCTGGCTCCCCCTGATTAGCCCGACGGCAGCCACCTGTGCTGCAGGTCCACCTCCACGCGAGAACCCTCAGGCCACTCCCAGGCCACAGCTCCCCCGCCGCCATTTTGGACTACCCCGGGGTGCTTGAGGGGCGAGATATCGCAAGAGCTCAGGCAGCCTTCCACGAGAATTTCTGGCAGGCGGGCGGGCTCTCGGGCAGGACCTTCAGCTCGGGAGGGTGGCCACCACGGTGGGGGGGACGGCCACCGCCTGGACATTCCATCACACCAGTGCTTGGGTCTCACTAGGCGCAGGGCGTGCCCATCCCTCTCGTGTGGAGGGATCACCTTGGCCCGCTGCCTGGAAAGTCGGGGCAGGTCACGGGAGCCCTCGGCCCACACCTGCTCCAGAGCCCTGACGAGCGCACCTGTCCCCGGCCCCACGAGTTGACGCGAGAGTCGGCGAGATCGGGGCAGATGGCTTGGCCTGATTAGCCCCAGGCCAGACACCTGTGCTGCAGGTCCGCCTCCATGCGAGAAGCCCAAGGCCGTTATTTGGACACAGGGTCCCGGTTCACGCGCCATCTCACGAGAGCCGAGCCAGGCTTTGCACGAGAATTGCGCCCTGGACTCAGGTGCCTGGGTCCGGCTGGAGCCACAGGTCTCCCGTGTTCCGGACTGGGGCCTGCCGGAGGGAAGCTTTAGAAAACCTCACACAAACCTCCCTTGTGCAAAGAGGTGGGCACAGAAAGAACAGAAAGTACCATGCACCCAGTCGGGGAAATCCAATCCTGT
>NW_004567129.1:28117650-28121958 GCF_000260355.1 Condylura cristata | reverse complement strand
GCTTACTAGCATACAAGCATACAAGCATACTTGCTAACTTGCTTACCCTGGCGCTTACTCGCACCCCAAACACTTGCACCCCAAACACTAGCACCCCAGGCTGCAAACACTCTCAATACTCACACTGCACTCTTCCGTGCCCCAAGCACCCCCTCGTCCTCCCCCACGCCCAAGCCCCCCAAACAAACGCACTTCCCCACCCCAAGACCCCCCGCTCTTCCCCCCTCCGGTGCCCGGAGACTCACCAGTACACCACTCTAATCTGGACCTTCCTGTCATCGAAGCTCCTGCTGGTCGAGGCTAAGGCGGGGACCCCGATCACCGAAGTCGTCTCGGCAAGCGACGCCACCGACAGGGCCGACCGGGACGTGTGCACCAGCGCGGACCCCAGCAGCTCGGTCACCGATGTTGCGGGCGCCGGATACAGCTCCGGGGGCTGCGGCTTCACCCCCGGAGGCGTGTGCGCGGAAGCCTTATCAGCTGGCACAATGGGTTCCGGAGGCGTTTCGGGGGGGCCGGCTAAAGAGACGTTCACGCTCGACAAGGACTCCAAGGGGGAGACCACCACGGTCGGGGTCCAAGACGGGACCAGAACCCGAGTAGAACTTGGGACCGGATTCCCGGCCGCCGCGGGGTCCAGCGAGCGCACCGGAGCCAACGGCGGGAACAGAGTCGCGGGCGGGGCGGGATCGGGGGGCCGGACGGGGGCGAACGTCAGGAACGGAGTCGCGGTTGGGTGGGGATCCGGGGCCCGGACGGGAGCAAACGTCGGGAACGCAGGGGCAGTCGGGACGGGACCCAGGGGCCGGACGGGAGGGAACGTGGGGGTCGGAGTCGCGGTCGGGATGGGATCGGGGAGCCGGGCTACCGTCGCCGCCGGGAACGAAGCCGGGGTCCGGCCCGAATTAGGAGGCCGGACTACCGCGGCGGCCCGCACGCGGACTGGAGACCCGGCTACCGCGGCGGCCGGGAGCGAAGTCGGGGTCCGGTCCGAAACTGGAGACCGGGCTACCGTCGCGGCCCGCAACGGAGTCGGGGCTCGGACCGAAACCGGAGACCTGGCTACCGTCGCGGGCGGGAGCGAAGTCGGGGTCCGGTCCGAAACTGGAGACCGGGCTACCGTCGCGGCCCGGAACGGAGCCGGGGCTCGGACGGAAACTGGAGACCGGGCTACCGTCGCGGGCGGGAGCGAAGTCGGGGTCTGGATCCGAGCGCGGGGCCCCACGAAGGTGGGAGCGCCAGACCGAGGTGGTGTCAAGCCCGGGGTGGTGGTCCGAATCGGGATGGAAGTCCGGACCGAGGCTGGGGTACGGGCTGGGGCTCGAGCCTGGTTTTTCATAGGGGATAGGGGTAGGAGCCCCCAGGATAACCCGGGTTGGGTCGGGACCCGCCCCGCCCTCCTCCCCTGGGTGGGGAGAGTGTCTCCCGCCTCGGGGTTCTAAACGGGAGGTGACCACAAGGGGGCACTGTTACACCGAGTTCCACTCCAGCTCGGGTTCCACCGCGGTGGCCTGGGACGGGGCAGGACGCTGGTCCACACTCCTCTCCCGCCCACCCCGTCGCACTGACCGCCCAGTGCCACAGTCACCCGCAGTCAAGTGCTCGCTGTGTGCCCTGGGGACAGAGTTGTGATGAGGAAAGCCTTGGTCCCGCGAGGCTCCCTCGCAGTTAAAACATGCACACCAGGTAAGACAAAGGGGGTGGGAGGGTCAGGGCTGGGGGGGCTGGGGCAGAGTCTCAGTGAGGGGACTCAGGAGCCTGCAGGGTCACTCCCTGAGCCTACAGGCAGCGGGGGCTCAGTGTCCTGCTCCTCTGTCACAGGGCAGCTGAGCACCGGCCAGGTGAGGCCGCACATGTTCCCGGGCGGACTCTGGCCTCTGGGTCTCGTTTCATAGATGTTAATAAATCAAGTCTGATTTATAAATGCATTTTGTGTGGAAAACGTCTGTGACTCCTGGTTACCACTCATCAACCTCAGGAATTAACTCCCTCTCCGGCGGGCGGAGGGGCGTGGGAGCGTAACCTCGCCACAGAGGGCTTCACCCCACTGAGCCCGTGCTGTGCAGAGCACCTGGAGCCCCACTTCCTGCAACACGCCTGGCCCGGGTAGGTGCTCAGTGCCTATCTGCCTTGAGATTTTTTCAAATAACTTGACCACACACAGCCCGAGGAAAACAATACAGCCATCTGTGTAAGGTTCACCCCGGGAACAGCAGCTCATGTCAGCACAGGGCTCAACACCACACCCTGGGCCACTGTTTCGGGTCCAGTACAGACCTCCGTGGACTCATGCGTGGGCGCCTCCCCACCCCGGGGACCCTGCCTTGGGCCTGGGTTTCCAAAACCGGGAATAATGGTGAATAATGCCCAGTAAAAAGACAAGACTGGGGGTGGAGGCGTCAAAGGATCACACGCTGGCGGTGGGGTACAGATGAGGAGGAGACCAAGGCAAGCCACCTCCAGGAATGAAAACCTTTCCCGGCCACTGCCCTGACAAGCATCGGGCCACTGTAGCAAAGGGCCAGGTGCAGAGCATCGGCGGGCAGGTGGAAACGGGGGGCGGGGGGGGCCTTTAGACAGAGTCCTGGTACTCACAAATCCCCAGTCACACCCTAGAAATAACCAATGCAACAACAGGTAACAATCCACAAAGCTAAGGCCCCCCAGGGACATGCTCTCTAGCTTCTGCACTGGCAAAGACTCTGCCCACTGGTTCTGCACAGCCATGTTCTTCTCCCTTCCGTTCCTCTCATACATCCAACCTCCCCGCATGGAGCCAAACACCTCTGTCCTCTGGGAAAACCCACAGGAACTCAGCTGAAACTCTTCTCAGAGCTAACCCAAGGCCGCACTCACTGAACCCCAACATCAAGAATATCACGAAAGTCGCCCGGTTTGCTGTGTGACGCTAGGCAAGTGTCTTCCCCTCTCTGGGCTGTCTGCCCCTGGGTGAGATGGGCTTTTTTCCAAAAACAATGTTGAGCACTGACATTTACTGAGTTGCCAGCCTCCGCTACAGAAGTGCTGTGCAAAACTTTCACTTCTTCAGTGCCCAGAACTTTCTGAGGCAGTCTGTCGTTATTCTCATTCGACAGATGGGGAAATGAGGTACCAGGAGGGGAAGGGACCTGGCCACAGCAGTGGGCCGCCAGGATCTGGACCCAGCACGCGCAGGCCTTGCTTTCTCCAAATTTCTTTTATGCCCTGCAGCAGCCACTGCGCTGATATTGGGCGTCAGACTTAAGTTCCGCGGGGACAGTCGCCCGGCTGAAGCTACACCTGCCTTCAAATTCTTCACTTTAATTCATGATCTTATTTAAAAACAGTTGTTTCTCGAATTCGACTCTTCTCTGGAGACACAAATCCCTCCCCTGCCCCAATACCAACTCCAAAGCACCCAGCCTGAGCAGTCCCGGCTGAGTCTTTAGCTGTCCAGGGACGCTGGAAGCCACCCCCGGCGCTTCACCTCCACAGTGTCCGCAGGGAGCGCTCAGGCACCACCGAAAAAATACAAACAGGATCTGAGGAGGGGGCAGGTCAGGCCTGGAAACGAGACGGGAGCAGGCATTAGGGAGGGCTGCCCTGCCCCTCCGCGCCCTCTCCCGCTCAGTGGGGACCGGACGAGCTCTGCCGAGGCTCCCGGCCGCCTCGTCAAGGCGCCAGGTCTCGCCAAAAGAGGGGCGCGCGACGCTCGGGAGAGGCGCACGGGCGCGGGGCCGGGCGGGCGCAAGGTGGAGCCGCGGCTCGCCCAGACGCTGCCCGGCGCGTCAACCCAAGGCGGGCGCCCGAAAAGCTGGGCTGCCTCGGCCCCGCGTGCCGGAGGGGGCGCGACGGTGGGCGGGGGCGGTGGCTACCTCCCGAGCGCAGACCGAAGGCGCCGAGGGCGAGTGAAGCGCGCGCGCGTCTCCGCCTTCGGGAGGACTCCAGGCGGCCACCGGGCTGCGAGAGGAAAAGAGGGAGATGCAGACGCCGAGAGCTCACACCCGGCTCTCCCCACGCACGACGGAAGGGACCCCACAGCCGGCGAGGCGGGCAACGGCGCCAGCAGAACAGGCGCGGCGCGGACCCGAGCCGCAGCCCCGCCCTTACCTCGAGCGGTCCCCGGGTCCCTCCGGCGTCCGCAGGTTGTTGAGAGCATCCGGGGGGCCGTGGACCGACGGCTCCGGGGTCTCAGCCAGCAAGCGAGACCCAGTATCCCGGCCAGAGCCACGGCGTCGCGCGTGGACCACCAAGAGCGCCGCGCTGGCCACGCCCGCGGCCACCAACAGGCCCAAGGCGGGCGGCACAAGGAAGCGCTGCGGGTCCCCG
>NW_004567129.1:28113803-28117225 GCF_000260355.1 Condylura cristata | reverse complement strand
CCCAGGTCCAGACAGATCCCGCCTGTGGGGAACGAGGCGTCGGGGGTGCAGTCGTGGAGAAAAGGGGCCCCAGCCAGTCCACACTTGAGTTGCTCAGCCCTGTAGTCCTTGCCATTTCGAATGCAAGGACCAGAAGCCTGGAATCTGCCCAGAAAGCGCCCGCTTCTCTTTGTCCAGGTGAAGTCAGCCTCACCTGGACTCTGCGTCTCCCTCCCTCTCCACTCCTCACTCGCCGCTGGGCTGCACTCTACATATGGAGTTAACAGGCCCAGAAGGACGAGGGGTTTGCACCACCTGGCGCCTGCCGGTGTCGCCTGCCTGGGACGCCCTTCCCTTTACACTTCCTCCTTTTCACCAATGCACACTGGAGGAAGGTGTCCCCTTCCTCCAGGAAGCCCTCCCTGACACTTCCTCCACCCCAGCCCTGACCACTCTGAACTCTAACGACATGCCAGTGAGGTGCTGCCTCGAGCTGACCTGGTCACTGCTGTGTCCCTAGTGCCGCTACTCGTGAGTGCTGTGGGGAGAATTAAAAGCCCTTTGTGGTCACAGTCTCCTCTAGTGATTTCTCAGATCTGGTCTTCATTGCTCAGATTGCTCCCATGGCTCCAGCCCACTCATGGCCCACGAAGTCACCTCCCGCAGGACCTGTCTTGGCCACCTCGCCGACCTCCTTCCCCAACACTCCCCTCACCCTCTGCTCCAACCACACCAGCTTCCCTGTGATCCTCAACGCCCCAGGCACATGCCTACTTCGGGGTGTCTGCATTGGTTAGTCTGCCTGCCTGCTCTCCATGACCCCCCCACCTGGTGCCCCATCTTCAGCAAGGTCTCCCCTGACCCCTGCAGCTGGAACGTCAACCAGACACTCCATACATGCTCCCCAAGCCCTTCAGACGTTTTTGCCTTAGTTTTTATCGCCACCCACACAAGTCCCCCCTTTATCTTGTCTACTGCCTGCCCCATCAGCTCCACGGAAGCTTCTTGTCCATTTCGCCCCTTGCTGTAGCCACAGCCTGCAACAGGGCCTGGTGCCCACACATACTCCACAGACAGGAGCTAGGCGTGCCAACCCTCTTCCCCGCTTCACAGGGCAACAGTCTGGGCAGAGGGGGCGGCCATGGTGCTAGCGGAGACAAAGCCAGGATTCCCCCCCAGGCTGAGCGGAGCCCCACCCCTGCCCCCCTGCCAGCTCCTCCCCATTCTGGCCCCCATCTCACCATTCTGGCATGGCCGCAGGCTGCACCGGTCCACCCTCTTCTCACAGTTGGAGCCTTGGAAGCCAGCTGGGCAGTGGCAGATGTAGGCAGAGTCGGGGTCCGCACCTCCCACGCACAAGCCACCGTTGAAGCAAGGTCCATCTGCACATGTCACCCCGCTCACCTCACACCGTAATCCATAAAACCCCCGGGGACAGGCACACTCGAAGGACCCAGGGGTCTCCTGCACAAAGACAAAGAGGACTTTGGACCAGGGTCCTGGCAGGACAACCCCAACCCACGCATCAGCCTGGACCACAGGCTCCCCCAGCTGGCAGCATGCCAGCCTCACCTGCCCAGTCCTCCCTGATGGCCCCTGGCCTTCCCCACGCTTCAGGGTCCAGGCCCAGGGTGACCCTGTGCACCCGTCCAGCCTGCCCTTCCAGAGTCTGTCCAAACAGCGAGGCCAACTTGAGGTCCTGTTCCTAAGGCCCCCCCAGGGGCTCCTCCTGATCTCATTGCACTCCCACACCTCTAGGGTGTCACCCACTCACTCCCCTGTCCATCACCTATTTCAAGGTCCCAGGAAACCCTCCCCAACAGCTACCCCAGCCATCCCTAGGCTGTTGTCTCTTGGGATCCAGGGTGTGAGGGAATCCTCAAAAGTAACACTTAGGATGAGGTGGGGCGGGGTGATACTGACACTGCAGCTGCCCCCGTTGGCACACGGGTTCCCGTCACAGGGCCCGGGCCCGGGCACGAGGCAGCCGGTGTTGGTAGAGGATGAGCCCTGGGGGTCGAGGCAGCCGCTGGTGGACACAGGGATGGTGCAGAGGGGTCCGGTCCAGCCGGCCAGACAGCGACACTCATCGGGCTGCTCACAGAAGCCGTGCTCCGGGCTGCAGCCGGCTCGACACACTGCTGTGGGGAGGCGGAGGGGAGAGGACTGAAGAGGGGCAGCCTCGGGGGGCATGATCAGAGAAGTTTCTGGCGCTTTCTGTGCTTCACTCCGTTTCATGCTCATGACAGACCACCCTCTGCGCTAGCCGGTATTGCCACCTCCAGGGAAACTGAGGCCTAGAGAAGGGAGGTGACTCGCCCAGCTAGGAGGTGCTGCAGTGAGGATGTGACCCAGGCCACTGGGCTCCAGAGTCCAGAGTGGGATGGGGGCTGCAGGTCAGTTTGGAGGGAGAGGCTGAGGGAAGGGGGCCAGAGAGGGGGAGGGTTGGATTAGGCCAGGTCCCGGAGGCTCAGGATAGGGCTGGGAGTCCTAGGGGCTCCCGGGGCTTCAGAAATCTGGGGAGGTGGCCCTCCCTGGTGGCGCAGCGGGTTCAAGCACAGCACTGAGAATCTAAAGCCGCTTCCGCATGAGTTCGATCCCCGCCTGCCCCGGAGGTGACCACATGGCGTGGCAGACCTCTCCTGGCCCGCCCGCTGCTCCCCTCAGCAGTGTACTTCGTCAATCTGCCTGTTCTGCTCCCCGCTCTGTCTCTGGTGAAGCCTCTCACCACCCCTGAACCTCTGGTCTGTACCCCAGTTCTGTATGCACAAATAAATACATTTAAAAAAAAAAGGGAAATCTGGGGAGGAGGCGGTCAGGCTTTAGATCTCAGGCTTTAGAAAGCAAAGGGGGAGAAAGGACCCCTGAAGGGAGAGGCGGTACTGGGGTGGCTTTCAAAGCTCCCAGGTGAGCAGACAGGGCCCCAGAACTACAATGGGGTCCTAGGAATTGCAAAGGGGTGTGAGTATGGGTTGAAGAAGGAACCAACTGAGAGCAAATGGAATGCGTCTGAGGTGCCCATGTGGGGAGACAAGGTGCTGGGAAAAACAGAGCCAGAATACCCAGGAACGTCTGGATGGAACTAAGTCTAGGACCCTCAGTTTCCCCAAAAGCTGGAACGTGGGAGGTGACTCAGGACTGTGAGTGGAGCTGGGGAGGTGCCGGGCCCCAGTGTCCCGGAATTCCTTGGATATTGGCAGGGAGCTGAGGACTGAGAGTGGAGGGGGAGGGAGGAGGGCACTGGTAGCGGTAGGTGCATAACCCGGCTCTCTGGAGAGGGCTACCTGGGGTTCTGGGGGCGGGTCCTGGGGGCCCGGTTCCCTGCGGAGGGTAACTGCCGTGAGAAGGGCCCTGGGACCATGAGTGCAGCCGAGGGGATGAACGCAAGACGCACCAGGCTCCTCGCACACGTCCTCGGCCGGGGTGCAGGGACGCCGCCCGGG
>NW_004567129.1:28112569-28113452 GCF_000260355.1 Condylura cristata | reverse complement strand
CCTTTAGGAAGACTGTAAGCACCCCTACCCCGCCTAACCCCCCCTCCATTTAAGGCTAAGAAAGAGCAGCCCTTATCCCTCCCTGAAACTGCATCTCCGTCGGGTGCCTGGGGACGTTTATATGGACAAGGCGACAGAGCTTCCTGAAGTAACTCAGGTTGTCCACTGGGTTCTCAAAATCAGGGGGCCACAGGGCAGGACTGGCTTGGGGGCCAGGAGCGCTGCTCTCAGAGCCAGGGGCTGTCCACACTGAGATGCCAGGAGATCAGCGCTGCTGGTACCCAGCACCATCCTCCAGGAGCTGTGTGACGCGGGCCCCCAGCAACGCCAGGAACACCCCACAGTCCCCAGTTACCCTCCTGGACCTGCCATCAGGTCCCCCAGCTCCCTGGGTCCCCGGAGAGTCCAAGCCACTCACCCCTGATCTGTTCTCCCAACTCCTCTCTCCAGGTTTCCAGGATGAGGGAGAAGAAGGCCTGGATGGGAGCAGGGAGGGAGAAGGGAGAGATTGGAGAAGGGGTATCTGAGGAAGGCCAAAGTTTCGGGGTGAAGAGTGATGACCATTCTGGGGACCAGGCAGGCCAGGGACAACTCCTAGAGGGACTAGCCCAGGGAAGGAAGGTTGTTTTTTACTCCCTTAATTGAGTACTCCCCTTGTGGTAAAACACCTTGCTAAGCAAACAAACAAACAAACAAACAAAAAAAACTTGGTTGTTCCCTCCCTGGTGGCGCAGCAGGTTAGAGCACAGCACTGAGAGGCTAAAGTCACTTCCACATGAGTTCGATCCCCGCCTGCCCTGGAGGTGACCACGTGGCGTGGCAGACCCCTCCTGACCCACCCGCTGCTCCCCTCAGCAGTGTACTTCATCAGTCAGCCTGTTCT
>NW_004567129.1:28102694-28112374 GCF_000260355.1 Condylura cristata | reverse complement strand
AAAAAAAAAAAAGACAACAAAACAAAACTGGCTGAATCTCCCAAACCTGTGAGGTCCCCTGCCCAGTCCTGCTTTATGATGGAGAAACTGGGGCTAGAAAACGGAAGGTAACTGCCCAAACAGACGACGATCTAGAATTCCAGTACAGGCCTGTTCACTTCTATGCTTTGGGGCCCTGGGCTGGCTGTGGAAATGATGGACAAAGCTCCTAGTGGAAGAACCCAGAAGGGGTAAGAGGCGGTGGGGCCCCTACTGTATGGGAGGATGAGGATCCAGCTGTAAGCAGGAGGGTTCTGTGAGCTTTCGGGAGGGGGAGTGTGGGACTCCGGGAATGTGGATCTCCACGCGTGAAGGGCTCAGGTAAGCTGAATGAGAAAACGCGAGTTCCCAAGGGATGAAGGGCTTGGGAACCAAGTTGGTCTGGGGACGTCGGGCCCAGCAGGGGGCAGGCTTGGCTAGGGTCTTGGAAGTTGGAGAGCAGAAAGCGGTGGAGGTTGGGGTAAGGCGCTGGCACACGGTGCCCCGGAGCCGGCTCTCACCGGCCAGGCGTCCCGGAAGGGAACGCGCAGGAGGCCGTCGGGCAGCGGCAGGTCCGGCGCGGGGGCCCTGGGCAGCTCCGTGTAGACGGGTCCGGGCGCGCTTAGCGCCGCGCCCAGGGCGCACGGAGACTCGGCGGCCTCGTCCGCGATCCCGGGCTTCAGGCAGACCCTAAAGAAGAGGCGGCAGGGGCCGCGGGCGCTGCAGGGGGACCTAGGGGTCCCCGGGCCTGGTGCGGGCCGGAAGGAGTGGATCTGCAGTTCGAAGACGCCGGCCGGCTGTGCCTGGGTGGAAAGGGCGCAAGGGTGAGGGGGCCGGGGGCCCGGGCGTCTCGAGGGCCGAGGGGCCCTCCCCAGACCGCTGAGTGTCGCCGCCTCCCCTCCCTGCCACTCCCCATCCCGTCCTCTCCCCACCCCTTCGGCTCCGGCTCTGACCTGGGGGAGGCAAATAAGCGCAAGGATCACGGTCTGGGACAGCAGCTGGGGCTTCGGCGGCACAACCATGGCCTTGCGGGGTCTCGGAAACCGCAGCTGCCTGCGCGGAAGCCTTATATCCTGAGGGGACGGCTCCGCCCCTTCAGGCAGGGACCGGCTCTGGGGGGCCCTAGGGGAGGAGGTCGCAGGGTCGGGGAGCGCGCAGGAGCAGCCGCGAGCCCGCGCGCGGTCGAGGGCACGGCAGGGTCGTTTTTGAGGGTCTGCGAGCGCGAGCGCCGTGAGCCGACTCTGGCGGAAGCTGGAGGGTTGTGCCGGTGCAGAACCGTGAGCTGTGCGTGGTCGTGAGTGAGCGCGGCCGGAGGGGAGTGTGACAGGTGAGGCCGTGTGGCCGCGTGTGCAGGGCAGTGTGAACGACGGAGCCGGTTTGTGAGTGGCCCTGGGGGGGGGGGGGGCACGCGCGCAGCGCCCAGTCCTAGACGACCGAGGTGCGCGACCGTGTGCGCGTGGAGTGTGTACCTGAGCTCCTGCGCCCAGCTACGGCGTGAACCCGCGCCTCGGAGTCCGTGCAGGTGCCCGTGCGTGTGCTTGGCGGCGCCCTTCAAGGCGCGACTGCCGGGGCGAGTGTGTCGGGATCTCGTGGAGGTGGTGCCTGCCGGGGTGTAGCCGCGAGAGGACGCCACGAAGCGATGGGGGCTTGGGGGAGCCCTGAGTGTGTGTGCTTGTGTTTTCTCTTCCCCCAACAAAGGCACCCTCCCCTGCCCCGCATCACCGACGCTCCAGACGCGGGGGCGCGGGCCGGGGGGAGCGGGCGCCCAGCTGTATGTAAATGCCGCCATCTGCCGGGCGGCGCGCCCCTCCCCCTCGGGCCGCAGCTGGGCGCCCCGTTTGGTCTCCAAAGGTGTGAGGAGCAAATGGGCAGGAAGTGCGGTCTAGTCCCAGAGCCTGGCCCCTCACTCCAGGCTGGACGGGGGACGCCCTCCACCCCCGCGCAGAGCCCTCGGAGTTCCACGGCCAGGACAACAGATGCTCCAGCCCTGCTGGTGACCACTTCCTCTGTGGGCAGCCCTTCAGGGTACTCTCCGCCCCCCCCAAAATTCCATACTTAACAGCTAATCATTATGGCAGGAAATACTGCCCCTATGTGCATGTATGTAAAGTCCTTTTCTTTTGGACCAATAACTAACTAGTGGGCAGAGCCAGGCACATGGGGGCTGCCGGGTTTGAATAAAGAACTCAAATGTTTCCTTTTACTCCTGAGAAATACAGCCCCAACACCCCAGGCCCCACCGCAGTCACATCTACTTATTTACCCTGCCCCCATCTTTAATTCCATTTTCAGCATTCAGACTTCACCTCCTGCCCCTGGTTCCGCTCTCCCAGCCCTCACCACTCTGGCCCACAGGAACTCAGGGCTTCTCACCACCAAACTCAGACACCACGCTGAGCAGAGACCTAGCGACCCTGAGCAGGCACACCGACCCTGGGGAAAACATTCCTGGCAGAGAAGAGCCAGTGCAAAGGCCCTGAGGTAGGCTGCCTGGCACTCTCAGAGGTCCCATGCTTGCTCTCTCCTTGACCCCGGTCTCTGCACAAACACATCTCCAAAGCTGGGACACCCCAACCTGAAACAGCACTGCAGCTTCCCAAGTCACTGCACCACACTCTAGCTAGTCCTTCAGTGCTCAGAAACAGTGAGCATTGCCCAGCTCCTGTGTGAAGCACTAGCCAGAGGGCAGGGCCCTTTTTCTGTCACTGCTGAACCAAGTGCCCACAAAGAGGCTCGTGGTCAGAGCCTAGGAACATATGCCGAGAACTTTGCATGACATAAGTGCTCCCTCTTCTGGGGAGACAGATGCCCCAGGACCACAGACCTAGCAGGTGGGTTAGGGGGATTTTATCCATGTTGGGGTATTCTTAATGCTGCCGTCTTGCCCCTTGGGTGACACCATGGTGCAGCCATGGTGCCTAGAGCACGCTGAGAAAATGCCCTAGGCTGTACCACAGTGTCTGAGGGTCCCTGTGTGACCCGCCCCTCCTCCCCTCATGTCACCCCTCCAGTGGGCCTCTGCTTGGCGCCCACTGGACACTAGTGTGCCCAGAGCCTTAGCCCTTGGGATGGACACACCTTCCCTCGTGCCCTGTGGGGGACAGAGCTGTCACATTTCAAGACCACCTCCTCGGTGTGGTGGGACTAGGGGTGCCACCCGCTGAAGACAGGCAAACACACATTTGAGGGGCTTCCCAGGATCATAGTTCCCAGCCATGAGCCCCAATCTCCACTTTGGCTTTGGTTACTCGGCAGCAGACATGGTCTGGGCTCACTCCGGAGGCCATCGTCAGAAGCCATCGTCGAGCTAGGGAGACCCACACGTCGGAGGCACCCCCCAGGACTGCAGTCCATACCGTCTGGACACGGGGTGTGGAGGGGGCAGAGAATCCAATTCGTTGTTGATGTCTGTGCACCTCTGAAAAAGATCTAGACTTCAGAGGTTCAATCTGGCCCAGTGTTTCAAGTTCTTTTTAATTATAACACCAGGCAAGGTCTTTTAAATGAAAACTACCTGGCTGGTGCCAGCACCAGATGCTGGCTGCAGTGAGGGAGCTGGCACAGCTCAAGGCAGGGACGGGGTGGGGGAGCCGGAGTAAAGCCGCATGGGTATCTCCAAAGTGGTCGGGCCCTGTGAGTGCCCACGGGAGAGGCCTGCTCCACCCCGAAGCCTTGCCTCTGAGGTAGGCGCCACTGTTTTGTAGATGTGGAAACCGAGGCAGGACAGGGCAAGTACCCTGCTCTCAGCTCACTGCAGAAGGCGGCTGCTGCTGGACTACCCGAGGCGCGAGCCGGGCAGCCCCTGTGGCCACTTCAGGTGTAAGTTCTTGAGGTGAAATATTTAAGATTCGTTTCCACGCACATGGGCCACTTTCACACCCTCCACAGCCCTGTGTGGCCAGCGGCTCTGGCGCTGGACCGAGCAGAGGTGGAACATGGCCACTGCCCCTCCAGGGACCGTGTCTGCGCTATGTGGCCTGCTGGTCTCAGTGAGGGGCCAGTATTCAGAAGTTGGGAGGTTTAATATTGGGAGGACCCAATTTCTGGGTCCTCCCTGGTGGGGCAACAGGTTAAAGCACAGCACTATTAAATTGTCAGCAGCCACTGCAACAGGAGTTCGATCCCTGGCCAGGGAGAGACCCACATGGCACAGCAGACTGCTCCTGACGTGCCTGCTGCTCCCCCCCAGCAGTGTACTTCGTCTACCTGTTCTGCTCCCCGCTCTGTCTCTGGTGAGTCCTCTCACCCCCTGTGCCTCTGGCCTGTACCCCAGTTCTTGTATGCATAAAGAAATCTTTTTTTTTTTTTTTAAAGATTTATTCACCTGCGCATACAGAACTGGGGTACAGGCCAGAGACTCAGGGGCGGCGAGAGGCTTCACCAGAGACAGAGTGGGGAGCAGAACAGGCGGATCGACGAAGTACACTGCTGAGGGGAGCAGCGGGCGGGCCTCGCCATGTGGGCTCCTCGGGGCAGGCGGTAGGCGGGAATCGAACTCATGTGCAAGTGGCTTCAGATTCTCAGTGCTGTGCTTCAACCCGCTGCGCCACCAGGGAGGGCCATAAAGAAATCTTTTAAAATAAATAAAGTAAAACCCCCAATTTCTGGTTTCTGTTGAGACCCAGAAGCTGGGGCAACTCTGGGCCCACCTTCCCACAGGGGTGCAGTGGGCAGAGTTGCCCTCTCGAGGAAAGGTGACCTCGGGCCGACCAGTCTCCACTCCGGAAGCAACACTTCACGGCAGCCTGGCAGCTTTCCCAAAGCCCCGGCGCCGTCCTCCCCTTTCCTTGGCCCAGACGGGGGTGCGAGGCCAGAGAGGGAGACACACTCTTCGCAGTTCACACAGCTCAGAAGACACAGCTAGAGTGGGTGTCAGAGCCCCAGGCCAGGGCTATCGGTGACCGCGACCCGCCGAGGCGGCACTGCGCGCACTGGCCAGCCATTGTGCGGGCGGCCAGGCCCCAGGAGCGGCGACTGCACCCCCGCGCCCCACCGGTGACTCGGGACACAGGGGCGTGGCGTCTGGGTGGACTTTATTGGCCATGTGGCTGCCCACGCCTGGGTCTGGGAGCACCAGGGCCCAGGACCCAGGCAGAGTCTGAGGTGGCCCAGCAGTCAGGGCTGCTTGGCGCGCGGCCACAGGCGGCTGGTGAGCGAGCCGAGGAAGAGGTTCTGCTTGCTGGATCTGGAGAGCTCAGCCAGGCGCTGCTGCTCCTCCTGGGGTAGGGAAGACAGAGCGGCGGGGTCGGCCGGCGCAGAGCTCCTCCCGGGTCTCCGGCCTTCACCCGGGGTTACCTTTTACTTGACCCTCTGCCTGGTCCCGACCCTTTCCCAGACGCCCCACAATCACCGCACCATACCCAGAAGGTGCCAGGACCTAGAGGGGAAGCCCAGGCACCGAGAGCCATGTCTGAGCGACAGGAGCCCCCATGATCCCCAGGGCCTACCTGGACGCTGATCCCAGAGCCCACTGCGACCTGGATGCTGGGAGAACCCCGAGCCCAAACCCTGGGGCTCTTTAACAGACCATGCGATCCAGCTCTTGGGGCCTCCACTGCAGCCTGAGCCCTGTGGCCCCCTGGATTCCGGGGGACCCCATGGCCCATTCTGCATGGACACCTGCTTTAGGCCCTGCCTCCACGAACCCACCCAGAAGCTGGCCGCAGCTCGGCCTGGACCCCAGGAGCTGCTTTCCAGGCTCAGTCCTCGCTCAGTGTCACTTGCAGATGGCCAGGGTCACCCGAGATCATCAGAACCCCTCCCCTGGACCCATGGCTGAGAGGTCCTGCTTTCCAGATCTAATCCAAAACCAGAGTCCACAAAAAACCTGGGTCCCCAGATGTGAGACCATCGAGGATGACCCAGCGCCAGCGCATCAGAGGCCGGCGCTTCCAGCCTTTCTCGGAGCGGACTGTGGAGCCAGACCCTGTCCAGAGCCCTCCAGACAGCTTGTGTGAGAGAGGACTGGGGTGCTTCTGTCTCCTTGGGGTTGGGGTCTGGGCGCCCACCTGCTCCAGCCGGCTTTGCCGCTGTTTGAAAGCCTCCAGCGGGTCCTCCTCCAAGGCATAGTGCTCCAGCACCGTCCGGACGTCCTCCACGCCGTTCAGAGCGATAGCTGCGGGACGGCAGGAGGATCAGCCGCCACCGGGAAGGCGGGATGGTGAGGATAAAGGTCGGGCGCTGTGGGGAGCTGGGGCGGCGTGGGGCACCTCAACACTCTGCAAGGGCCCCTGGGAACATTCCTGAGCACCCCTAAAGCTCCCCAAACGCTGAGCAGCTCCTAAGGACAAGATGCTCACGGAGCGCCCACACCTCAGGCACCCCATCGCACGCGACAGACGAGCCAGATCAAGGGTCTGTTATCCCGCGAGGGGGAGGGTTCCAGGGTGAACGGCCAGGAGGCCAGGGGTCAGCCTCACTCTTGAGGAAGGCAGACAGGTCCAACAAGACCCGGTCATCGGAGTTGCCGTCCCAGGGCCTCAGGGCGACACCGTTGTAGGGCTGTAGGCGGAAGGCCTCCTTCTTGCAGTCCACGACCACCACCCGGGCCGGGTCCCGGTTCAGGCACGAGATATCCTGGAAGGGGGTGACAGTCGGGTCCAGGCCTGTGCGCCTTCCCGCCCCTCCTGCCGGGAGCCCCGGGGGTGAGGGAGACAGGAGACAGAGACATACAGCACATACACAGCCTCCGCGGGGGTGGGGCCCCCGAGACCAGGATGGGGTGATGACCCCCCCCAGAAGCTGGGGGGGTAGGGTAGTAAGAAGCCTGCATGGACCCAGAGTCAGGCACGCAGGATGACCTGGAGGCTCCCTGGGGAGGGAGCAGGGTGCTGTTGGGTCGTGACAAGCTGCAGGCGACCAGATAGCGGGACAAACACATGGGCAGTGACACCGAGGAGTCACTAGACGCTCACACACAGACCCTCCCACCCCCGATCAGAGCCTACGCTGAACTCCGAAGGCCTACACAAATCCCCGCCACGACATAGTGCGAAACCCCAAGACAGACACACCCAGGGGTCCCGGGCCAGCGCGTGGACTAGCGCAGTGGCACCAGCAGCCACCCGTGCGGGTCACGCCAGCGGCGCCAGAGACGCCCGGTCCAGACAGGGAAATGGCTTCAGCCTTACCCCCCTCACCTAAGTGCAGTACGTGAAGAGACCCCGTTACCCACCCCTGTGGCCAGGTGCTGAGGAAAGGGCGGCCCAGAGGCCAGCCCAGCGGTGCCTGGGCAGGGCCGAGGCATCCAAACTGGGTCCTCCCTCCCTAAAGACATGCCGGATACGCCGCCCCAACCCCACACCCCCGGCCTCGGCCCCCCGTGGCACCTTAACGTGGTGTCCGTCCATGTATCTCGTGGCGTCGCGAAAGAGGCGGTAAGAGATGAAGCCGTGAGGGTCCACACTGTCAATCAGCGGAAACGCCGTCTGGGCGGGCGGGGAAGCAGGGCGGTCAGACTGGGCCCGGCAGCTCTCCCGGCCCGCCGCCAGCTTCTCCTCGCCCGTCTCAGGCCTCACCATGCCCGTCTCTGACGTAAAAATGACGATTTCATACAAAGGCGCCAGCTGCTGAAACAAGGTCTCGATGCCTGGGCGCTTCTTGAACCTCCAGCCAGTGGCCAGCTGGGGAGGCAGTGAGGACAGTGAGACATGAGCCCGGAGGCCTCAGGGCCCCCCAGGGCACACCAAGGGCCCGGCCTGGGGGAGCCCCAGAAGCAGAGGGCTTCCCCAGGGTCTGTGCGGCTCCGGGGTCAGTTCCTGGCTGCGGCTGAGGGTCGTCGGGTCCTGGCCCGCTGCTGACCACGCCTATGACTGCGGGGTGGGGTCCCGCGCCCTTCTCACAGTACCAGGGGCGAGGCGGTGAGCGGAATCCCCCACCCCCAGGAATACACAGCAGAACTGGGGCTCAGCCCTCAACCCCAGCCTGGCTTTGGCGTCTGCGCTCAACCGCTTTGCCGCCACCCGGCCACCCGGGCCCACGCAGCGACCCGACCGCTGCCTTCCCCAGGACACACCGACCACTCGGGGTGCAGGAGGACTCCAGTGAGCTCCAAGACCAGCGTGTAGGGCGGCTGGTAGTAGGGCTCCCGCAGCGGGTCCGGGAGAAGACACGGGCTGGTGGGCTCGATGATCATCTGAGCGGGAGGGAGAACGGGGACGCTCAGACAGGGCCGGGGCAGAGGGTGGCGAGCTGGGCCGGGCCCGGGCTCCCGCTCACCTGTCTGTAATCTTTGAAGTATTTGTATGTGCGGCGCAGCTGCTGTACCAGAATGGGATCTAGAGGAGCACACAGAGGGGTGCGGGTGAGCGCCGCTCAGCCTCCCCGACAGCACACAGCTCGTTCACTTACCGCCGAGACAGGTCGTGCGCCCAGCCCAGTGCCAGGGCCCGGAGGCAGCACGCACACCACCACCGGGCAGGACACACATTCCTTCCCTGCCCAACTTAAAGCTGCCCGGCACCCCCGGCACGCAGTGCGCTCACCTAAACCCACACACGTCTACAGCTGCCGCACGTCCACCGTGGGCCACCGGGCTCCCAGGTCACCCTGCATCAAGCCAGGGCGGAGGCTCCTGCCGAGGTGACGCACACACACATGCACACTTCCGACCGCCTCCTCACTAGGGGTCCGGCAACCCCCTGGCGGAACTTCGGGAACTCTGTGGTGCCTAGTGCCTGGGGGCCCAAAGGCTGTCTAGCCGCTACGGCACACCGCACACCCCTCACCGCTTCCTGGCCCAAAGCAGCAACAGGGCAGAGGCTGCAAAACCCTGACTCAGATAAATATACCAAGTCCAGTTTGAATCAGGACTTCTATGACTGCACGCTTCAAAACGGCATTCTCAGTCCAGGGAGCTATTTCTAGACTTTTAAAAAGCAAAACATCAGAGACAAACACACACGTTTCATACTAGTGTGCGCACCTGCCTCACTGAAATCAGAATATTGGCTTCTTCAAACCAGGCTACAGCTGTCGGCTAAACACTATACTTACCCCCATGTCCAGGTTAAAGCTCACGTTAACATGCTGGTCTGCAAATTCCCCAGCACAAACAGGTAGCTTTCTGGACCTGCCATTTTTATTCTTCTCCAGGGAAGAGGTGTGACAGCAGTGACAGCTAATCTCTACTCTCCATTTGTCAGAAAGGCCCCACTAAAAGCTGGTTAACCAGAAGGGGACGAGAAGGAGGCATTGTCTTGGAAATGAGGAGCAGGATGGGCAGTGGCTGGGGGGTGGGGGCTGTCATAAAGAGGGGGATAGGGGCTGCAGAGGCGCAGATCTAAGGCACAGGAAGCCATGTGTCCCCGGGTGGCAGACAGCAGCTTCCCCCAAGGCTCCACCCTGGACTCCCCTCCCCCATCCTTCCTGACCATCTGCTGGGGCTGAGGGGCCAGGGAAGGGGATAGCGCTTTGTTATGCATCTCCCCAAAGCCTTCCAGCTGCTGAATCCCCCCTCCCCATCACTCAGGAGGAGGAGTTGGGGCATGTGATGGAGAAGGCAACAACTGTAACTGGCAGAGCTTGGGGAGGGGTCAGAGAAGCTCCGAATCTGTGTGCTTGTTTACTCACCATTGTCGAATTCATCAGGAATCTGGGAGGCAGACAGAAAAATAAAGGGTTTTGGACAGCAGAGACAGAACCCATCACACCCAGAAAAGGCA
>NW_004567129.1:28100971-28102594 GCF_000260355.1 Condylura cristata | reverse complement strand
CAGAACAGAGATGATGGGAGGAGAGGGGACTCAGGGATGGGAACCCAGGCAAGGGGTCTAGGGCTCCTCCCCCCTCACCTTGGCACCATTTTCATCCACAGAGTTGTTTCCTGCAAGGGAGACAGGGATGAATACGAGGAACTGGGGCCTGGCCTGAGTCTTAAGGAAGAGGGCAGGGGCAGGCAGCCAGCGTCCCTGGGTCTGAGGGAAACGGGTGGTCCTCCTCCTCTGAGGGACTAGAGGGAGGTCTGGTCTCGGGGCTGCTGAGGAGAAAAGAGCTGCAAGGCTGTGCAGCCCTACCCTTCCCCAGTGTCCCTCCTGAAGTGAGCTCCCTGCTGCTCAGGCAGGAATCAACCAGAAAGATAAAGACCTTGACAGTCAGGTTGGCAGGGAGACCCTCCCATTTCTAAGGTTCAAATTCAAGCTGCTGTCCTGAGGGAGGCCATGATAAAGATGGGGGAAGGCCATCTTTAGGGGAAAGGGAGGAAAGGTCTACAGTAGAGCAGAGGGCCCCCAGAACAAAACTGGGATACAGGGCTATGTCCCTCACCGAAGATATAGACAATGCTCACGGTCCCACCGGCCCCGAGCAGCCCAGCAAGCCAGAGTGCAACTTTCTTGGCGTAGCTGGGACCTTCCGTGCCCCGCTGCTGTTGTGGGCCCTGGGCCTGGGTCTTGGTACCTCCGCGGCTCCCGATTTCTGCGGCCTGTGGTTAAGAGGGCAGTGGTCGGCCAGGAGAAGAGAGAGGTCAGGGTGACTTGGGGGCTCTGGTCAAAGAAGAATCAAGTTTGGTAGCCAGAAAGCAGAAACCCACATAAGCCTGGGAGGAGCAGCCAGGAGAGCTGATGTCTAAGGGTCAAGAACTAGAATGGGGCCAGGATACCAAGAATTCAAGAATTGACAGGGGGTGCCCAGGATTCTGAAGGCAACTGGAGGGCCTGGAGCCCCTAAAAGCAGGGCAGTGAGATGAAGCTGGCTCAACACAGACGGGGCGGAGGAGGCAAGGCGATGGAGGACACACAAGGGGTCAGGGCAGGCATTCACATGGAGGGGCCCACTCGCAGAGCTGAAGGGATGGAGGTGGGAAAGGGGGCGCGACTGCACGCCGGGCTTGGGGAAGTAGGGCAAGGAAGTGGCAGACCTGGAGGTCAGAATGGCTGGCGGGCTGTCAACATGGAGGCAGGTCCAATCAGAAGCCCAGAGGCCTACCTCGCCGCCGCTGCCACCACCACGGCGGAGAACACAGCCCAGCTGTGACCCCAGTGTCCCCGGGTCCTCCCATCAAGTATCACCTGAACGGTCACTAAGCCAGGAAACAGGTGACCCCCGCCCCCAGCACGCACGTGGGATCCAGAGGAGGTGAAACCCAGAAGGGGTGGGGTCCAGAGGACGAAGCTGAGGCCTCGGTTTTAGGCCGGGGAAGCCACATGGTCCACAAGGGAGGCAGGGAAGCGCCCCCAAATACGGGCGGCGTTCCATTCAGCATCGTGAGGTGCAGTGTCCCAGAATCTCCGGACAACAGCAGTCCACTCGGAACCCCAGGAGGGGGTCCCCCGCCGCAGGCCGCCTCGTCCCGCTCACCTGGTCCGGGGCCCGGGGGGACGGCGTCGCGAGCCTCGCGC
>NW_004567129.1:28062948-28100597 GCF_000260355.1 Condylura cristata | reverse complement strand
GCTGCTCAGACGTAGGGCTGGCCAGTGGCTCCTTTCGAAGCCACTGCCCGGCAGCTGGCCCCGCGGGGGGAGGCCGGAGCTGCCCTCGCGCCCTTCCCAGAGGCGCTCGGCCCAGCGGGGAAACCCGACCCTTCCCTGGGCCCGGCCAAAGCAGCAGCGGCCCCGTGTGGCGGAAGTAGTCAACTGGAGGCTACCGGAGCCGTTCTAGAGTGAACGCAAGTCGGATACCGTTTGTGTCGCTTCAAAAACGTGTGTGAAACAACCATATAGCGCTTAGGGGTCAACATTAAGGAGTACGACGAGTCGAGTGAGGAAGGCAATGCAGAAGGCGGGGCTGTAGGCACTCCGCTGGGGAGTGGCTGGGGGGGCTGCCGCAGCGGGTCCCAGCTGGGGGTTTCCCAAGCTGGGTGGTGGCCATGTGGCTGCTCCCGCCACATCTATTTGACCATCTGATGTATTTTACGACACATCTTTTAAAGGGGCATTCACCGAGGAAGGTGAAGGAGGCTCAGGGTACTAAGCCCCATTTTCTCTACACTGCTCCCCCCAGTCCCGCTCCCAAGCCATCGCATGAGCTACGGCCTTGCGGGGTCCGTGCTCCCGGCTCTGGACAAAGGCCCATCAAGCGTGTGGCCTACACTGTGCGCAGGACTTAGGCTCCCTTAACCCAACTCGGGCACGAGCAAGATGTCACCTCCTGGATCCGTGTCAGGCTGTCACCGTCTCAGACACCCTCTCAAACCTTTCTCCCGAGAGCCCCCTGGAGCAGGCCATGTCAGAAAAGCTTAGGCAGCGCCCTGAGAATTTGCCTTAGCTGTCACACCAAGGAAGCGGCATCTGCAGATGACCTCACAAGAATGCAGGTACATGCAAGTGCACACACACAGCTTTTGACCAAACAGCTTTTTATTGAAAGACCTTAGCACAATAGCAAGCCGGGGAAGGGTGTATGACAATGTGGGGCCCCTCCCCCAGACTCTACTCTGATTCCCATGAACAGTGGGGAGAGAAAAGAACCCAGAAAAGAAACCCTGAACCATCTGGCTGGCCCTGTCCCAGGCAGTGTCAGAACCAAGGGCCCGGGAGAGGCGGGCACCCCCTCTGCCAAGTATCTGACCAATCCACTGCTTCCGCCTCATGCCTCCAGAAGCTTCCCCAGGAACCGGAGGTTGAGGATCTTGAGCTGCTCATCGAGGTCCATGCGGACGATGCCGTCCTCGCCATCGATACTCAGCAGAACACCAGTGGCTTCCCGATCTTCCCCCAAGATTACCTTGACCTGGGGGGAGCACAGGGTCAGAGCCCGTGCCAGCAGCCTGGGGCCCCCGCAAAGCCCAGCCCTTCCTTACCTTATTGTTCTTGGTGGGGGTGATGGGCTCCAGGTGCTCACTGGAGATGCTGACCACCTTCTCACTGTCCTTCAGATACACGGAGCACATGCCTCCCTGGGGGCCAGGTGAGGACAGCTGCTCAGCCTGGCCCGCTCCCCGTTCAGCGCCGAGGCCCACCCCCCAGGGACACCAGCCCAGGGCTCTTTCTACTGTCCCAAGGTAACGGGGTCAGGAAAGCCAAGGCTGGGCCTGGTCTGGGTCCTGCGGTCTGGAGTATGTTTGGAGGGCAGGGGGGAGGGGAGTAACTACATCAGCAGGGGAAACTAACTTGGCTAAAGGCAGACGGCCTGCTTCCCCAAACTTTGACTCTTCTTGCCCCAAACTGACCTCCACTTCTTTCCTACTCTTCCTCGTCCTCCTGGGGTTCCATCTAATGGCAGCCCCACAGTCCTCAGTCAGAGCTTGTCCTCCTCTTTGGTCACTCACTGACAACTTCAAGCTCTCCCGCCCTCCTCCCTCTTTCCCGAGGCCCATTGCCCTTCCCCTGCTCCCAGCTCAGTCTCACCACTCCTGATACACAGTGAAGTGATTCCAAACAGCAGATCTGACCCACCAATCACCCACTTAAGTCCCCCCCATGTCCTCTCAGGACACACTCCACATTTCCCAGGTTGGCGCCAGATGCGGCCCAGCCATACTCTGGCATCATCGTTCACCCTGGCTCTGCAAGGTTCAGCTACAAAGGAAATACTTCTCCTTCCTCCATGCCTCCAACCCTCATTTAACCCTTCCCCCAGAACTTTTTTAAAGATTTATTTATTTATGCACACAGAACTGGAGTTCAGGCCAGAGGTGCAGGAGTGGTGAAAAGATTCACCAGAGTGGGGAGCAGAACAGGTAGACTGAGGAGTACACTGCTGAGGGGAGCAGCAGGTAAGACCAGAGGTCTGTGGCACCCTGTGGATCACTTCCAGGACTGGGGACTGAACTTGTACTGAAGTGGCTGTGGCTAGCTTCGCAGTGCTGCTCTTTAACCTGCTGCGCCACCAGGGTAGGCCCCCCCAAGAGCTACTCTTGACGTACTCCTATTCTTCAGGTGTCTACCCAAATGTTACCTGTTCCAGGAAGCCCTCCCCAATCCAGGGGTGCCTCATCTGAGTTCACACAACTCCGCTGCTGTTTGGCTTTCCTGATTCCAACTCTGGTCCCTCAGACTATCACTGTGGGGAGAAGTCGCCCCACTGGGGTGTGAATCTGTGAGGGCGGGGCCTGGAAACTTTTGGCCTTTGGTGTTAATTGGAATTTACTAGAAAGCCAACAAGGTGCTGGTTTTTCCTCCAGGAGCCGGGGGTACTTTAGAATAAAACGCAGGCTTATTAGTCAGCAGCACGCCCTTAAGTAAGCTATATTTGTGATGTTTCTGAAGCAGCAGACAGATGACAAGAAAAAGAATTAAATGGAAGGCCTCCCTAGTGGTGCAGGGTTTAAGTCTTGGCACTACGAAGCGATCCACAACCACTGCAACACAAGTTTGATCCTGGCCAGGGGGGTGACCCACAGGGTGCAGCAGACCTCTCCTGTCTTGCCCATTGCTCCCCACTGTTTCCAGTGAGCCCTCTCACTTCCCCGCACCTCTGTCTACAACCCAATTCCTGTGTGCACAAAAATAAATAATTCTTTAAAAAGAAAGAATTACACAGACCTACAAGAGACATCTGGGATGGCCTGCATGGTTCCCGAGAGTTAGAAGGAAAAAAGTTCTAGCTAGAGCAGAGGCCCCGAGGCTGGAGGGAACTTAGTGCCTTTGAAGAAAGGAGCCCAGTGGTGCTAGAGCAGGGAACGCCTGTGTGGGTGCCCAGCACCCACCTGAGACGATCTCACTCAGGGTCCATCAAAAAGTAACTGGGGGCTTGGGCCCTCCCTGGTGGTGCAGGGGGTTAAAGCACAGCACAGAGAAGCTTACACCACTTCAGCATGAGTTCGATTCCTGCCTGCCCCGGAGGTGACCACATGGCACGGCAGACCTCTCCTGACCCGCCCGCTGCTCCCCTCAGCAGTGTACCTCGTCAATCTGCCTGTTCTGTACCCCACTCTGTCTCTGGTGAATCCCCTCACCCTCCGCATCTCTGACCTGTACCCCAGTTCTGTACAAATAAATAAACCTTAAAAAAAAAAAAAAAGTGACTGGGGGCCAAGTGCTGGCCCAGGGTGCTGGGGCTCCAGCGTGAGCACAGCCAACAGAAGGCCCGAGGCTTGTGTGCCCCACCTTTCCGCATCGGCTCCTCTAGTTATAAACAGGTACTGGGAGACGTGAGACTGGGCAGTCAGGCAGGGGAAGACACACCCAGTAACTGCCGAGATGGGGGTGCCAAATGAGAGAGTGCTGGCCTGGACCCCACTTACCGTGACGCTGCGGATGACGCCTGTCTGCCCCACCACCTGTGTGTCCAGGTAGGTGTCCCGCACCTTCACCTGGATGTCAGTGGTTACCCAGTCGCTGGAGTTCTGCTCAATCCCTGAGCCCGGTGTGTGCGGGTTATAGCCCCCGGGGGAGGGGGCGCCAGGTGTCATCGGACTGTAGCCAACAGGGCTCGGACTGGGGCTCGCCTGTGGGAAACCACCGAGTTGTTGGGACTGGGTAACATGGCCTGGCTGTCCCAACTGTCCCACCGGCACCCTCAAGGGCACGCAAGCTGACCAGTACCTGGTAGGCCATGGGTGATGGTGTGGGATGGTAGCTGGCAGGGGAGTGGGTATTCTGGTAGCCAGCTGGGCTTGGCGCCACCTGGTGGTAGCTCTGGGGACTGGGGCTGGGCTGGTAGGAGCCCTGAGGGGACGGGGCTGCGTAGGGGGAGAACTGGTCTGTGTTGTACCTGCAGAGACCAGGAGAGAAGGGAGCATGTATGGGATGGCAGGAAAAGGAGGTAGCACTGGCCAGGGACTGGGCAGGGGCTGCTCAGGGCTAGCCCCAGCGGACTCACATGGCTGGCGTTCCCGGTGTCTGCGGGTTGTATTGTGGGTTGACCTGTGGGGAGGAGGGGTCTGGGTAGCCCGGTGTTTGGGGGTTCGGGGTGCCCCCATAGGCCTGGGGAGATGGGGTGGGCTCGTCGTCAAAGGCGTACTCGTATTCTTCTTCAGCCCTATCGGGGAGAAAAATCTGTTGAGAACAACTGGGGTGACCAGAGAGCAGCCAGTGTTTCCAGAAGAACCCTGGACCCCAGGAGGCACGGAGAACACCTCAACTTCCCAAGAGCCCAGTTCGGAGGCTTCCAGTTCCCCACTGAGGAGACTGGGAGATGAGGCTGCCTGCTGGAGGCCACACAAGCTGGGTCACCTGTTATAGCTCCAAGCGGGGGAAACTGAGAAGAGGCTGGAGAGCTTTTGCACACCGCCCCTGCTCCTTCCCATGACCAGCCTGGGGCTGCAAGCAATGCTTTTGGGGTGGACCACAGAGAACACCCCCACCCCTCAGATCCCCCGTGGTTCAGGGTACCCTGTGCCCAACTGGCTCTCACCGTGATGGGGTGTTCGGGTTATTTGGATCCCAAGCCCCACTCTGAGCAGGAGTGCGGCTGCCATCATGCAGGGGTGTCTGTGAGCCATAATGTGGGGTGCGGCTGCCTGGAATGGGGGAGAGGCACGTGTCCTTCAGTTTTATCCCAGCTCTAGCTGTCCCCACATCGTCCCCTGCGTGTCCCCAGAGCGTGCTCACCGTCCTGGAGAGGTGTCTGGGAGCCGTACATAGGTGTGCGGGAGCCGGAGCCGTACATGGGTGTCTGGGAGCCGTACATGGGCGTCCGCCCGTATGTCGACGTCATGCCACCTGGGCACCGTGAGCCCCTGTGGACAGAGAACAGGGTGAGGAGGGCCCTCTCACCACCCAGCCGTCCTCCGCCTGGCCCAGCCTGGCCCGTACACTGTGGTGAGCCGCTGGCGGTCCACGGAGATGGTCTGGCAGGTGGAGTGCAGCTCCACTCGGGCCGTGGACTCCGTGGCATCCTTCACCACACCGATGTAGCCTAGTGGGGAGTAGGAGTCAGGCCCGGAGGGGTCCTCCTTCACCACACACCCCCAGCCCCCACTTGGCCTCACAGGTCACCTTTGTAGGGCCCCTGGGAGATCCGCACAGTCTGGCCGATGAGCTCATTGTCTCTCTGTCCCCGGCCTCTGCTCATGTCACCGCCTGGGCTACCAAAGCCTCCACGCTGACCTGTTGGGGCGGGGGGGGAGGGGGAGGAGAGTCAATAGTCCCTCGGGTCATGCCCTCCCCTGACATGCTATGCCCACAGCCTGGGCACCCTCCAGCCCTCTTCCACTGCCTGACTCCTCCCTGTGCTGGGTTAGAAGCTGTCTCTGGGTTCCCCTCACAGTCTCCTGGACTTTCCCTTCAGAGCCCTGAAAGTTTTGGGCTGCAATGTGGGGCAGGGCCAGTCATCCTGTGGGCTGTGTGTCCCACGATGGCAGATGCTCAGTGTGGGCTGAACAACTTTCTCCCCACCTCCCCAGACACCCCCACCCCTACTCCCCCTCACCTCCAGCGCTGGGGTGCATGGGGCTGGTGATCCGGGGACTCATGGGGGCAAAGCCACCCACGGTGAAGTTGGTCACATCCCGGGGCTAGGAGAGGGGCAAGAAGTGAGCTGGCAGCCAGGTGCCAGGCTCCCTGCCCCCGTGATACGCTGCCTGTCTCCATTTGGGAAGTTGGGCTTGAACCTCCCAGCAGCCATCCTGCCCTCCTCCTGATGACACTGCCCCCATCTCCCCTCAGGGAAAAGCCACAGTATGTGCCACATGGCAGAGGCCCAGGCTTCCCTGTGGCAAGTCATGGAAGGGAAATGTGGGAGCCAGGAAAGTGAATCCCAGTGCCCCAAACTCCACGAGCTAGGCTAGCTTATCACCCCCCTGCAGGGCCCCAGGAAACCACCTCCTGTTGCCAGCTGCTCAGAGGCCCAGCCGTGCTCCTTTGCCAGCTGATTCTGCACAGCTTTTCTGCCACAGGCCCTGGGGCCTTCCCCACATTCAGGTCTCTGCTTAACACTGCCTCCTTGAGGTTCTCGCACCAAGCGGCAGCCCTCCCTGTATCCCACTTTATTTTTCTTTACGGTGCATGTACTAAGCACGTGTTTATCTGTCCATCAGCACAGCAGTGGGGCTAGGAAGGCAGAGATTTCTCTCCAGTTCACTGTTGTATTGCCAGTGTCTGGCATCCGACTAGCGATGGATAAAATCAAACGTGAATGATTTTGTGAGCAGCTCAGAATCCCGGGAAACCTTTTTTCATACTTCATCAAGGACCTAACCTTGCCCCGAACCTGCAAAATGTCATCCTGGTCACTCCTGGGGCCAGGAAAGACTGGAGAGCCGAGGTGTCCAATAGCCACGGTGCCACCGTGCCCGCCTCACCTTTGAGCCCCCAGCCAGCACCAAGTGGCGGGTCTTGCAGACAAACATGCCTCCGTTTTCCACCAGTTTCTTACAATGCAGGAAAACAAAGCTTCGGAAGAGATGGCGGATCTCACCCTCGCGGCCCTGGAGGGGAAGGGGGCCAGTCGTGGCTTGTTCCACCCAACTCTCCCAGGCACAGCCAGGGGGCAGGAGCCCATGCTCACCGAGTGGGGGCCGTCAATGACTTTGACAATGTCTTTCACGTGGATGTTGTTCTGTTCTGAGTCCAAGGCCACGGCAAAGCGGTTGTCCTTTTTCCGGGTGACAGCTTGGTGCCTGACAGTCACCAGCTTCCCACACATGTTCAGCACCTATAGAGGGTGAGGAGGAGTCTGAGAGGATGAGGACAGAAGAGCGATGTGGAGCAGGGCTCCCCTCAAGTGGGAGGATCCTTTCTTGTGGGAGACTGTCCCAAATCCTGCAGACTTCCTGGCTCTGGGGTGGGCAGTGGCAGGGCACTGGGAAATCCCCAGGCACTGGGCCAATCAAAAATGTTTCCAGTCATTCCGGACCCCCTTTGGGGGAGTCAGAGAGAACATCAGGGAACTGAGAGACGAGGAGAGTGGTAGAGTAACCCAACAGCTCACGCTTATCCATCACTGTGCCAGGCCCATGCTAAATTCTATATACAAAATTCCAATGGAAAAGGAAAATCCCCCCACCCCCCGCCAGGTCTCACCCCGGGAAGGATACCGTCATGAGTCCCATCTCACACAGGGAGGATCTCAGGCCCAGGGGAGACCAGTCACCAGCCCACGGTAAGGGCACAAAAGCAGCAAAGCCAAGACGCGAACCCAGAGCCCAAGACCCTGAACATCACACTCTGCGGCTCCCACATCCATGGGGAAGGGGCCAAAGGGAGGAGGGCAGCTTGGCACCTGGTCCGCGGCACCCAATGCAGGTGCACACCGTGTGCCCGGGGAGCGTGTCTCCGTGGGGGAAGCAGCTGAACCTTCATCTCCGCTTCACAGGAGGCGAGATGTGGAGGGGGACGAATACCGCCCTCACAGCAAGCCCAGCCTGCTACCAGAGCGGCCAGCTCAGCCTCGCTGCCACGCCAGAGCCACACACCTGGAAGGTCTCCCGCTCCAGTCGCACAATGACGCCCACAGTCTCGGAGTCCAGCTGCACCAACTCCCCCCACTCATGCTGGCCCCCGACATCCACCCCTGACGCTGTCTCCGAGCAGAGCTGCAGGTCCCGGGGGAGCACCTTCAGCTGTGGGCAAGAGGAAAGGGCTAAGGCAGGCCCAGGAGGCCCGCCCGCCTGGGGCTCCTCGGGGCGCTTCCGCCCCACCCCCTCTCCCTACACCTACCTCGTGCATGGTGAGGTCAGAGAAGAGGATGACAAAGTTCTCCTCCACCCGTACAATAAGGCCTGTGTCGCCCTCGAACCGGCCAGCTATCACCTTCACGTGGTCCCCCATCTTGAAGTACTTCCGAAGTTCCTGGGCAGGGAACTCCAGCATGTCCTAGAATTGGTGTGGGGACCAGCAGGTCAGGGGAAGCCACACGACCCAGTCTGCCTCACCGTCTTCAGAAAAACATCGTCCGAACCCCCTTTCCAGGCCCACACCACCCACCGGGATGACCTGAGGTCACATGGCCGGTCCTCCACCCGCCTCAGAGACAGTGCACCTCAGACTCAGGACCTCAGCCTGGACGACCTGCAGACGCACTCGGAGACAGCTGTCCCCTGACACGTGACATCAGACTAGGCCCACCTCAGACCCACCCAGAGACAGTCTCATCCCAGACCGGCACACAGGCCTGGACAAGCTGCCCCCAAACCCCCTCCCCAAGCAATGAAATCAGGCGGCCGTCTCAAGGGCGCACAGCTACGCCAGGCCCTCAGCCCCAGACCTGCGCGCCGCACCCACCTTGAGGTCCTCGTGCTTGGGCATGATGGTGATCTTGTTGCCGTCCACACTGAGGATCTTGCCCTGCAGGTTGATGAGCTCGCCCTCACACACCTCCACGTTGTCCCCAGGTTGGAAGTTGTGTTCCCGTTCCTTCCCTGCAGCGCAGAGACAGCGCTGACTTGGGGACTGCCCACCACCACCACAGCCGCCCCTCCCTCCCTGGCCTGGCGGCCAGAGCGGGCCAAATACCTGTGCTCTCAGTCACCACCTCCAGGTCGATGCCCTCCGGCTGGTCCTCAAACTTCTCCAGTTCAGAGAGGGTGGGCTTCACACCCTCCGTGATCTGAGCCCCAGAAGACAGGGAGAGGAGGAAACAAATGAAGGTCAGTGTCGCAGTTCAGCTGAATGGCTAGGACAGATGGGTGACAGATGGGTGACTGGGGGAGACGGCTCTGGGGTCTGGATGCAAAGGAGAGAGAAGTTTGGCCTGCTCGTACCCCCATTAGCATGACCCCTCTGGGATGCTCACCACAGCAGACATAGCAAAACTCTTGAAAAGAAAACCCTTGCGGCTGTAACGGTTCCCTTCGAAGATGAGGAAGTCACCATCAGAGGCAACGTCACCTCCCAAGGACCTGGAGGAGAGTTTGTGGAAGAGAGATTGAAGATGAGGTTGCGGGCAAATCTTGCTGCACCTCGGTCTCCTCAAAGGGAGACTGGCGAAGGGAGGAGAGACCACAGAGCAACAGACCCAGCATCCTGACACAGACCCCCGGCGGCAGTGGCCACTCACAACGCCTTACGGCTCCCCTCAACGCAGGGGTGCTCGGTCCCACCACTCCACACTCCACTGCCCCCTCCTGCTTTGTCATTCGCCACTGCACACATCACTAACAGCTACCGTTTAGCTTTTACCCCCTGCTGTTGCCTTGTTTCTCCTAGAATGGGGCCTGCCCTGTGCCGGGCGCTCAGTGACCAGCAGCTGACAAAGCACTGGGCAGAGTACTGGCCTGCTGCACGCACAGGGCTCACTGCTGCTCGCCATGCCGGAGACAGCAGTCACCTGCCCGTGTTTTGCAGGCGGGGAGTGAGGCTCAGCGAGGGCACGCTGCCT
Organism: Condylura cristata; assembly: GCF_000260355.1. NCBI lineage: Eukaryota > Metazoa > Chordata > Mammalia > Eulipotyphla > Talpidae > Condylura > Condylura cristata. The sequence goes on along the minus strand of NW_004567129.1, from coordinate 28,090,846 downwards.
GGCCTAGTGGCCACGCGAGTCGGCCCGAAGGGCAGGCTCCCCCGTTGCAGTGACTCTGACCTCTCACAGGCTCCCACACAGGGCCTGTGGAGAAGCGCGCCCGGCAGCTTTGAAGGTTCTCTGCCTACTCCTCTCCTGCCCACCCTCCCCGCTGGAGCCCCGCCTTGCCAGGAGCCCTAGGCTGCGCCTATGTTCCATCTAGCAGAGGGTGAGGAGAAGACTTTACATCATCCTGGGAACCTGAGTGTCAGGGGATCAGAAAGAGACGTTACAGACCCTGACACGTCAATAGACCCCATTTTGTCACACAAAACATCAGTCACACCACGTGCCAGGTGCTGCTCCCAGCACACGTGCATAGGATTCCACTGGACCCTCAGGCAGCCCTGAGGCATGGGGACAAGTACCTTGCCTGAGGCACCACGCCAAGCTAACCACGCACGCTGCAGCGGTCAGGGTCCAGCCCTGTGAGGGAACTTGCACTAAGGCTCTGGGGACGCGGCACAGCCAGCCCGCAGGGACATGTACCTGATCTTCTCGGCATCGAACAACCTCTGTGGAGGCCGTTTAAACTTCTTCCTCTTGGCAAACCAGTCTTTCTGTGGAGGAAAGGGGGCATGTGTAGGAGGGGTGAGGGAGGAGGGCTACCCAGGCAGTGGGGATCAAACAAGCCCCCCCACAGGCACTTGTGCCCACAAACCAAGCTCATGCGGGCCTTGATGCGGTCATAGTCGATGCGAGGGATCATCTTCAGGGAGATGGTGTTTTGGCTGGGCTCTACATAATCCACCTGAGGAGGACAGTCGGGGGGTCACGAGGGGCCCAGCTCAGAGCCAGAGCCTTGCGCCTTCACAGTACACAGAAAGAAGGTGCCAGGGAGAGCAAGGCAGAGGGTCATGGGGAAGAAATCAGACAGCTGACGACTCCCAGGTCTCACCTAGCCTATCTACCTTCAAAACTCTGCAGTGGGACACCCACTGCCGGCTCGCCACCTCTGCATGGATGTCTAACAGGCCCCACATGAGCACAGCCACAACCAGAGACCCGAGTCCCCCACACCCACTCTTTCCAGCCTTCTGCTTACTCTTCCTTCTGCTCAGGCACCCACCTGGAGTCACTCTCAATGCCATTCTCTTCCACCCACATCCAGTCTGTCAGCAAATCCTGTCAGCTCGTCCTTCAAAATATCCGCCCCCTCCCCTCCTCTCCTCCTGTGGCCTGCCCTACCTCACCCTGCGCCCCACACTGGGGCAGCAGTCCCCTTGCTGGTCTCCCTGCTGGGCCCCAGCCAGTCCATCCCAGGCTTAGTGGGCTGGCCAGCCCCGTGGGAACGCAGGGCTGTGTGAGGCAGAATGCTGGCAGTGGCTCCCACCCACTGGCTCCCAGGACCACTCCCCCCGCCAAATTACAGCAAGCAAACAGTCTCCATTTCCTGCTAAATAACCCCCTGCGTAGCAGATGCCAAGACTGTGGCGAAGCAGCAGTCTACGCTCAAAGCAGTTATAGTCGGTCCCCGCACCCCGAGACCCTCCCGTCAGGAACAATAAAAACCAGCATCCTACAGCGGGCAGTGGGCCGGCTCCCTCCTTGAGCTGACCCCCCACCTCGCTCTCCCTCACCCCGCTTCAGCCAGCGGCAGGCCTATCTCAGTGCTGTCCCTTCTACCCTAAGGAGGCCACGTGGCTCACGCCGTCCCTCCTTCAGATCTGTCGGCACGCTCTGACCACACAGACGGCCGCCCCTCCCCAGGTGCACAGCAAACTCCAGGCAGTCTCATCTGACTGAGTGGGGATCTGCTCTCTGCACTGGGACAGGGGCTGGAAGGACTGAAGGAAGGAGACTGCAACAGAGCAGAGGAGCAGACGTGCAGACTGCAGTCCTGGGCTCCTCGGCTGCCCCGCCCCACCCAGGCACCTGAGCAATGTCGTCCTTGTAGATGCCCCGCTTGAGCCGGACCCAGGACTTTGGTTTCAGGTTGGCCACCTCCTTCACCACTTTGAGTACATCTGTCATCTCCTTGATGGGCACCATCTGCTGGTTCCAGTAGCCGAGCCGCAGGTTCCCCACGCCCTCGATGGCCTGCTTCACGTGGGTCTGCTTGTAGGCCTCCACGTAGATGTAGCCCTTCACATGCTCTGGTGCCACTACGGACTTGATCTGCAGGGGCTGCGGAGCCGAGCCGTGGAGAGGACAGTGAGGCACGACTGCTGACAAGTCCCGGCCACCACCCAAAGAATTTATCCCACAGAAACACTTTCATGCCCTGACACAGTGTTCACTGAAGAGTTAATTATTAAAGAGACAGAAGGGGTCCTTCCTGGTGGTGCAGCGTGTTAAAGTGCAGCACTGCTAAGCTGGCAGCAGCTGCCACTTCGGCACGTGTTTGATCCCGGCCAGGGAGCTGACCCACATGGCACAGTAGACCTCTCCTGTCTCACTCACTGCTCCCACTCTGAGGAATCTTTTCACCCTACTGCACCTGTGGCCTACACCCCAGTTCTTGGACCTACACCCCATTCTCGTGTGTATGAATAATGTAAAAAAAAAAAAAAAGGCAAGTCCGTGTGCTGTGATGCAGAAGAGCCCACATCTCCATGAAGAGCACCTGAGCATGGCACCGGAGCGGCTACGCTACCAGCAGGCAACTGCCACCAGACCAGAAGCAGAAGTCATTTCTAAGACATTTTACAATTAGCAGTCTAGCCTAACCAGAGCCACAGACCTAACAGAAATCTGTGAAGGGAGAAACGAATTGTACATCAGTAACAACTGCGAGGGTAACAGCCCACTTTAACAAGGGGTAGAACGACTGGACAGACCTTTAAGGACAGAACCCGATGGGCCCACTAGACCTGCCAGAGCCAGAACAGGGGTGAATGTTCTTTTCAGAGGCACTGACACTCTCCAGGAGATACCATCTGTCAGACCATAAACCAACTCTCGATAAATGTAGTGATGAAATCATTCCAACCACATGGAATGAAATTAGAAATCAGTTACAGAAGAACATTTAAGAAATTTACAAATCTGTAAAAAATACTCCTACACAGCCAAGGGGTGAAAGAAACTACACGTGCAATTAGAAAACATGTTACAGTGAATGAAAGCCAAACACAGCACAGCACAACTTACAAGATGTGGAGGGAGCCACCTGGAGGCCAACTTGGAAAAAATCTCACCATAATGTAACCTCTCTTGTCAAGTAAGAAAAGGAAGAAGATCCCACACCCAAAGTAAACAGAAAGAAGAAATAAGCACGGGAGTGGAAGTAAGGAAAACTGAGAGGACCACGAGAACCAAAAGGTGGCTCCTGCACAAAGTCTTAAGTCGAGAATCACTGACCACGAAAGAGGGAAGACTCCAAATACTCCAGTCAGGCGCCGCAGCACAGCATCGTCCCAAGCGCCAGCTGGGAGCGGGCACAGCGCAGTGGGATGCCTCAACAAGCGACTGCATGCTGTCGACAAACCACAGCGGAGCAGGCCTGCGAGAACCAGCGGTCACCGAGACACGCAGCCTCGTCTTCCCGGCCGCGACTTCCCTGCCGTCACTCACAGCACTGCCACCGACAGACCGCAGAGCCTCACCGCACACGCGAGGACGCGGTGCGCCTCAGCCTACCTCACACCCAGCATCGCCGACGGCAACGCCGAAGGCATCGCAAGAACACTATGACCCCGCGCGAGCACAGGCGAAAATCTCCAATAAAACAACATCACGTCCAGCAACTTACACGGAGAGTCACATCCCAGGACTAGGAGTAGATACCTCAGGCTTGGAAAGTTAGTTTCAAAAACCTGGCTGTGACAGTGGAAGGTGGAGACCAGCCCAGACGCACCGGGCGCGGCAAGAGGCGACAGTGCCGACCACGGCAGCGGCAGGCTGACACCCGGGGAAAGGCTTTACAAGAGACGCTGCTCGACACGCAGGGAAAGTGGTCTGGAAAGACACGCGGGCCAGTAATAATTACTTCTAAGAGACTCGGCTATCAAGAGAATTTGGACTTGTAAGAAACATGTGCACTGCTGAGGTCATCAGAGACAAACAGGGCCCTCGAATCGCGTCCAAGGCACAGGGAGGTCTGCGCATATCTAAACCCAGAGGTCTCAGCCACTGACTTGCTCTCGCTAACACCAGAGGCCGAGGACTCTGGATTTGGCTTCGCACGCCTCACACGAAGTGAGGAGGGCAGCGGGCGGGCAGCGGCAAGCAGGCAGTGAAGGCCGCGACAGCCTTCCCGCCTGGCCTGGCGCCCAGCGGACAGTCCCCCCGTGACAGGCCTACATTACTGAATGCGAGCCAGGGCTGCTTACCCACGGGGTGCTGAGGAGCCAGCAAGCAGCCCTGAGGGGAGTGGCTTGGTCCAGGTGACACGGCTAAGCAGCTAGGGACACGATTCACCCCTGGCACTTGGAGAAAGGCCTGTGCCCTTACCGCAGCATCTGCTGGCATGCAGGTGGCATCACTTCCTATCTGCCCATGCTGGGAGGCCTGAAGGGACAGGGCCAGCTTGGGCAAGGTCACTACTGTGTCAATGGCTCCTGGGGCAGGGACCAGCCCAGAGGGGCTCAGCGATGAGAAGGCATGAAGGAACTCCCCTGCACAGACTTGTTTTCTTCCAGTTCTGAGGCAAAATGCCCTGTCCTAGGACACCCTCCCAGAAAGAGGAGGGAACAGCACGGCTGGGCTCACCCCCAGAGGGCTAAGGGGTAGGAGCACCTTGCCAGACATGCTCAGGGAATGAAGACAATGCTCTGTTAGGCAGCGAACGCTTCAATCGGGGAGCTGAAGCAATTCATGGAACAGGCTTTGCTGCCTCGCACAAAGGGCGCCCAGTGCTTGAGCCTCAGTGCCCCTCTCTGGGTTTCACCCTGTCCACACCCAAGCTGCTGCCCGCCTGACTCACCGTGTCTGTGAACTGATAGGCAATGAACTTGCGCATCAAGGAAATGGCCGTGGCCCGCTCCTCCCCGATCTAGAAGAAGAGAGGAAGGCTCAAGGGACGGGACACACAGGAGAGGAGGCAGGGTGGGCGGCCCGCGAGCAGGGTGACTGGACAAGGAGAACAAAACACAGAGGGGGAGAACAGGACGCTGGAAGAGGCAGAGCAGGAGAGCCAGACAGCAAGAAGGACGGACGAGACCCAGTGAAGTAGAAGGAGAGGAGAGGAAGAGACAGGGAGGGAGGGGTGAGGGAGGGGCTGAGAGATGAGTATGGTGGAGAAAGGAGGACCAAGAGACTGACAGACAGATGCAGGACAGACAGAAAAGGATCACTGACAAAGCAGCCTCGTCACTCCCCGCCGCCACGCCTCTCAACCTAAGAGACCAGAGCACACACCTTACACTTGACAGTCCAGAGATTGGGGTCCCTAGATAGGAGAGGAAAGGGAAGCCCTTCAGTGACACTGTCTCCCCACCGTGAAGGGCATGAAGCACCACCCCATTCCTTCCCCTTCCCCTCCACCCTTCCACTCACAAGCAGAGGAGAGAAAAGTGCCAACTTCTCCCCCGCCGCCCCACCATCCACCACCCTGCATCTAAGTTACTCGCCGGCTCATCACCCCAGCACAAGTGTCTCGCCTCAGCCCTCCCGCCCCAGTCCCTTACTTGACTCCAGGGAGCAGCTGCTGCTGGGTGATGTCGTCAGAGAGCTCATCAGATCCTCCGTACACCCTGGGCAGTGGGGGGCATTCAGACCCTGACCCTTCCAGAAAAGGGATCACAGCTCCCCTCCTGCCCCAAACCACGCCTTACGTCTCTCCCACAGAAGACTTGGCATATTTCTTCATGTAATACTCGCCCAGCTCTTCTTCTCGCTGGTCCCTGGGGTGAGAGGGGAAATAAAACACAAATTGAGGTTGACCAGAGGAGAGCGTGCTGACCTGCCCCAAACCTCCCCACAGGAGCCAAACTCTCCCGTCCCCCTCTCTGCTTACCTCCAGAGGTTTTGCAGGCGGCGAGCTCCAGAACGATCTTCATCCAGGACGACATTATCAATGTTGGACGCTGAAAACAAATGGGCAGCCGGGGTTAGCGAGGGGGTGAGGAGCAGGACCTGGGGAAATTGGTGGGGGTTGAGTGAGCCTGGGCTGGGCCCCAGGGAAGGAGATACCTCACCAAGGAAACCCCAACCCTCTCTCCTATTCTGCTCTGCTAAGCAATCTGCTCCTTGTGAAAAAGACTTGGGACAGGGCCCAGCAGTTGGGGACATCCAGCTGTTCCCCATCTCACAGCACTGTCAAGCATGCCCTGAACTCCACCCCACCCCACCCCACCCATCAGGTTCACACGCATAAAAACACATGTATACTTTCCCAGGCCAGACCTGGCCCAGAGCCCCCTGTCTCTGGATCCCACATGAGTCAGAACCCCCAGGGCCGGACAAGGGTCTAGGGTGAGGGAGGGTGCCTCGGGCAGGAAGGTGATGCCAGGATTATGGGAGGAAGGTCGCAGGAATTGCGACTTTTCAGATTCTTACCTTCAATCTCTTCTACTTGGAGGAAGAGGTGGTGGTGGTGGTGGTGGTGGTGGTGGTGGTGGTGGTGGGCGAGGGCAGACAAAGTATGAGCCAAATTATAGCAGCAAAATCAACCAATGGGTTGGGGGAGGGGAAGGGAGGGACACAGGAAGGTCAAAAATCAAAAGTAAATAAAGGCCAGGCACCAGGTGGTTGGGGAGAAGCCGAAATGTATGAGGCGCACAGAACGGAAAGTAACAGGGAGGGGGAGCACTGGCCCAGGAAGTGGGGGGTGTCTTGGGACAGAGCCCACCCACCCGTACAACCCCCAGCAGGGATTCACTGGGGTCCTGGGATCCCAGAGACCTCTCCCCACACTCCACCACCCCACAGCCCCGGCCCCCCCATCTCATGGGCCTAAAAGGAAAAGGGTACGGAGCTGGTCTCTCTGGCAACGACAGAAAGAAGCAAGGTGCGGAGGGCTGGGGTTGGGTGGCTCAAGGCAGGGGGTGGGGAGGGGGCGCCCAAGCCCTCTCACCGTACCCCTTGGCGGCCTTGCAGAGACAGTACACGCACCTTTCTCTAGGATGTCCTCTGCTCCGTCCTCCCACTGGTCCTCATCCTCATATTCATCGTCCACATCTGAAACAAGAAGGCCCAGAGGTCAGGGGACACACATAGCAAAGGTGACCTCCTGACAAGGGCTCCCAGGAAATATCTTCTCTGGGAGGCGCGCACCACAAATTCCACCTTCCAGATCGGGACACGAGGCTCAAACAGGTGAGACTCCAAGCAGCAGGTCATATCTCCGGTGCAGACAAACCTGGTGCCCAAGTCATCCCCCTGCCCCCATCCATTAAAAAAATAAGATCGAGGGTCCTCCCTGGTGGTGCAATGGGCTAAAGCAGCTCTATGAAACTATCTGCAGCGACCGCGCCACAAGTTCGATCCCCGGTCAGGGAGTTGATCCACATGGCGTGGCAGACCTCTCCTGTCTCCCCACTGCTCCCCTCAGCAGTGTGCTTTGTCGATCTGCCTGCTCTGCTCCCCTCTCTATCTCTGGTGAATCCTCTCATCTCCTGCACACACTTCTGGCCTGTACCCCAGTTCTTATATATATAAATAAATAAATCTTTACCAAAAAAATGAGACGAAAGTGAGCAAGCAGGAAAATTCTATCTCAGCTCTCAAGGAGTCTGGTATACAGCTTGTTTTAAAGACAGAATTTGTGGTTTGTTGGTCTTATTGTTCCTCCCGCCCCTTTGTGAGGGGATGCGCGGGGCACCTACTACGTGCCCTCGCTATTCTGAGAACTCGCCTCAATTCCCTGAGGTCACCCTGAGGGAGGTACCACCCTACTCCAGTTTCACCGTAAGGGCCTAGGGCCCAGAGAGGAACTTTAGATGTATGTGCTCCCAACTCCCTAAATCATTCTTACTGAAACAAGAACTGTATGCTCCCTGTACAGAGGGGAGTAAGAGGCTCCGAGAGATACACAGTAACTCTCTCAGGGCCTGGTGGAGAAAATAATGGACCCTGGCATCTGCCCCCCACTTCTAGGGAGCCTGCACTCTCTGTCACAGAGACTGATATTGCTGACTGGTGATGGGACTGTGGTTGTGTATTTTTAAATAATCTTTCAAGGAACGACACAAATATTTTGGGTTTTTGTGATTTGCGTTGACATCATGCACGGGTGAATGGGAGGACAAATAAAAAAAAAAGTTTGGCACTAAGTTATTGCATGTTTATGCTGAAGTGACAAAAAGGGACATTCAGTATACTACCCCATCACTGTGCATTTTTGAAACTCACACATACAAAAATGTTTTATAAAAAGTACACCAAGGGTCTGCCTGGTCGCACAGGGGTTAATAAGTCTCCTGTTAATAAGCTATCACCAGGCACTGTGGCACCAGTTTGATCCCCAGGCAGGGAGGCGACTCACATGGCGCAGCAGACCTCTCCCGACCACCCACTGCTCCCCTCAGCAGTGTATTTCAGCAGAGCTGCCTGTTCTGCTCCCCATTCTGTTTCTGGAGAATCCTCTCACCCCCGCACCTCTGGCTTGTACCCCAGTTCTGAATGCATAAACAAATAAATCTTTAAAAAAATAAAAAACACCAGAGAAATGGAACTGAAGGTGGAAATCCAGCCTCTGCTCAGCACCACCAGTGCTGCACTTACCAGCCTCATCCAGAATAAAGCCACCATGGCGGGGTTTCTTGGGGGGCCGGTCATCATCTTCCTCCTCCTCCTCTTCATCATATTCTTCTTCCTCTTCCTCCTCCTCTTCTTCCTCAGGTTCTTCCTCCTTTTCACTGCCTGCTGCACTCCGCCGTTCCTCCTCTACCTGCAAAGTCAAGAAGGATTGGGGCACCAGGGCTTTTGTACCCCAAAATTTGGACGGATTTCCCCAACCCAAGCCTGACCTCAGCTCTGCCAGGCCAATCGCAGTCCCCTCTCTGAGTACATGCCCTTCGACTCTGGCTAGGTCTCTGTCCGCATCAGCAGTCACCCATTTAACACTTGGGAGCTGAGGGGGCTCTCTCCCCTTGCCAGCCTCTACTCGTCCCATCAGTGTTACAGCTCCCTGAGGCTGGATCCGTGGCCCTGTCTTTTTCACTCTACAACTCCCTTGGCTGTCTCCTCCACTCCCTGGACGTGGGTAATCTCTGTAAGAATGGCACCCACTGAAATCCATTGCTGAGGGGAGCAGTGGGCAGGTCAGAAGAGGTCTGCCTCACCATGTGGGTCACCTCCCTGGCTGGGGATTGGACTCGTGCTAGTGCTGCTGTGGCTATGGACAGCTTCATAGTGCTGTGCTTTAACCCCTTTGCACCATGGGGGAGGGCCTATATATAGTGAAAGGTACCTATAGGTGGAATAAGAGTAAGACCTTAAGCTTCTGTTGAATCACTGAGTGAGAAAGCAGCATTCTTATTATGAATTTATTGAATGCAACATTCAGTTACATGTTTGACATTTCACTGGGCTGGGGCAAGCAAGCTTCACTGTTGTTGGCTTAATTACCTTTTTGAAATTGGCAAGTCAGGAAGAACAGGCTCAGGCTTATAACCTTCAGAAGGCAACAGTATCTTGCTGAGATTTAATGACATTTTGTTGCTTTAGCTTTATGATTACTTGGTGTTCTTTTTTAAAGATTTATTTACTTATTTATGTACACAACAGCTGGGGTACAGGTACCAGTGGGTGGTGAGAGGCTTCACCAGAGACAGAGAGGGGAGCAGAACGAGCAGAACTGGCAGATCTACTGAAATACAGTGCTATTGAATTATGGCTTAACTGTACCATGAAATACAATGTAGTCCTTTAAGAAAAATTAAATGAGGGGCCTTCCCTGGTAGCAGAACAGTTAAAGGGAACTGACCCCATGGTGCAGCAGACTTGTCCTCTCTCGTCCTCTGCTCCCCTCATCAGTGTATTTCAGTAAATCTACTTGTTCTGCTCCCCACTCCTGTCTCTGGTGAATCCTCTCACCCTCCCCCCGTACCACTGGCCTATATACCCCAGTTGTGTGCATAAATAAATCTTCAAAATAATGTGCTTAAAAAATAAAACCCCACAATGTCCCAGATTTGGACAACTCAGACTAAAAAAGGACCTACAACAGCCCAAATGCCAGGAACTTTATCATCATCAATCTTAGTAAATCCTTCTTTCCAAACCTTGCTCCCCACTCGCTGAGAAGCACCCATTACTCTCTATGTGTTGTCTCAGGACTTGAACTTGTTCCTATACTACCCATCCTTAGCACCCCTTGGCGTAACCACCTATTTCTGAAACTCTCCACCCTCGGACAGACTGCTCTAGGACAGAAACTGTGAGCCCAATATAACCTGAACTCACTGAACACTTGGTAAATGAATGACCGACCAGGTGACGGGCTGAGAAAGGCATGCCAGCCGATTCCCCCAAAAGGGCAGTTATCTGCCAACCCTACATGTCTATACACAGAACCCAGGCTTTCAAGGACTGAGGGAGGGGGTATTCCAAACATCCACGCAGCCTGTCTCTGGCAGTGAAAACAGGCCTCGCGCTGCCCACCTGCTGACAGCACATGAACCAGCAGGTTCGTGCAGTCTGGTGTACTGTTGGGGAAATGCGAGGTGCACAGTGGAAACCAGAGCATCCTGGTCAAAAAGGGAAGCGGGCGTCTGGGCCTCATTACCACCTAACCACAAGCCAAGTGTCTTAAAGCCATGAGTCAGAGATCACGCTTGGAGCAAAGGCCCTTCCGTCATGCTCCCTTCTGTCTCACCCCTACCACAACATCACAGTGCTGGAAACTCTCCTCCGGGAGCAGAGGAGTCCCCAACAGACATAACTGCACTGGCAGATGCCTGCATTGGATAAGCTGACAGCACAGCTAAGCAGGGCAGCTCACGCGAAACCCAGGCAACTCTCCATCCATCCACCTGATGATTTTTGTACACACAAGACACAGGTATATGAAATCTTTTCTTAAATCTCCTCCAGAGGAGGCATAAGTGGCAGCCCATACACCCTGGGGGTTGTAGAAAAGCCCCCTTTCTAAACTAAAGGGGGCTCCCACTTCTTGAGCAAATAATCGTGTAGAATAATCATCAGTTTCAGGTTGCTGGTTCCATCCATGTTCTCCAGAAAACCAGGAGACCTTGATTTTTTTTTTAAATGAAATCACCCCTGTAAGTATTGGGAACTCACTTTACAAATAAGTATACGTTGGGGTTTACATGAAACAATTATAACCGTCTTTGCTTACTGGTTTGTCACTGTTGCCTACTAAATGGAAACTGTGAAAGCAAAGACTTGCCTTGCTTTCCTCTTTCTCCACTACCTACGAAGTCTCTGGAACACACTGGTAAGTATTTAAACGTTCAATAAACCCATCAACCCATCATAAATAAAGCTGGGTAAAAGCCGGTAAGACCGTATTTGAAACGAAGACTGGCCCAGGAAACACTCAACAGGCGAAGCCAGAGTGGGCCTTTCAAAACAGAACGACCTCCTCTGCTAAACCGGCTGTCTCACCCAGTTCAGGCTGAACTGGCGCCTTCAAGGTCTCACCTGCCCTGGCTCCTGTTCTCACACCCAGTGGTCCCATCAAAATGGACTCCGGATCTCCTGAACACCTCAGGCTGCTCCCCACTTTACCCTGGCGCTCCCCTTCCCGACAACACGACCCACTCCTTCACTTGCAGCAACCCCTCTTTCCAACTCACCCTGATGACCCTATGTAAAGCGCAACCAGGACCCCCTGCTCCCCTCCCCTGCTCTTCCCCGGAGCTGCCGCCTTTGCAAGTTTCGTACATTCAAGAGGGCAAAGACTTTTAAACCCTGTTTTATTTACTGGCAAGAGCCCAAGAGCAAAGAAGGTGCCGGCAAAGAGTAGGCACTAAAAACAGGGATCTAGGCGACGGAGCAGACACCCAAAAAGTACTGAGTGGTTACTACATGCCAGGTCCTCCAAACCATCCCCTCGTCTCTCTCTGCCCCTGGGGCAACCCGGCCTCCAGCACCCGGGCCCCCGTGCTCCCCAGCGATCTGCCTATTCTTGTCTCTCCCCGGACTGCCCGGAGCTGCCGGAGGCCGCGGCCAGCTGATCCCCCTGGGCACCCAAGGGGCTTATTTGGCTCGGTCCTGTCCCCAGGCGCAGGGCCTCCCCGAGCGCACCAGCCCCAGACCTCGGCCTCCTCGCCGTCACTGCTGCGCTCGCTGTCCTCCTCCTCGGAGAAATTGCTGTCCTCGCTGTCCGACATCTTCTGCTCTTGCAGGAAAAGACGGCGGCCTCAGCGCGCCCCACAATCCCGAGCCCTGCCCCGAGCCTCAGTTTCCCCGTCGGTTCCCAAGGAGCAGAAACCCCCCCTCAGCGCACTTCCGGCAACCTCGTTTCGACAACTGGTGACCCGAAAAGGGACCCCCGGCGCCACCAGCTTCGCTTCCCAAGTTCCCGAACCCTGTCTCTACATCCCCAGGTGCGCGGCGACCCCCCGGGCCTGCCACTTCGGCGTCCGACCCACCCCTGACCGCTTCGGTTCCACCTCAGCTTTCGCTACCAGCTGCTATTCACACGACGCCTGCCTGGGACTGACGTGACCTCTCGCGAGAACCTACCCGTTATTCGCGCCTAACGCGAGACCTCGGGGCTGGCCCCGGGACACGCTTCCTGGATGCCATCTTGAGAGTGGCGGTGTGACCCTAATGTGTCTCGCGTGATCGCCATCTTGAGGAGGTCAAAAGTGGCCGTGTATTTGGCCCTCGGAGCTAGAGTTTCTCAGCTAAGATTTCGTGCTTGAATTTAGTCCAGATAAGTCATAGGCTGGGCCAAGCCGTCAAGAAGGGAGGAATGAGCTAGTAACAAATGAACAAATAAATCAGACTCAGTCTCACAGCCCTCTGAAACACGCACAGGTGAGAGGCAGCCTCATCTTTCAGAGGAGATAAGCTCAGAAAAACTAATTGAGAAGTGGCAGACCCAAGACTCCTCCCCAAGTTCGGGTAACATCAGGGCTTTTGTTTTCCTATACCGCCTCCTTATGGTGGTTTAAATGTTAGTAATTATTTGTCAAAGACATGGCTGGAGAGAAAGCCAGAAGGGAAAGAAATCGAAAGCCTTTAGAGCACGTTGCCAAAACTTCTCATATAAACATTGGAGCAAAATTCAAGTTCAGAAATTTAATATACCCCAGGGCAATATACCCAGGGCACGTGGGCTAAGATGACAGCAGAGCCTCCAGACTCAAGGATGTGAACACAACACAGAATCATCTCCCCATCAACACACTTTCCCCGGTCCAACCGTACCAAACTAAACCCAACACAGAGTAGCTGGAGCTGGGCGCACTGGAGATAAGCTTCCCCTTCTGCACATTTGGGCCTTTGAACAGTAGCCCTTTCAAACAGGTTCCACATTGAAAGGTTATTATGCAGCAGAAATGCACCATTCCAGAAAAGAGTATGAAGAGTCATTTTTCTTTGCACACACGTTCTTTCTAGTCTACCAGTTGTCCCTGACGCTCTGCCTTGGCAGCATGTAAGGAGAGAGAGATGCAAAACAGCCTCAACTGAAAGCCACCCCCAGGGTACCTCCCATGTGGCGGGATAGAAACCACCGTGATATCCATACACGAATGCATCTCAAACACATCATGTTGAGTGAGAGAAGCCAGACACTTGGATATATGCAGTCAGGTTGCATTCATACGAAATGCTGCAGGAAGATAATCTGTGCAGACAGGAAGCACATCAGTGGGTGTCTAGGGGTGGCAGTGGGCATTGGGAAGGGGAATGAGGAAATGCTTTGGGGTGACGGAGGCATGGTGGTGTAGTTGTCTGAATGGCATTGAAATCTATACTTAAAATGGGTACCTTCGCCTGCATGTAAATTATACCTTAATAAAGATTTGGAAAAAAACACAGATGTTCGGAAGCCACTAGAGGCCAGTTATCAAACTCCCTGGGTTGGGGCCTGGCCATCAGAATGACCTGAAAGTTCTCGAGGTGCAGTCAGGGCTGAGAGCCACAAGATTCTCCACATCAAGAAGTGGGGCAACATTAGAGGCCCCCATGTGATGCCCCTACCTGGAAGAGGAGTGGCTGAACAGTCATGCAGCACTTAATGACAGGGTTTTGTTCTGAAAAATATGTCTGTGGGCAATTTCATCACTGCACGAATGTCAAAGAGTATAATGGCACAGACCTAGGTGGTTCAGCCTACCACACCTGGGCTGGGTGGTATAATCTAGTGGGACCGCCATGGTATTTTCAGACTGTGGTTCCCTAAACCCTCATTAAGCAACACATAACAGAGGAAGAATCTTGGGGAACAGAGCAAGGTCCCCACCCACTCCCTTGCCCCCGGCCCCTGTAGCTCAGACTCTCTCTGCCCCTGGCTCCTCAGACCCCAGGTCCTCTGGCTAGAAAAGGAAGCCCCAGGGTTTAGAACTGGGGCTACAGACCTATTCTTTCCCTCGCTCTACCTAGACTCCTGGAGAATTAATTACCAGGGAGCCTGCACTGTCTCACTGGAGGCAAGTGCTGAGCACAAGCCCCCTGTAGTAATTTTAAAAGTTTGGCCAGAAAGTGAGGAACAGGATTCTGGGGATACCCTTTGCAGGGTGGACAGGGGCTCTGGGCAGCAACCCACAGTCAGGACCTCAGAGCATACAGCAGGTGCTGAGGCCAGAAGACAGCAGTCCCCACAATGGGGGGACTCCTCGACCCCAATTACAGTCAGCCACAGTGGGAAGCAAACCACTGTCTCAGCAGGTCACACTTGTGGGGACAGAGTGACCTGGTGTCTCTAGCCCAGGGCCTGATCCTAAGTCTCCATCTGCAATTTGGACTTGTAGCCTAAGACTAGCCCTTCACTTCTGGGCCTCAGTTTCTCATCTGTTAAATGATGCTCAGAAGGATCCTTCTGGGCTGACAGTTACCCATAATAATGTTTTAGCTGGACAATTCAGGCCAACGTGTGGTAGAAGGGATACTCTACTGCCACCTGCTGGACAAATACACTCAGGATGTGAAAACTATACCTGCAGAGTCAGGATCCCAGTCCCACCTTCCCATCCATGTTGGGTGGTCCTGTCTGCCTCAAAGGAGCAGTGTGAAGAGTACATAAAGGTAATATACCTGGCCCTCCCTGGTGGCGCAGTGGGTTAAAGCACAGCACTAGGAAGCTAAAGCCACTTCAGCATGAGTTCAATCCCCGCCCAGGAGGTGACCCACATGGCGCAGCAGACCTGTCCTGGCCCACCCGCTGCCCCCCTCAGCAGTGTACTTCGTCAGTTGGCCTGTTCTGCTCCCCACTCTGTCTCTAGTGAATCCTCTCACCACTCCTGCACCTCTGGCCTGTACCCCAGTTCTGTATGCATAAATAAATACATCTTAAAAAAAAAAGTAATATACCTAAAGCACCTGGCGCGCTGTTTGCCGCGATGGTCACTAGCAGCTGCACCCTTTGTTGTTACTATTCTATCTATTCTATTCTAGGTGTCTGAGGCTGGGGGCTGGGTCAGCACTGGACAGTCAGACCCCAGCTTCCCCCTACTGAGAGAGTGTGCCCTAAACTTCCTACTAGGTCATCTGGGGCATAGAGAATGCCATCATTTTTGTTTCCCTAGGTTTTGGAGTAAAGAAGAGAATCAACTCTTGGAGAAAGAGCCTTGACCCTTCCTCCAACATGCCTCCCACTCACAGTCTCAACCCCTCACTCAGCCTGCCCCAACCTGCAGGCGTCCCCTCCCCACGCCTCACCAGCATCTTCATGATGGCAAGGAGGAAGTAGAAAGGCAAAGGCGTCTTCTGGCACCAGGGTAGTCCTAGCGCCCCCCAGGGGCCACACCAGTAAGAGGATGGTCCACTCCCAGGTGTTCTCTGAGCCCAGCCTGGAGTCCTGGGAGACAGAGGTACAGAGAGAGGGAGCAAGTTGGAAGACGAGAGTGGGTGAGGGGAACTGTCTCCTGTCCAGCTCCACTCAACCTACAGTGTACTTGCAGAGGCAGGAAAGATGGCCACCCAGGGGAAGGGAAGGCCTAGGTCAGCGGTGCCCTATCACTAACCCCTCCTCTAGCCCCCATCCCCCAGGTTTATGAGGGCGGCCCAGAGACCGCAGAGTAGGGTGCATGAGAACCTCTGTCCAGGTGCTTCCTCCTGGACAGTACCTGTGTGCGGCCTGATCTGTGCCTGCTTGGGGGTCTTCTACCTCAAGCGTCTTGGAGTCCTGGTCCCTGCCTGTACCTGCCTTTCTCTGATTTGGGGCTCTATGCCGCTTTTGTGTTCTGAGTCCGTCTCTGACTGACCTGGTGTCTCTTATTTCTCCTCCTCTTCTGTTGGTCCCTCCTTTCTCCTCCGTGCTTCCATGAGTGCCTGTCTCACGCTCTTGCGATGTGTCCCAACTGACCAACCTCTGCTCCCTCTCTCCCCTTTGGAAGCTGGACTCTGGGCAGAGGATCCTCCTTCTGGCCCCAGACCCACTGGCCAATCTCCACTGCGTCTCCACTCTCCAGCCACCTTTGGACCTTTGACCTCAGACCCAGTGCTGTCAGAGAAACTGAGGCAACTGTAGCCTCTGGCTAGAAGGCAGCAAGATGAGGGGGAAGAGGGGAAACAGGGACAGCCCAGTTGTAAGGTTCCTAAGATGGGATGGGTGGGGAGGTTGAGATGAGGAGAAGCCTAGAAAGAAGGGTGATTTGAGGGATCTAGAGAGACACCTTAGGTAGGGACCCTGAAGAAGGGCGTTCTGGAAGGGAGAGTCGTTAAGGCGTGTGGGGTTCCAGAGGAAGCAAGCTCCGGGGGAGGCAGGTGCTGAGAGCAGGCTCTGGAGAGAAGTCTTTGGTAAAGAAAGGTGTGAAGGGACGCTGAAAGGAACATTTTCGTGACAGGGGATGGTAGGGGGGTGGTTCTGGAAGGGGATGAGGAAGGGGCGTGCAACTCCCGGGTTAGCTGGTAAGCAGAGAGGAAGATGCTGGGGCCCCTCCCAGAGAGGAAGCCAGAGGGTAGGAGGAGACCAGGGGCAAGACGACTCTGGGGAGGCTCAGAAGAGGGGGTTGGGGTGGTTCTCTACGAGAACCCTAGCAAGAGGAAATTCTGGGGAGAAGCAGACTCTTCAGAGTGGGCGCCCGGGAGCGAGCTTCTGAGCCCCGAACCTGGGAATCCGGCCTCATTTCTCTTGGGGGCTCCCTACGGAAGGTTCTAGTGGATTCTGGGGACAGGGCGTCTAGTGCGGAGGAAGGGGGTAAAACACCCCCTTTGGGGAGGGTAAGTGTCCATGTTGCCGGGTGAGGGGGCGGAAGGAGATAATAATTCGAGACTAGAACGCAAATAAGTGCAGCGGGGACTGGCCGGAGCCGGGGACGAGGCGGCCCGCGGCCGTGCCCCTCCGGCTCCGAGGACACGCCCCGCCCTGCTCATCACTTCCGGGAAACGCCCCTCCCCCGAAAGCGAAGTCCCGCCCCTCGACTACCGCGAGGGCCGTAAAGCACGCTCCGCTCGCGACGCCGGGCCCAAAGCGCCTGCGCAGTCCCTGGAAAACGGCTGTGTTGGCCCCGCGCTTTCCTTTTCCGGTGGCGGCGCCGCGCGGTGAGGAGCTCTTGTCTGGATCCGCAGCCATGCCGTCCAAGGGGCCCCTGCAGTCCGTGCAGGTTTTCGGACGCAAGGTGAGCTGGGCGCCCGCCGGGAGGCCGGGGTCTGGGGGAGGCCGATGGGCAGGAATCTGGGGGCGATCTGGGAACCGGCGCTCACGTGGCCCCGCTGTCTCCCTCTCGGTTTCCACAGAAGACGGCCACAGCCGTGGCGCACTGCAAACGGGGCAACGGCCTCATCAAGGTGAACGGGCGGCCCTTGGAGATGATCGAGCCGCGCACGCTGCAGTACAAGGTGCTGGGCCTGGGGATGGGAGAGTTCTGGAATAAGCATGGAGTGGGGGCGTTCCCGGAGCTCGTGAATTCTAGAAACTGAGTCTCGGGTGGTGAAGAAAAGGGCGTTTGGGGGGGTGGTCTTAGAAGATGCTGGAAAATGTCGAGACGAAAGATGGAAACGTGGGTGTTTGGAGAACTAGGATATTGGAAACGGCCAGCTGGGGACTGGATGGCGAGGGCGGTTTTAGGTGTTGACGCAGCCTGAGTTTTTGCCAAAGCTAAGGGTTGGGGGACCATGCCACGGCTTCCTGTCCACTTCCGCAGGAACGCTCCCCGAGGACCGGTGTCAGTGTTGACTACTCGGGACATCGTGCTAAAGCTCTTGGGGCTCAGTGAAGGTTGTAGAATCTGGTACCTTTAGCCGGGAGGGGGGACTCCCCTTAGCTAGGGCTTCAGTTTCTTTGGCTCAGAACGGAAAGACCAGAGTTTGGATTCTGGTTCTAGGTGTGTCACTGGAAGCAAGTAGCTTCATTTCTCTGCTTTGGGCTGGTCATCTGTAAAAAGGGATTTCTACTTTAAAAGCTGTAGCGAAGCTAAGGTAATATTTTCCGTCTAAGCTCCTGGGCTAGCGAGAGACTGCACCTCCTTTATGATACGTGGTATCAGTGTCTGAGCGCCCTTTGTATTTGCAGCCTGTGTTTAGCACTGGGGCATCTAACGCTGCCCTCGGGGCATCCAGTGTAGTGGGGGGGATGCACTGGACCCAATACCAAGTATTCCAGAGGCAGGCCGGTTAGCTGAGACCTAGAAAAGCCTTCTGATACAAACCGGGTGGGTGGGCAGGCTTCTGGGAGAAAGAGCTGTGAGCTGAGGATTCCTTTCTGTAAGAGACAGCGAAACATGTCCAGGTAGAGGGAGCCCCTGCAAAAACCCCTCCTGTTGGCCAAGGAACAGGTTGGCACAGGCTGTAGTTACCTTTTCTGAAACTGATGGGAAGGCCCAGGGAGGAGGTAGGTGCCTAAGTGCACCCGAGGTAGCCCCAGGATTTCTTACCGAGGCACAAGGATTTCTGTCGCTGTCAGGCGTAGCAGCCAGCGCTCTGTCTTCAGAGACGGGGATCTGAGGCCCACGGATGTGCACCACAGGACAAGGCCTCTGCAGCCTCTCAGCCCTCCCTGGTGGGGTGGGGACCTGCAGTGGGGGCTGCTGCCCCTTGGGAGCTCACGAAGGGTGCTCAGATTTAATGACAGTGTGACCTAAAGTCCTGCTGTGCCCTCGTTCTCTAGCTGCTGGAACCTGTTCTGCTCCTGGGCAAGGAGCGATTTGCTGGCGTGGACATCCGTGTCCGTGTGAAGGGTGGTGGTCACGTGGCCCAGATTTACGGTGAGTCGCTGGGCACAAGGGTGGGAGGCGGCTGAGCGCGAGGTCCTGACTGGCCTTCACCGTGTTAACAAGACACTTTTTGTTTCTAGCCATTCGCCAGTCCATCTCCAAAGCCCTGGTGGCCTATTACCAGAAATGTGAGTCGGTGGCTCCCCCCTCCCCCCGGGACAGGGCAGTGGGCAAGTAGAGGGCCCATGGCACTGAGCCCCCAGGCGGAAGGGTACTGCTGCCGGGTTATCTGAATCTCCTCTCTCGTCCCCAGATGTAGACGAGGCCTCTAAGAAGGAGATCAAAGACATCCTCATCCAGTATGACCGGACTCTACTGGTGGCTGATCCCCGTCGCTGTGAATCCAAGAAGTTCGGAGGCCCTGGAGCCCGTGCTCGCTACCAGAAATCCTACCGATAAGCCTGTCGTGGGGCTTGGGTCCCTCTTTATAATAAACAGTGGTTGTTGGATTTTAAGGTTTCAAGGGCTGCTGTGGTCTGTGGGAGCGGAGTATCTGACTGAAAGGAACGTGCTGCCGTTGCAGGGCTTGGCCTGTCCGAAAGCTGCCACCACGGGCTTCGTGTGGGCAGGCAGAGCAGGCGGGCTTGCCCCCAGTGGTAGTCTCCTGTGCAGCCACAGCGGGGCTGGGGTGCTACGCGGCTTGACCTTCGCCTGTCCATCCCTTTGCTGTTCTGACGACATGAGGAATAGGGGCTCGTGTGACGTCAGTCACCATGAACACTTGGGTGGGCTCTGAGCATGACTAAGGGCCAAACCTGATCAGGAAGTGGTCTGTAGTGCGGGTGATGAGGGCGGGGGTGGGAACCCCGCAGGGTGGGAGCTCCCAATGGTCTCATCCCTAAAGATGGCAACCGCTGGGAAAGGCCTCCTGACAGTGGACACCTTGGGGACTTGAGTCAAACCTGCTTACCTGTCGCGCCCGTAAGTGAGGAGAGTGCAGTGGACTCAGCCACAATGGACAGTGGAGGTGGCGTGTCTCCCCCAACCAGATCGCTGGTGGGGACTCCTAGCAGGCCTGTGGGTTATGTTGGCTTTTGTTTTCCCCATTCTGCATGGGAAGCTGTACGCTTTCATGAGTGGGAGGCAGCTGCCACCATACTGGGCTTTGTGGCCAGCCTGGGCACCTTGACTGTCTACCCTCGTGGGGTAACCACCTTTGACCATCAATTGAGAGAAGCGTCTCAGTTTGCTTTATGGAAGGGACTGGAATTGGGCCTCCCTGGTGGCACAGGAGTTAAGTCAGTGGCTGTTATCACCACCTGCTGGGAGCACAAGATTGGCCAGGGAGTGGCTCACATGTACAGCAGACCTTTCCTGTCTCCCCACTGCTGCCCCCAGCAGTGGATTTAAGTAGATCTGCCTGCTCTGCTCTTGTCTCATGAATCCTCTCACCATCACCCCCACTTCTGGCCTACACTCCCAGTTGTATGCATAAATTTTTTAAAGGAACTTGGAGTTGACGCTCCCCTATAAAGCTCTGCACTAGCCAGACTGCTAGTGCAGTCCACTCCACTCCAGGCACAGTGGCTCCTGAGCTGGGCCGCCAGGCGAGGACGCTGGCACGGTTGAGGACGTTTCTGCAACAGCCCTGTGTGCAGGGCAGCAAGTGCTGCTTCGGGTGGGAGCGGGGTTGCTGGAGCACTGGGTAGGGGCAGGCCAGACCCCGTGAGGCGGGCAGCAGGGGGTGTCACAGGTGACAGGCAGAATAAACCAGCTCACTTGTTTTACGCTGAAGCGGTGTGAACTGGGCTTAGAGGGCATTAATCTCTGCCTCCCAGAGGGTGGCAGTGCCCCAGAGCATACGGCAGCCTCTTCACCCTGTTGGAGCCTGTCCTCCTCGCTGTTCTAAGGACCAGGCTGACAACTGACACTGGCATCAGCGCGAAGGTTCCAGGAAGGCTGCGCTGGGGGCTGTGGTAGGAAGTGGGCTGGGAATTCAGGGGCAAGAACCTGGAGGAGGCCGAGGCTGGCCTCGTGCCCGCAGCTTTTCCACAGGCCCAAAGACCCCCTTGTTGTGCTGCTGGCGGCCCTCCCAGACGCACAGCTGGGATGCATCTGGGGAGGCGGAGGGGCTGGCCTCCCCCGCCCCAGGCCTTGCAGCAGACAGCCCCCTCCTCCCTCCCTGCCGCCTCCTCGAATACCGGGAATTCCGGCGCGCTGCTGGAAGCCCAGGCCAGGCTGGGAACTTTCCTTCAGCTGGGAATGTGCAGCTGGGGGTGGAGGAGGGGAGGCTGCAACGGTGCAGGCCGGGAGGCCCGCTCAGCCCGGGACTGGTGCAGGGCACAGCAGAACCACTCAGCACCCAGAGCTAGGCTGCCTTACTCTGCTCACGAGCGGCTCCCTAGAGCCCTGAGAGCACCAGGCTGCCAGCCTCACCTGCAGGGGTGTTCTCTGCTGTACCCCCAGTATGGACCCGGCACAAGACAGGCAACTGACCAAGAGAACTCTGGTTTCTGTGAGAAACTAGTTTCCTTGAGAAACAAGTCCAGGCCCAGCACTGGCCCTTCTAGCAGAACCTAGGCAAGTCCCTCAGCCTGACTCTGCCTCAGTTTCCTCAGTAATGAAAACCACGTTCACTTGCCTTTTAGGGATGCTGTGAGGACTCGGAATTGAGTTCACACAGTGACTAACGCCTGTGGTATGCACTTGGTGCCCAATAAATCTCGGCCTCTTGCTGTTGTTGGCCAGCTGTTCAAACTCCAGATTCCTAGGCTCCTGCCCTGGAGACTTTCAATAGACTGATTCAGAAACTGGGCCCTGTGATTTTAGCAACGCCCCCGTGAGTCAGAGGTTCAAACACTTGTGACAGTGAGAGGTTCCTACTCACTGAATCTTCCCGGTCCCAGGAGGCAGGTACAGTTCTCACTTTACAGATGACAAGACCCAGGCTCAAGGAGGTAACACACCAGGTAACTAGAAAATTCAGGCGTTGAGTTCAGCCATGACACTGGTGCCTCAGACAATTCTAGGGAAGATTAAATAAAACAATGCACTAAAAGCACGGGGTTTTTGATGAAAGCAGCTTATTACGGGGATACTAGCTGAGTTCTATTTCTCAGGGGGTGAAGCCACGGCCAGGAGGGGGCAGAAGGATCCTAACATAAAGGCCTTCTGTCTCCACAACCTGAATTCTTTTTTGGGGGGGTGGGAGGAGGAGTGCAGATACACACTGAACAGGCCCCAAACTGGTGAGGCAACAGAGGGATCTGTGTGGGTGGACACAAGACTTGGAAAATTCGCGGGGGTGGGGAGTGGCTAGCAGGACTTTGCCCTAGTCCCAGACCTGATCTGCCCTGGATCTGGAACTGTTCCGTAGTGTCAAGATCCAGAAAAAACTGAGGACGGGACGGGGGTGGGGGTGGGCTGAACATCCACCAGAACTCTGGGTGGGTGAATGGGGAGACGGTCTGGCAAAGATGGTGGTGACTCATGAACAGGCAGAGATGGAAACAGGTGGATGGAGGGCTGGAGGGAGAAGATGGACAGGTAGGGTAACGGTGTGTGGAGGAGGGGACTCTGGCAGAGCAGAAAGGGGGTGGGCGAGGACGGGCTTGAGGTGGTTAAACACAGGCATGGGGGATGAGTGATGGGGACACAGCTGGACGGACAGGTGGCTGGGCAGCTGGGCTAACTGGACCCGGAGGGACAGGTACACTGGACATACAGCTAAAGGAATGAATGCCTAAGGTTCTACTTGTTGAAACAAAACTTGTTACCTTTTCTGGTTAGGCATCAGGCATTATAAATCCTCTGAAATCACATACCAAATTATACTGGGCCTGTCCAGCACACTTCTTAAAACTGAGAGTCCCCCCAAATTTTCAGCACCACTGATTTGAGCTGCCAGACCTTCCCATTCGTCTTCCATCCCCCACCCACGGTGGGAAATGACACACAACTTCTCGTTATTAATATTAATGATACCCCGGGCCCATCCCGTGGCATTTAAGGAATAAGGGTCCTTTACCAAAGCAGATCCTGGGAGTTGCAAAGTTGCAGCAATTTTTAGAACTGCGTTCGGTGTCTGGACCTCTGGGTGAAGTCCTGAGGGTCTGTGGCACCTGGTTACAGTCCTTGCTTTTCAAGCCTGACATGCTGGTTCACATGTGGAACGGGGGAGCATCAGGTGCCCCCTGGGCCCGGCGAAGGCCCGCAGATTCCTGGGTGGGGGCCAAGAGAGCAGGGTGGTTCAGCCGGACCTGGGCCTTGGCTGGCCGTAGGCGCCCCCCGCCCCCTACCTGGATGTTGACTGTGGTGGCATAGCTGAGCCGCCTGGCCGGGGGTGGAGGGGGCTGGGGTTGGGGTGGCGGTGAAGGTGCCCGTGACGTGGGGGCAGAAGAGGACCAGGGGCCGCGGGAGGCTGGGGGTGCATCTCCGCCAGCCCCTTGCCGCCTTGCCAGGCTCTGGCTGATATATGAGGCTGCCAGGTACCTTGACAGGGCAGCAGCATTGGGGCCCAG
The DNA here is from genome assembly GCF_000260355.1 of Condylura cristata. Classification (NCBI taxonomy): domain Eukaryota; kingdom Metazoa; phylum Chordata; class Mammalia; order Eulipotyphla; family Talpidae; genus Condylura; species Condylura cristata. The sequence continues at coordinate 28,067,172 of NW_004567129.1, read as the reverse complement.
GAGCTGCCGAGTGGGGAGCGGGGGACTGTGAGGTGGCGTCAAGTCTGAACACTCTGACCTGGGAGCCTGAGAGACGGAGTGGCCTGCTGGCTTGAACACAACCATGGTGGTGTGACTCTGGAGGGAAGACAGGCCCTGGGGATCCTGAGAGCCTCCCTGCTCAGGCGCAGGGGTGGCAGCTACGGCGTGGAGGTCTGCGAGGCTCTGCTCTGGCAGCAAAGGGGCAGCGGCCACAGCCTGGGCGTCCGGGAGGCCTCTCTCCTCCGGCAGCGGTGGGAGCGCCGCAGCCCGGGCGTCGGTGAGGTCTCGCGGCTGGGGCAAAGGCCCTGCAGCTGGAACCTGCCCGCATGACAGGTCTGGGGGTACGGACGGAGGCGTGCTGGCTGGGACCTGGTGGTCCAGGTGGCCTCCGCGTGCAGGCAGAGGTGAGGTGCCCAGAGCCTGAGTGTTGAGATCTGGCTGCAGGAGTGGTGAGCTGCTGGTGGGGCCCAGATGGTCCAGGCTGCTTCCAGGCACAAGAGGAGGCTTCATGGGGGATTTGCAGGCTGTGGCAGGGGACGGAACATCACCAGAACCTTCCAGCTCCTCGTGTGGGGTGCTGGCTGGGCTCTGGCTGTCTAGGTGGCCGTGCTGCTGGGGCACAGGAGTGGTGGCTAAAACCAGGGTGGCAGGGTCACTCTCCGGCATGGGCAACGCTGGTGTGGCTGGAACCTGGGTGTCCACGGGGGAGCCTTGCTCAGGAGATATGGTGGCCAGTGGGACGTGTCCGCACTCAGGCAGGGGACCAGGAGCTGGGGCGTGGACGGGCAGGTGGCCTTCTTGACCAGGCACAGCAGGGAGAGCTGGAACCTGGGTGTCTGGGGGGCCGTCCTGCTTGGGTGCAGGTGTGCTGGCTGGAACCTGGGCGTTCCAGAGGCTGCCTTGCTCAGGCAAAGGGGGAGCGGCTGGAATTGGGGGGCCTAGGTGGTCCGGCTCCGGTAAACTGGAGACGCATCGCCCCTGGCCACGCAGGCAGTCTGCCGGCTTCGACAGAGGCGTAGCAGCTTGAACGCGGGCAGCAGGGCCCAGGGAGACCGATTCCTGCGTACAGGTCAGCGGGAAGGCCGGCTCGCACACCAGCACGTGTCCGAAGGCAGGCGGGGGCGCTGTGTACAAAGAAAGGGGCGTCAGGCCCCGGGCCCGCCGCGGGCGCCCCTGCCGACCACGCGCCTGCACTTCACCTGGCTCGGCCTGCTCCCAGGGCTGGCAGGGGGGCAGCTGGGGCTGGGCCAGAGCCCGTGGCCGGCGGCGGGGGGCGTTGGCGGACGCCCGGGTCTCAGCCCGCTGCATCTGCTGGATCCGCTCGCTGTAAAGTCGGGCCAACTCCCGCACTCGAGACGCCGCCCTCTCCGAGCGCTGCGCGCCGGCCGGCCCACCCTTGCTGCCTTCACCCAGATCAGAATCTTCGAGGATGAGCAGCGGCTCTGGGAAACCTGGCCGGACCAGCTGCCCCTGCTCTAGGGCCTGCCAGGCGCTCCGAATTTCTGAGCAAGAACGGAATTCCAGCTCCTCCGGGAACCCCTGATCTCGGGTGACAGCCTGGGGCTGGAAATCTGGAAATGATACCCCTTCCTCCTCCTCCTGCTCCGCCATGCTTCCTGAAGGGGCTGCTCCCAGTTTTCCAGAACTGCTTCCAGGGAACAGTTCTCTCCTGGTGGCCAGAGCCTCGGCAGGCCCCTGCGGAGGGCCCTGCAGCCAGGCGCCCCGGGGAAGCGCGGGAGCAGCGCAAAGGCCCGGGGCGTCAGGCACGCTGGCGACGGCTGGGAGGCGGGGTGTCTCAAAGCCACTGGGAATGTCAGGGGGGCTGGGCAGGCGCGGAGTTCTGGGCATTTCAGGAAGGCTGGGCACATCAGGAATTGTGGGGAGGCCGGGCATGTCGGGCATTTCGGCCACACTGGAACCTTCAAGCCCCTCAAGGACGTGGAGCGGAGAAGGCCCCCGTTCATCCACCTCCCTCTCTTCTTCCTCCTCTTCTGAAGAGTCCCGGATGGGCAGGGCTTGGAATGCGAGCGTTTCGCAGCGGCCTGGCAGCTGGGCGTCTCCGGAGAACTTGGGAATGTCGCAAGGGGGTGGCTGCAGTGAGCACTGGGGAGAGGCCAAGCGTCTCGGTGGGGAGGCCCACCTGACCCCGCGCTGTGCACGCCAGCCCAGAGCCCCAAGGACACAAGGAGACCTCGGCTCACCCCTGGGTCCCGGAGGCCTCTCTGGCTCAGCAGTTCCAGGATTTCTTCAGTGATAGAGGTCGTCCCAGGAGGCTCCAGCATGGGGGGCCCAGGGTCCTCCAGGTCCTCAGGAGGCCCGGGGGCTGGAACTGGTGACTGAGGTTCTAAGGGGGGGTAGAGCTCCCCCTCACTGCCAGCATGCTATGAGCAAGGAAAGTGGACGTGAAGGCCCGGCCAGCCCCCACTGCCCCCTCCTCCCAGGCTGGGCCCCCAGCTCCCTCCGAAGGAGAAATCCACTTCCTGGCCCCCTCTGCTTCAGATGCAGGAGGCTGGACTCAAGCTCTCTCCTCCCTCAGACACAGAGGCCCAGATCTGCTCAAGCCGCCCCAAGGTTCTCTTACCTTAAGTCTAGGCTTAGCTGGGGATGAGAGGAGAGAGAGAAAGAGGAGTGAGATGTAGAAGCCAATGTCCCCCCTCACCCCTTGAACAAGTTGCCGCCATCCGTCCCCCGTGCACGTCCAGTGGGGGAAAGATGGACAAACAAGGCTGGGCTGGGGTGGTCACTTACAGTTTTGGGAAAACGTGACAAAGGGGTCTTTCACAGGCTCTGTGGAGGACACAGATGTCAGGGCCTGGCCCACCAGAACCCGGCTCACTCCCAGATGCGGCACTCACCAGACTGTCTGCGGCTGCGGCGAGAGGGGGGTCCCGGAGACGGCGCTGTGGGAGGCAAAGCAGAACCCCTCTGTGAGACCAACACCGGGCTGGGGGCCGTGGAGGGGTGTCCAGCTCCAGAGTCCCAGAGGAAGCAGGGGTCCCACCTCCTTTACCTGTGTTCCTTCGTCCAGGAGTGAAACTCCTAGCATCTCGAGGGCGGGGAGATCCAAGTGGGGGTGTCAGGGGCTCTGGGACGTTCTTACTTTTAGGAGCACCTGCAGGGAAGGGTTTGGTGCTGAGGAGCTATTTTGCATGGAAGTAATTCCTCTACACAGACCTCCAAGCCCAGGCCCCAACTCACAGTGCAGGCTGTTTTCAAGGAGAACTTGTTTTGCCTGAAAGAGATGAGTGTGAGAGTTGAGGGGGCTGGTCGGCACCCCAGTCACTGTCTCACAAATGGGTGCTGCTATGGGCAGTTGCTTTACATGGCCGATGATGATAAATCCTCACCACAACCCTATGAAATTGGTGCTATTAATCCTCCAGAAGAGAAAACTGAGACCAGAGAGGTTAAGTCACCTGCCAAAATTCACAAAGCAGGGCCACGGCAACACTGGGATTCAAAGCCAGGGAGTCCAAGTCTCCGTTTAGAGTCTACCGTATCCCAGTCTGACGTGGTACTTAGGGTCTCTCTAGCACTATGAGGGGGTGCGGGGTTGCCTCCAGCATTCCCAGGGCCCCCAGCTATGGCAGGAGCTGTACCTTGGCAGGGAAGTAGGCAGGGTGGTTCTCAGAGAAGAGGCGCTGGAGACAGTGAATCCACAGCCTCTTCTCTTCTTGGTTCTTGGCCTGGGGGTGGGTGAGGTTGGAGCTGGACCCAGGTTTGAGGTCTGGGGGAGGCCCTGACCAGCAGCCCCACCCTGTGCTCACCTGCAGCAGGTGCCTGTGCTTCGGAATGGTCAGATCAGACACCTTGAACCCTAGGGGGTCCCGAGGATTCTCACTCACACTCAGGTTACAGCACTGGAGGAATGGGGTTGGGGGTGGATAGAGAAGAAAGCAGAGCTCTCAGGCTTAGCTATGTCCCAGGTCCATCTGGGTGCCCTCCTCGCCAGGCCCTCCCTGATACAGTGGGTTAGAAACTATCACAGCCACTGCGGCACAAGTTCAATCCCCGGCCAGGGAGCTGACCCACAGGGCACGGCAGACCCCTCCTGTCTCCCCACTGCTCCCCTCAGCAGTTTATTTCAGCCGATCTGCCTGTTCTGCTCCCCACTCTGTGTCTGATGAATCCTCTCATCCCTTGCACCTCTGGCCTGTACCCCAGTTCTTGTCTGCATAAGTAAATACATAAATGTTTAAAAAG
>NW_004567129.1:28054872-28061214 GCF_000260355.1 Condylura cristata | reverse complement strand
CCCGGAGGAGGGCCAGGGAGCTGGGGGCACAGCGCGGTCAGGGGCGGGCGCATAGGAGGGCCAGGGGGCTGGGGGCACAGCGCGGTCAGGGGCGCAGGCAGCCCCGCGGCCTCTGCGGGGAGGGGCAGGTTCCGGAGGGGTCAAGTGATGCCCCAGTCTGGGTGGGCCAGGGCGGGAGACTGAGCTTGGGGGCCTGCTGGGGCATCGCGCCCCTCACCTTGGATAGTTCATGCAGTACCATGTGTAGATGTCAAAGTCCTCGCTCTGCAAGGGACAGAGGAGTCAGAGACCTGGGGTTCCCACCCCCGTGAAGTCCCTCCCGCCCAGCACAGGCGGCCCCCACCCTTCCCCAGCCTGCCCTGGAGGGGTGACCCCTCACCCTTGACGAACCCTCTGCACGAAGCACTCAGCGATGCCCCCGGCACTGCTGCTGCCCTCCAGGTCCTCCAGGAGCTCGCTGGGGAAAAGGGCGAGGGTGAGGACGGCCAGCCCCGCTGCCCCCACGCAGGACTCCAGGGGCAGAGACCCCAACAGTCCTTGAACTGGCGGCTGGGTGGCTGCCAGGCACTCAGGGGGGCACCATGTTCAGAGGGGGTCTCCAGGCACTATATGGGAGATGGCAACCTGCTCAGACCTCGAGCTTGGACAGCTGAGATCTCGTCACAGCTGGCCTGAGCCTGAGGTCCTTGCTGCATGACCCAGCCGGTATCGAAACCCTCAGAGCAGGGCCCTCCCTGGTGACACAGCACAGCAGACCTCTCCTGTCTCGCCACTGCTCCCCTCAGCAGTGGATTTCAGTAGATCTGCCTGTTCTGCTTCCCTTTCTGTCTCTGATGAATCTTCTCATCCCCCTCCCACCTCTGCCTGTACCCCAGGTCTTGTATGCGTAAATAAGTAAATCTTCAAAGAGGAAAAACCCTCAAAGCAGTGATAACCTTAAGATGCTACAATCTTGTCATGACTCTCAGGCCTCCCGCAATGTCTTAAGACCTCCTGGAGACACCCAGAGGTGCAGAGAACCTCAGACTCAGGTGTCCTCCCCACTAGGAGGCCACCCATACTGCTTTGTGAGGGACTCACGGTCAGGTAAGACCCACCTCAGAACAGGTGAGTCGCACAAAACTCTGCTCACGTGGTCCACAGGTTCACCACGGTTCAAGACCTGATGGTGCTGATCCCATCTTGATGCTGGGCCCACCCCATTATTTGCACCTCATTCGAGTCCTCGGGCTCCCCACCTCACTCTGTCATGATCCCTGGCTAGTGTCAGCCCACTCCATGTTCTTGCCTGGATGAACCACAAAAACCCCCAAGACCCCAAGGCTGGAGTGAGGAAACGGCCTGCCTTCCACCCCCAACAGCCAGCACCCCGCTGTCCAATCAGCCTCTGACCTGCTGAACTCGTAGATGTCCTCGATGTTGGCAAAGAGGGTGCCCACCTGCTCTGCACTCAGTCCCAGAACCCCACCGTCCAGCAAAGGGCCCAGGTAGTCCTGCGGGAGTGACGGGGTTACGGGGGGGAGGGGCTGGCCTGGGACCCCAGTGTGCTTAGGTGCCCCCGGCCTCACCTCCACAATGCTGCGGAGGTCCCGGACGTAGGCCCGCTCTGTCTCCACAATTTCACGGGCCACACGCTCCAGCCTTGACAGTTTCGCTGAGCCCTGGGTCCCCATGGGTGACAGATGCAGGCGAATGGGGGGTCCTGGCGGGGGCTCTGGTCTGGAGGCTGAGCAGGCTGGGGTGGGCCCTGGGGCCAGGTCTCCCTCAGAGCCCACTGTGCTCAGGGATGTGGAGCTCCCAGAACCTCGGGGAGAGGCCATGGCAGGGGCTGTGGGGGCTGCTGCAGGTGTGGAAGAGGGGATCAGGGGTCTCCAACAGGGGGGTAAGTACCCTCAGCCCCACACTCACTCACTCACACCTGGTCAACTCTTCCCCCCTGCACTGCGTGGATCCAGTACTGTCCTCTCCCATCAGGCTCCTCTTGGCTTCTGGCCTCTAATCCACCTCCATGTGTCAGCCTGGGAGATCTTTATTAATTTGTCCATGTGACACTGTTACTTCTCTGAGTATGAGCCCTTTGTGCTCCCGGAGAAAGTCCACAGGCCCCAGTGCCACACCGCCACCACACACCAGCCAGTTTTCCCGCGGCCTTACACTGAGTGTCCTGCAGCTTTTTCCTGTCACTTAAGTCAGCAAAGCCTCCTCCTCACCTCTGCTTCTTTGCATAGCTGTTCCCTCTGCGAGGACTAGCTTGCCTTGCCTTTTACAACTCGCTCCTCCTCATCTTTCACTTCTCAGCAAGCCTCCCTAGACCTCCCAGACTGGCTCCCACTGTCCCCTGGGCTTTCCCTCTTCCAGTCCCAACCACTCTGCCCTGGGACCCCCTCTCAGGACTACCATCTGGGGAAGACGCCCCCACCAGATTTGCAGTTCTGAGGGTAGGACGGGACATCCAATCCCGCCAGCATCACCCAGTCTCAGCAAGAGGGGGCTGTCCACTGGCCCCGCCCCTCCCTTGCAAGCTCACCTGAGCAAAAGTCACGCCCAGCTGCACAATCACACACTTCACCTCGGGCGCGCCCGGGGCTGGGGCTGGTTTTGCACTCGCTTGGTCCGCGGGCTCCCTCGGGCATGACTGGGCGCTCCGCAGCGCTCTGCAGAAAGACTCCGTGCTTGGACCCTTCAGACTGGGGGCTGAGCATCTAGAGGGGCCCCCCCCCTGCCCCGAGGAACTGAAAGAGGAGACAGAAGTAAAGTGATAGCAAAGGAGGGCCGGGGAGCGAAAGATAACAGAGAAAAGGACGGGAAAGGTGGGAACAAAGAGTGGAGAGCGCCACAGCAGCAGAAGCCGAGCGTCTGGCTCGCCTGGGGCCGGCGGCGCAGGGCGCCTGGGAACGCTCGGTCTCCGGCTGGAAGGAGGGTGAGGGGCAGGGCTGGGAAAAGCCGTGGGCGGGAGGCCGCGGGGTCCCAGGGGAGGGCGGAGGAGGCCGGGGGACCGGATGCCAGGGTCCCGCAGAAGGCTCCCTCCCCCGCCGGCCGCTGCGAGTTGGGGCGCTGGCCTCGATTTCCCCCTCCGATCAGTCCCTCCGCGACCTGCTCACGGTCCAAACGTCGAAGGCTCCCCACAACCCTCTGGTCCCGGGCTCCCGCCAGCGCTTCAGCTCGCCCCCCGCCGGCACGCCCCCTCATTGTTCACCGGCGGCAGCGCCGCCCCCTCCCCCCAGCCCAAGGGGCCCCTCGTTTCCCTCCTCACCTCCCAGGGAGTCTCCAGCCCCGAGTCAAGGCAGCCGGGTTCCGATCCGACTCTAACACGACCTCAAGGGAGGCGCAGAGCCGAATCGCGGGGCTCTACAGGTCAGGAGCGTGAACTTCGGGGCTCCCAGGCTCCGGGAGCCGGAATCTGGGGTCTGTCGAAGCATGGGGTACAGTGTCGAAATTTCTTGGTCCTCTAAGTAGGGACGCTGCTCTTGCGTCTCAGATGGTGGAGATGGGGAGCTAAGTTCTAGCGTCTTCTAGACAGGGCCGTCGGGGACCCGCATTCGGCTTCCGCGAACTCTGGGGCCGGGGGCGAACTCCGTCCAGAGGAGAGCGCAGGGGCGGGGGGGGCGGTGTCCCAAATTCCTGGACCACTTCAGCCCTGAACAGACCCGCTCGGGCACTAGGAGTGCGTACGCCCTAGTTCTCCGACCCGGAGTCCTGCCCGCGACCTTCGGGGGGCCTCGGGGGGTCTCTGGTCTGGGATGCTGATCTCTCCGAGCAGGAGGCTCCGCTTTCAGGACCGCCGGGGTCGATGCCCCAGACTCCGGCTTCTCCAGGAGAGGGCGCTGGGCACCTGGATATCTGGGGTCCGCGCGCTTGGACTTCGGCTCTCTCACGACGGGGTGCAGAAGTTCGGGAACTGCGGACCGCGACGCTGGCCTCCTCTGGCCCCGGGGTGGGCAGCTCCGGGGTCCAGCGGCGCCACATCCGCGGCGGGTGAGGCCGGTCCCAGCTGGGGGGCGGGGTCGGCCGCCCGGGGCCTCCCCTCCCCCCCAACCTCCGCGGCTCACATCCTGTTCCCGCCCGCGGGGGGGAGGGGCCGCCTTCCGGCCGCCAGCCCGCCCGCCCGGGAGGGGTTAAGACCCCGCCCCCCTGCCCTGCGTCTTGGGCTTTGAATATTCATGAAGGCGGGTCCCACGCAAACTACACCCCCAACATTCCAAATGCCTCGTGGACTTTTTCCTTTTACAGCCAGGGCCTCCGAGGCGTGAGAATCCGGAACTCGTGGCGTACTTTCTTCTGTTGACCAACCAAAAGGTTGCTGTTCGCATATGCAGTGCGAGGCGGGGCTGTCCGGCGGGGGGGTCACGTGGTCAGAAATGACTGAAGGCTCCCGCGGCGCAAGGGTGCGGCCGGAGCTCCAGTGGCGCAATCGGTTAGCGCGCGGTACTTATATGGCAGTGCGAGCGGAGCGATGCCGAGGTTGTGAGTTCGATCCTCACCTGGAGCATTCTTTTCCTTCTCACCAGTTTTTAAAATTCATAATTGCAGTAGTCGTCCGAAACCTCTACATCACTTAGAAGAATGAGCATTTCGATTTTCGGGCTAGAGAGCCTCGTGGAACAGGCGGCGTTCTTCTAAAGAGTTGTATTGTAAGAAGGTGCTGTTTCCAGCCTGGCCGCCAGGGGGTAGTATCGCTTCTTAGACGTCTGGGCATTCTTATTGGGTCTGCCAATCTCGGTTAACACTTGTGGGACCGTGGACCCACCGGCTGTGAATACCCCACAACCTCTTGCTCAGCCTCTTGCTCAGACTTGGGAGTTCCCTCCATCCAGTTTTACTGCGATACGTTTGCCATGTAACATATTAGTTCATGGTGCACACCATGATGTTGTATGTTTTGAGAAATGATTGCCACAATGTTAGTATCAGTGATGTCACGAAGTTAACTTTTTTTCTTGTGCTTTGAATTTTTTAACTTAAAAATTGAGGACACAAATGGGCGGGAACAACTGCCTCTGAAAGGGACAGATTTATTAGACAAGAGGCCAGCATAGACTTGGGCAAGATACTGGCCTTGAACATTTTAATTCTCTCACCTCTCTCTATTTCTGAATCGATTTGAGTGTTGTTTTTTTTTAAATACCAGCCCTCGTTTAGCGTTTAGATGTGAGTGATACAGCTGTAAACAGTGCTTCTGCCCCTGGGGATCTGACATTCTGGTACGAGGGCAGAGCCTACCAACATGAGGAACTAAGCAAATTCTGTGTTTGATGGTGCTAACTGTCCCGGAAAATGGAAAATGGACAGCAAACTAAGGAGGTGGTGGGCTGGAGGTTATTTTAACAGTCAGGGACCATCTAACTGAGGAAACATTTGAGCAGAGACCTGAAGGAGAGGCATGAGTTAGGCAGATTCAAGGGGAGTGAGGGATCTGTTCCAAGCCCAGTGCAGCTCATCGATCGGTGGAGCAGCGCAGAACTAAAGCAGTAGTGGCTTCGGAGGACTTTGGCTTTTGCATAATCTGACTCAGTTGTGATGACATGTTCCTTTGGGGTGTCCGGGAGACAAGGGAGGGGCTGTTTCAGGTGGGAGATTATCCCAGACCAGACCAAAGGACGAAGGAGGAGGAATTCTAGCTGATTTAAAGGTGATTCAGCTGTTTGGCTGAAGTTCGGGTTTGAGAGGGTCCAGGAAACTCCCAGGTGTTTGGCACTAGTGGAAGGTGCCATTTTAAAAAGTGAGGTTTTTTGTTTTTGTTTTTTAAATAGACAGAAGATCTGTTTTTTGCTAAGGGGCTGACCAGAGATGTCTGTTAATTCAGTGTCTGTAAATATTCCTGTAGTTGCTCTGACTCTACTTCCAGTACCTGTGGGTTTCTGTGTCTTCCTCAATCCTGTTCTCCTAAGGGCACCTCTCAGCCCTTTCCCACAAGGGGCCAGTTTGCTGGAATTGGAAATCAAAGGTCAGGGCATGGCCGTGGGGGAAGGGAACGGGGCCGAGGCCTGAGGAAAGAACAGAGAAGGACTGGAGAGGAAGTAGAGAGGGGAAGGCCAGGACTGGGAGAGGGGGTGGAGGGGAGGTAGAACCCAAGGCCCCAGGAGTCTGTGGGCAGGCAGGGGGAGGCCGAGAGGAGAGAAAGGAGGACTGAAGGGAAGTGCAGTAAAAAGGGAAAGGGAACGGAGTGGTGGCGGAAGAGGGATAGGAGACGCGAAGGCTGGAAGGAAAGGGCAGAAAAAGGGGAGAGGCAGTGAGGTCGGGGGAGGGGGAGAGTGGAGAGGGAGGAACCGCGGGGCCGCGAGGCGCGGGAGCGCCGGGACCTGAGGAACCGAGAGTGAGGGGGGAGGGGAGAGCAGTGAGGGG
>NW_004567129.1:28017802-28054648 GCF_000260355.1 Condylura cristata | reverse complement strand
CACACTCTGGCCCCGCGACCCCGGCCCGGCCCAGCCCGGAGCGCGAGGCCTCGAGCGGCCAAAACTCGGAAATGCCCAGACCCCGTCATTCCCGAATGGCTCGAACCCCGCTGGCCAAGGTTCTGTAGCTCTAAAGTTTTCGGGTTCCGGAAAGCCCGACATCTACAGCCCTCCGCCACTCCTCGACGTCCTGCGATACCAGGGCTCGAAAACCCAAGTCGCCAGAGTTAACTGAGATTGCAGATTGTTAAGATTCCAGAACCTGGGGCTTCAGAAACTGCCCTCCCCTCCCGGAAGCCGAAAACCTGGGTGCCCCCAGCTCTAGTCCAGAAGGCAGGGTGCTAGGACCCCAGGCTTCCGCGGCGTCCCCTCGCGCCCCCCCCCTCCGGCCCGGGCCAGCGCCCTGGCACATTCCGTCCTCCGCCCCCCCCCCGACAGCGCCCCTCCCTCCTCTCGCGGCCCCACGGGAACGGAAACATCCCGTCCCGCCCGCGAGCTGGTCTAGGGGCCCGGCAGGTCCAGAGCGCCCCCCACGCCCTGGGAACTGGCTCTCCCGGTTCCTACCGGTGACCTCACCTGGCCCCGCCTTCTCAGGTGAATGGCGGAGTCGGGTGACGTCACTTCCTGCCAGGTAAGCGCCGAGGCCGGCTCTGCCCTGGAAGGTTTACAGCTCTGGGCTATCCAAGTCCCTTCTAAAAAAGGCCCCACAATCCACCCTACTCCTCTCGCTGCCCCTAGCCGGCAGAAAAGCCACGATTCCAGATTACGCAAATTTTTTTATTTAAAAATTCCAAAGAGACAAAAATAAAACTTTATGATAATATATTAATATATTATAGTATACTTATAACAATAATTCTTTTATCATTTGCATTACAAAAAGGGAAGAAAAAAAATACAAGGGAAGCAGACGACCCAATATATATAAATACTATAAAACCTTTTAGAATAAATAAAGTCGTCATAAATAAAAGGGCCCAGTGGTTGGGGGCAGGAAGGGGTGAAGGGATTTGGCAACGGTTTTTGGCTACTTGATTTTGGAGGGAAACTTGAGCACCAGGGTTCCCCCTTGGAAGGCTCCAGTCACTACCAGGCACTGGAACTTCAGGGGGGTAGGAGAATTGGGAGAAGGCAGTGAGGGCCTGTTATTCACAGCATTGGGTAGGGGAGCGGTGGGGAGAAGAAGGACTCACTGCCTCCCTCAAATTCGCTACATTTTTTAGAAAAGGGTCCCAGAAAGCATCCTTCCCAATACCATGGACACTGAGCTTGCACACTGGGGACCAGCCCCAGTATGGGGTTAGGAGAGGATTAATGCATTTTATATGGTGGAGGGAGAGGGGCTGCTTGCGTCACCCCCACACCAGCTCTCCACAGCCCCTGGGTCCCTGTGGTGCCCACAGCACAAGAGAAACGCACCCCCCTTGAGATCCAGCTGTTCTGTACCCAGCAGGCACTTGTCACTCAGAAACAGAGATTCGATTGAAGATTGGGAGTCGCCGGGATGATGCAGGTGGCTGGGGTGGCCCAAAAACCCCAGCCTCAAAGACTGGGGAATCAGACCCCCCCAGGCTGCTGCCGCTACTGGCATATTCGTCGGGATCAGATCCCAGAGAGTGTGCAGAGGGGCTCCGAGCCAGGCTACCCAATGGCCCAAGCCCCCATACGTTGCTGGGGGTGGCCCTTCGGCAGGAGGGGCAACAGGTGGTAGGGGTCGGGTCCCTTCGGGCCACAGGGGTACCAGGGGCAGCAGAGAAGGCAGAGGGTGAAAGCGGCAGATCCCCAGGTGGTGGAGGTGGGGAGCTGGAGGGCGAGAAGGAGCAAGAGGACAGGGACGGGCCAGCCAGCCCTGCTGGTGGTGGCGAGGTTCGGCGGCCCGTGGGCAGGCCCGAGAAACTGATGCTCTGGCGTAACACATGGGGGTGGCCACGGCCAGTTAGATCCTCGTTGGGGTTGTGGATGAAATGGCAGCGGGAGCCATAGGGGCAGCTGCCCTGGAGGTAGAACTTGTGGCAGAGCTCCGTCTTGTACTTGGGGTGGCGACTGGCCTGGCGCAGTTCACCTAGGCCGTGGGCAAACTGGCACTTAGCCCCGTAGCGGCAGCGCCCGCTCTCCGAGAAGGTCCGGCATAGCTCAGTCTTGTAGCGGGATGAGGTGCTGGGGGCTGAAGTAGGTGAGGTGGGAGAGGGTGACAGTTCAGGGCCAGGGCGGGGAGCCAGGGGTGCAAAGCCTGGGGGTGGGGGCACCCAGCCGCAGCTTCGGCCCTCCACTAAACTGGTGGAGCGGCCAGGAAGTCGGGCAGCGACTCCAGGTGGGCTGGAGTCGGATAAGCTGAGGCTCCAGTGCCGCGAGGAGGCCCAGCCCTGGCTGGATTCAGTCTCTCCGTGATTGGATTCAGGGCTCAGCGACGAAAGGCTCTGTGGGAACAGAGATCGGTTAAAACACCGAAAACGCAGGGCGACGCTCCACCCCAGCTGCAGGGCACCTAAGAGCTTGCCAGTCCGGTTTGTGGGCGCCCAGCCTGAGCCCCACCCGTCGGCAGAAACCTGTGGATTTGGAATCACAGGGATCCGGGTTTGGAGGTTCTGCGTTTACAGCAACTGAAGCCTATCCCAAAGGGAACCCGACATCCCGGCTTCCATGGCAGGATCAAGAAGGGATCCCCAAGTCAGGGCACACCACTGTCCTTCAGTTTGGGGGCTCTGGGCCTCTCCGGAGCTGACCCCGGGCCTTGCCCTGGTTTCTCCAGTTTCTCAACTGAGGGCGGAGCGGTCAGAGTTAACTCGAAGTCCGTCTCCCTTCGGTCTCAGCCTTCCCGAAGACGTGCTCCGGTCAGGGAGCGGAGGAAAAGCAGTTCGCTCCCCTTCACCCAGGACGCCAGCCCAGACCGCCTCCGCGCAAGCCGCGCCCTGAGCAACTACCAGGGGCAAACCAGGTGTGGGGCCATTTCCGCCTCCGACAGCCCGGCTCTGAGAAAAGTCTGCCGCTTTCCATCCCCACGGGCCGCTCCTCCCAGTTCTGGGCGAAAGCCGCGGGTTCCCGTTCCCAGAGCCAGGGGGACGCACTGCCTTGAGAGGGGAGGCTCGGACCCCGGGCCGGGGTGCGGCGCTAAGCGCTCCGTTCTGAGGGGGGAGCCGGGTCCCGGGCCGGAGTTTGAGGCGCCAGGCTCGGAAGTCTGGGTGCGGACCCCGGCGGTGCCGGCCGGCGAGAACTCACCTCGTAGATGGAAGCGAGGTCCATGGCGGCGCGAACGGCCGGTCGGCTGAGAGGACCGTAGTAACTGGGAGCGCTGGTGTCCGGCTGAGAGCGGCCCGCCGAGCAGGGGTATTTATAGGCAGGTCGTCGGGCGGGGCCTCGGGGGCGGGGCCTGGAGGGGCGGGGCCTGGAGGGCGCTTCCCGGACGAGCGGCCCGCGGGTGTTGGACTGTTCTCGTCCGCCCCGCAGGGAGTGACCCGCCCCCGAACGGGAGGGAGCCCGGCCCACGGGTGGCTGCGACCCGCTGGGGGGGGGAGGGGCTGTCGTCTCGCTCTTCAAGGCTGGAAACTGAAGCGCGGAGCAGGGAACTGGGACGGAGGTGGGGGCAGGGCTCCTGGGGGAAATGACCCGGCCGAGAGGGCGTGGGCACAGGGGCGGGGAGGGCACCCCGAACGGAGCCTCGAGAAACAGAGAAAAACAAAGACACACACACCCATCACGGTGGGCAGAAGAGGGGAGGCCAGGAGATAGGGACAGAGACGACGTGATACAATCCCAAGGAGAGAAATCCAGAGGAAGGAGCTCGAGAGAGGGTCACCTAAAGAAACAGACGAGAATCAGACGTTAGTCCGCTGGGGCCAAACGGAGAGAGGAGGCCACCAGGTCTGGTGGAGAATTCTTTTCTGAGACCTGTCCGTTTGGCGGGTTTGGCCCCCCAAACACCGGATGCCCGGAGGACCGGCCTGCTGTCCTCCCCCCCCCTTCCGGGGGGGGGGGCGGTGGTCCGCTCTCTGAACGGACTGGAAAGGCGCCTCCACTCCCAACCCCTGGGCTGCTGCAGCCCCCCAGCCTCCTGCACGCTGAAGCCCCCCGGGCCTTTCCTGTACACTGGGTTCTTTCTGTGACGGTGCTTCCGGAGGTGCTTTTGTGCCCATTTTACCCACCAGGAAAAACGGGCAGAGTTCAAGTTCTTCTCTTAGTTCCAGGTAGCAATGGCGGTGCTTTGTTTTTTTCTTCTACCAAGGCTTCATGTTATGATGTTAGGTTTGTTCTCTGATTAAAACTCAGGATTGGAAAAGGGAAGTTCTTTTATTACGGTGCAGAGTTGCCTGGCTGGAAATCTGTTTTGAGATGTGGGGTCACCCCCTGAGACGTCTCGCTTGAGTTAATTTGGGGGGAGCCACTCCCCACACTGGGTAAACAAAGTTTCTTATCAAGGGTTGCCCTGCGTAAAACTTCAAGATCTGCCAGAGAACGAATTTTTGAAGAGGGTCTTGTTGAGTTCGTTGCCCTGAAACTACCGGGGTAGAAATCGTTGCACTTAAAATGATGGAAAAGTTCATTCTCAAGTCTGCGACTGCGGGCTCGTACTGAGGTGGGGAGATTCTATCAGGCGCGCTGACTTGCTATTTGGACAGAGCCTGGGGGAATCCCTGATGCGGCGCTTTCTGGGGCGGAGGGGCCTTCCCGGCCGGTCCCGTGAGCTGGGCGACCGCGGGCGACTCTGGCACGATCGCAGCCTCCCGCTCGCCCGTGACTCACTAGCAGGGGCGGGGGAGGGGCGGCTTCCTGGAAGCCGTGACGACGAGCCGGGCCCGGACGCCCGCCCGGGTTCTTCTCCAGTAACCAGGGTTTCAGTCGTCTGTAAACAGAGCCTGGAGAACAAGGGGGGAAGGGGAGGTGCCTGGCACCCGTCTCCCGGCAGAGCTCCAAATTCCCGGGGTGCTAGTGAGACTAAGACTGCGGGGAAACGAAAGGTGGGGGATACCCGGGGGTCCCGGGAGCCCCGTTCGGCTGCGGCCCCAATCCTGGAGGAGGAACTCCAGTTTCGATTCCTTGGAGACCGGGAGCGTTTCCCACCCCTGAGTCAGGCTGACCCCCTCCCCTCTCCTTTCTGCTGAGTCACCCGCCCGAAAGCCAGGTCGCAGGGGATTGGGCGATTCTCAAAGAGGAGGGCGAGGGGTGTTGCGCACGGGAAGACCGACCACTCACCCAAACACTGACGGATCGGAGCCGGGAGACCGGGCCTTACCCCCTCCTTGCTCAGATCTCGGTCTCCGGGTCCCCTAGGCGGCCTTTTAAGGTTCAGGAGCCCCGGCCTCTGCTCCCTACCTTCCTCAGATCGAGGAGACCCGGCCCCGCACGCACCTCTCCTCTCGGACCCCAGCCTGAGCCCCAGCCCCTCGTCCCTCCCGCTTCGGAGCTGGCTCAAATCCCCCGCCCCAAAGCCCACCGGGCCACCGGCGCGGCAGCCCAGGAGGAAGTGGAAGGCCGACTCCTCCCTACTCCCAGCGTCGCCAGCGGGAAAATCCGTGGCCCCAGTGGCGGCCGGGAATCCCCTCTGGAATGACGGTGGGGAAGGGGACGGCCGGGGTCCCCCCGCGGGGCGCAGAAAGGCAGGCCCTGGGCGGGCAGAACTGGGGGCAAGGGGCGGAAACGAGAGGCTAAAAATACGGCGAACGCTTCCGGCCTGGGGGGAGGGGAACGGAGAGCAGAGTTTCCAGAAAAACAAGCGGGGACGGGAAACGCGGGGGTGTGAGAGCGACTGCGAGTGCGCGGGCGGCCCCGGGGGCCGTGTCCACGCGGCACGTGTGTCTGGGCCCGGGGTGCGCCCGCGGGGCGGGAGCGGGGAGAGCGGGGTCGCGGGCAAGACAGCCGCGCGAGGACAGCGGGGTGCGCCCTGCAGGCGCGCGAGTGTTTGCTCGGCAGGTCGGGGCGTCTGTGGCCGCGTGTGCGGTCGGTGTGGGCCCCGAGCGTGGCCGGCTTCCTGTGAGACCTGCGCTCGCCCAGCCCGCCCGCCACGGCTCTGCCCATGCGAGTGACAAACCGACGGATCTGGGATGGACCGGGCTGCGGTGTCCCCTGCCGCCCTGGGTGTGGGAGTGCTCAACTGTAGCAGCCTCGGAGGTGGCATTCTCTGGACGTGTGACTTAGACGTACCTGTGCGGCTGCGAGGCGCTGGCCGCCACCGGGAGCTGGAGTGACTAAGTGTGCGTAATTCTGAAGGGTGCCTGGGGAGGGCACCTGTATCCTCTGATGTGATGAGGGTCGTGGGAGGTGCGCACAACTCCGGGTTGGGGTGTCATTAGAAGTGGGGGTCCCGGGGCAGCGTCTGAACAGGCTCCCTTTGTGGTGCTCATCACAAGGCAGTGAAACTGGTGAACTCTGACGCCTGACGTCTGCACTAACTGATGGGGAGGCCTCTGGTACGCGACCCCCCCCACACACACACAAACTGCCCCCCAGATCTGGGCCAGCCGGCCTCTGTGGGCAGAGAAGACATAACACGCACTCGCACCTGAGAAGCCTTATCTCTCCCTGGACGAGCCTGCTTTTGATAATGTTGAACATAATGCTGAACCAGGGCAAGGCTGAGTCAGCTCGAGATGGGCAAAGTCTGCGATGAGGAGAGTGATAGCAGGTTAAGTGGTGGTTAGACGGTTGTTTGTATATTCATGTGGTTGGATTGTTCATTTAACCTGCCTCTGGGATGGTGACGAGACACTTGCTAGGGCCAGGTGTGCGCTGGTACCCCTGGGGTCAGGCTTGGCCCTGCCTGGCCGGGCAGCTCACGTGTAACATTCCCAGAGTGTGCGGTGCTGCCCCAGGCTGTCCAGTCTTCCTTTGGTTGGGATAATCTAGCGAAAACCTCCCTGAGCTCCTCCAGTTCCTCTCCACTGCTGGCCTGACTGGGTCCAGGACTCCACATGGTTCTGTGAGCCCACTAGCATGGCCCCGCTTCGGGCTTCTGCACGAGGCATTCCCTTAGGGAAAGCTCCTGTCCTGAGTGTGCCGGTGACTTAATCCCTCTCCTTCGAGTCCTTCCCTTCAGTCCTTCAGTGAAGCCTTCTTACCCACTGCCAAGGATTATTTTTTAAATAAAAAAACTTGCTTTTTAACTAAAAAACAAAGTACATGTAACCCATCTCACAGATGACACTACCCACAGACCACTAAGCTTTCCAATGTTTTCGATTAGGCAACACAGCTCATGTGAAAACCTTGGTTCATGTCACTTACTCGTGTGTTTTGATAAACCTCTGCTTTTGATCTCACATCTCTGCCTTTCCTTGGTCCTTCCTGTCTGACAGGGCTTACTTTAGCAGACTGACCCGTCTCAAGAGACTGCGGGCCCCGCCAGGTGTTTGCTGTGTGCGGACTGGGCGCAGGCAGCACAGCTTGTCCCGTGGGGCTGCGGGGCTGCATCCGCCACACTCCCCACATCCTGCACGTCTCCGAGTTCAGTTTTAGACACTGCTGGGACCCCACCGTGGGTGCTGGGAGGCCATGCCCCGTGGAACCTGGGGAGTTTGCGGAAAGCACACTTCTGGGTGCACAAAGATCACAGCATTACGTTAGCTGGCAGTGCCACTGCTTGTTTTATCTGGAGACGATGTTTTTATCTGGAGATTAGGGAGAAGAGCCTTGACTATGATGGTGAGGTTCATGTATTAACCTGGCTAGGCAAGAGTCCACATTATTCAAATACTAAATCTACATGCAGTGAGAGGGTTCAGCACATGTGTCCAAAGTACAAAATAAGCTGCTGTGAATTAAGGGAGGTGACCCTACAAGTTCTGGGGCGCTGGACAAGCAGAGAAATGGGCACAGCCATGGCTTCCCTGAAGAGTCGCCTGTGTGCGGCAGCCCCAGCTGCTGCCCGTTCTGGGGTCTGCCCCGTGTGCATGGCATTTCAGGAAAGGGCAGGGAGATGGGCCCGTGCACCCACCCCGTCATATCCCAGGATTCCAGTGTGGGGACTTGGGCTCTGGGTTGATCATAAGTCTCCAGGAGTCTGGCATTTCCATGCAGAAGTGGGGTCCAGGAAGGAGGCCTCTGAGTACTGACATGGGAACCAGGACACAGAAGGTGTTGGGTGGGGCAGTCCCCCAACTAGGTTGAGTCACTGAGCCTTTCACACCCCAACAGCTGGGCCTGGGCTGGTAGCTCCGCCCTGCACTTGCCCAGGCCTGAAGGCCACGGTTGAGCTCCCCAAAACTCAGCTCCAAGCATGCTCTTGGGGAAAGGGGGAGTCAGATGGGGTGCACCTTCCTCAAAGCCCCCTCCCTAAGACCTGCTTCCCGGAGCTGGGGCCCAGGCGTGCCTGGGTTCTTCCCCAGGACTGATGATTCACCCCTGCTGAGGCCTTTTCACTTCTCTTTTAGGGCTAAAAATACAAGGGCCCCGGCATCCAGTTGGGCCAGGCTTCACAGGTTGCACAACACCCTGAATTTGAGGGCTGCTGACGCAGCAGCCCTGGTGCGGGTGTGGGCCTGAGCTGCTCCCAACCAGCCATGCAGAGGTCAAAACCTAGACCCCTTCACTTCCCCTTTCATGGCCAAAGACCTTGGAGGCTGGGCTGTGGGCCTTGAAAGTGCAGCTCCTCTGACCCCAGCCAGCCAGGGTTTCTGGCTCCCACATTCTGACCCCCTTCAGTGACACCAAGTCCAAGCCTGGAGTTGGGAGTGCGAGACAACAAAGGGGGCTGGGAAGTGGTGAGAGGCAGGAAGACCACAGGGCAGAGACTGGGCAGGAAGGCAAAGAGGGAGATGACACACAGTGGGCCGGAGCGAGCAGCTGCCAGAGACCGCTCTCCAACGGGGACGGAGTCAAGACAGACAGCAGTCAAGGTCCTGCAGCAGCTCCACACCCAGGTCAGGAAGGGGGAAAGCCCCTGGACAGAGGGCACCAACCTGCAGAGTCCAGGGTCCAGCCAGGCCTCTGCCAGGGCGCGGCAGGCCCTGTGCTCCCTGCCGGCCTCTGCTGCCCCCTGGTGGCTCCAGCCTCAGAACTCGGGTGTGAAGAAAAGTCAGAGACAAGGTGGCTTCCAGGCTACTCTTCATTCCCCCAGTACCTCCCGCCCCACTCCCCGCCCAGCCAGCTCACAGAGCGCCCCCAGGGCCTGTTGGGGGCGCAGGTGTTTTGCCCGTGACCTTGTTGGCGCAGTCCAGCAGGGCTGTGTGAATGTCCTTGGCACAGGCAATCTGGGCTTTGATGACCGCCAGGTACTGCGGGTAGGGTAGGCTGTCGGGCTGCACGGCGTCGGGCTTTGTGGCTGTGGGCACGAGTGTCGGAGAGTGCTTGGCGCTGTCACAACTCTGTGACAGGCACTCGTGTGCCAGGCGCTGTGGACAGACAGGTGAGGTGCAGCACCAGCCAAGTTCCCGAGCTCTCCCCCCCAGAGGGTCAGCCCAGCCAGTCCCTTTGGCTCCGGTGCCAGGGTCTGGAGTGGGAGACCAGCCCTGCTAACCTCATGCTGGGAGCCTCAGGCCTGAGGCTGCACTCCTCTGAGCCTGTGTCCTCCTACAGACAATGGCTTTAAAGGCCGCTGTGCCACCTCACCAGATGAGAAGGGTCTCAAACCTGGGTTCTGGCGCACCACTTATGAGCTAACTAAGGAACACCCACGTCCACTGTTGTGACAGTCTAGGCTCTACACCACCAATCTTGTCTCTGATGGCGCCTGCTCCAAGATTTGGTTCTACTTCTCTGGTTGCTTCTTCCAGATACTTCTTAGCCTGCCCAAGTCTTTATTTTTTTTTTTTAAAGATTTATTTATTTATTTATACAGAACTGGAGTACAGGCCAGAGATGCGGAGGGTGAGAGGATTCACCAGAGACAGAGTGGGGAGCAGAACAGGCAGATCGACGAAGTGCACTGCTGAGGGGAGCAGCGGGCGGGTCAGGAGAGGTCTGCCGCGCCATGTGGATCTCCCCCGGGGCAGGCGGGAATCGAACTCATGCGGAAGTGGCTTTAGCTTCTCAGTGCTGTGCCTTAACCCGCTGCGCCACCAGGGAGGGCCCCCAAGTCTTTATTTTTAAAGATTTACTTTATTTATGCATATAAGAGCTGGGGTGTAGGCCAGAGGTGCAGGGTGTGAGGCTGATCAGAGACAGAGTGGGGAGCAGAACAGGCAGGTCTACTGAAATCCACTGCTGAGGGGAGCAACGGGGAGACAGGAGAGGTCTCCTGCGCCCTGTGGGTCAGCAACTGACATGGGTCAGGGGGTGTCAAACTCATGCTGCAGTGATTGCAGACAGCTTCATAGTGCTGAGACTTAACCCCTTGTGCCCCAGGGAGGCCTATCCAAGTCTTCAAAAATAGCAATTCCCAGAGCCTGTCTCTTCCTCTTTGTCTGGAGCCCTGTCAGGCTCAGTTTCCACCCCCACAGAAATAACACCACATCGTGTCCCCTCACCAAAATTTCAACTCTCTTGTATTTTCCCTCCCCCACCTAAGCCCTTAAGCCCCTGTATCAGCCTGGCCATTCCAACTAGAGCTGCCTTCCACAGCCTTCAGTTTCATGGCCGGGACACACAACCTCCTAGAACCGCTCCCACCTGCACTTGTCCACTCCCTCAGCCCTGTAACGGTGCAGCCCCGACCACCCGAGTCCTGTCATGGCGCCTCTGTGGGCTCCCAGCCTCCAATCCATCCCTTAGTTGGCAGCCAGAGGCTTAGTCCTAATAAAGCAAATGGCCCAGTGTTCTTCCCTGCTGGAAGCCCTCTATGGCTCCCTGACACCCCTAGGGCTATCTTCAAAGTCCAGCAAGTGCCAATGTCTACAATACCTCAGCCAGACTGACTGATGTTCCTAAAAGGAGCTCAAAGCAGGAGCTGATGCTTTGGTTGCAAAGCCTTTCTCCCACCACAAGGCCTCTCCAGCTCTGACTTGTCCTTCAAGTCCCAGTCCAAAATAATGATGTGGATACTACAGGAGGCGTTTATCATACGCCTAGTACTGTTAAGTTCTTTATATTTGTGATCTTGCTCAGTTTTTTCCCTGCAAATTTACTTTCCAAAGGAGGACCCCATGGCTCCTGCACAGAGACTGGTAGTGTGTCTGATTCCAGAGGCTGGACAAATCCTGCCTTGCTTCCATTTCTGTTCCAGGCTCAGCCCAGATGTGCTCTCCACCAGTAGCTTCCCAAGCCAGTCTCTACTTAGCCAGCCCCCAACTAGGCAACATCAGTGACTAGGCTCTGGGTTTCCACAGTACCCTGAGTTTCCCTTGTTTTAATCGTGTGCACCTGCCTGTGTTTTCCCATCCTGAACTCTGTGGTCAGGACTTCTCCCATCAAAGCCCTAACCACGATGATTTATCACTGTTTGGAGATACACGCCACCCACTAACCAGAAAGTTCTGCGAAGGTAAGGTTCAGGGTAACAGTGAAACACAAATCTGAACCATGGGAGGTGCACAGTTAGTGCGTGTTCGCTAAAATAGGGTTTCTGAAGACCCCAGCGGGGAGAGGCAGGGTATGGTCATGCAGGCCCCTTACCAGACAAAGCTCCAGCTGGTCACAAAGTGCATAGAACTCCTCCAGACATTTGTCAAAGCGCTGTATGGGTCCGTCGCTGCTCTTTCTATATCCCAGGAGAAGAAGGTGACTGGGAAATGGGTCTGCAATCTCTGGGACATCAGTGGCCACCCAAACAAGCATCCATTTGGGACCAGATATAGGCTTAGGAGAACCTGAGGCAGGGTCTAGGGGACAGTTAGTAGTAGAAGGGGCAAAAGAACAAGGCTGGTTCAAGGGAGCCAGGATTGAAAACAGGAGGAAAGGGTGGATGGGTGGTGGTGATGGGGAGTTTCTCAGACAGATGGAGTGGGGAGAACATCATGGGTGAAGGGGACTACACTCACTGTCCGTTGTCAATGTTAGTGTTCTGAACCAAGTTCTGGGCTGCAACCTTCATCAAAGTCTAGTTGGGAGGAAAAAATGATGCAGAAAATGATGCAGAGCTTGGCTCTGCAAGCTCCTTCAAGATCCACCCAACCTCAGGCTCTTCACTTGGCCACTCTCTCCCAGTCACTTAAGAGTAACGTTCCTTCTATTCCCGTAACAATTATCATCCGTATTTTTCCAGACGCTCGCTCTCACCTAAGGTTCCCACCAATAACCATTCGAACATGCCCTCACCCGCCAACCACAAACTGAATCTCTGCTCAGGACGGTCCTTTCCTCGGCTTTTAAAGACCAGAGCCTGGTTTCTCCTTTCAACTCCCTCTCACACGAATTCCGGCCAATCCTCTGGCTTGATGAACATCCTCGCGCACGTCACCCCACACGTCAATTCGCAGAACTTCGATTTCGCCTCACAAAAGGACCAAGTCTCACTCGTCCTTGCCGGATACACCTTTTGCTCGCTCCCGACTAAGCAGCCCGTTCCCTCCACCCAAGATCCCTTGGAGTCAGAGAACCAGACCCCTCTTGCTTCTCGCAGCCAATTACCTGTAGACTCTCCTTCAGTTGAGGGATGAGCATTTTGTAGCGCTGCACAGGATCGAAGTCCTGTTGCTGTTGTTGCAAAAGTCCACTCTGGGCAGGCCCCACCAGTTGTGCTGGCGGTTGCGGCTGCTGCTGGGAACCGGGCCCACCAGCCGAACCCGGACCCGACACGCCAGTGGCAGAAGCCGCCGCAGAAGCTTGCTGCTGAGACGCAGCCATGTCTAGCCTGCCTAGCGCGCCGGAAGTACGTCACAACTGCGTCTCTTTTTTAAGTGCCCTCAGCTCTAGGGCCCAGTTTGCTAGTTAGCTCCGCCTCCCGGACGAGTCAACCAATAGGAGAGAAGGCGTTTCACCCTCTGCACTTGATTCCCATCGACGACCCGACTGAGCTATCGACCCACCAATCATGAGAGTTCCTTGTTCCTTCGCCCCGCCTCCTACCCATCTGCCCGCCAATACGGATGTGGGCTCCGTCCGGACTATATTTCCCAAAGGCCTCGCGGCCTGAGGCTACTTGTCGGGTCCTCCGCGTCTTGGCGGCAGTTGGCAGAGCCGGAGCTGCGAGTCCGTCCCCAGCGGTGCCTGCGTGTTTACCTGAGTGTCACGGGAGCGCTCACTGGCCCACCTCATCCTGACCCGAAACCTGCCTCGGATCAGGCGTCCGCCGAAGTCGGCACGCCCCTTCGCGTCTGGGCCAGGACCCCGTCAGGGCTCCCGTCGCCATGGCGCCCACCATCCAAACCCAGGCCCAGCGGGAGGACGGCCACAGGTACGCCGCGCCGCTTGCCAGCACGGCTTGCTTCCCAGTCTTAGGTTTAGATGAGGCGGGGGTTGGGGCGCGGTGTTTGCCTACGACATCAGTCCTTCCCAGAGCTGCTGGTGACGGCCGCGAGCGCCGTGACGTCACGGAGCGATCTCCTTTAACTGGGGGGACGAGTCCCTTAGGGACGGTGTTGGGCTCTCCTCCCCTGTAACTGGAGACCTCCCTGAAGGAACTGAGTGCTGCTTCCTCCATCAAGCGCGTGGAGACCCCCATTCCACAATCAGTCGAGTGCGAGGCTCATTTACGGACGCATCCGAAGGCAGCCTTCTTACAAGGCAACCTTGCTCATTTTAGGAAGCGCTCTGCTACCAGCAGTCCGCCCTGCTAAGACACTCGGTGCACCCCTACCCACAAGCATTAGCTTTTGTCACCCCCTCCTTTTAAACACTTGGAGAAACCCCTTCCACCCCGTACTCCTTCCCATCTATCAATGCCTCTTCTCTTAACAGGCCCAATTCCCACCGGACTCTACCTGAGAGGTGAGCCCCATTGTGCTTTCCCAGGACTGGCCACTGGGGGCTGGGAGCAGACTTGGGGCGGCCAGGGCCAGGTTTTGAGCCCCTGTGTTCCCAGGTCTGGAGTGGTCTGCCGAGTCAAGTACTGCAATAGCCTCCCCGACATTCCGTTTGACCCCAAATTCATCACCTACCCCTTCGACCAGAACAGGTGAGACAGGTCAGGGGTGGGGAAGCAGCTTGGCAAGGGCTGCTCGCCTTGTAGTCGGCCTTCCCTCGAAGCCCAGAACAGTGCCCAGCATGCAGCAGTGGGTGCCCCAGATTGCTAATGGGGCAAGTAGTGTTCCAGCGTCCCCTTACAGAGAGCCAGCCTTCTGACTCCAACATGGGCTACTACATTCCGAGTTCCTCCCTGGAGAACTCAGCTTCTGGGAAGCAGGGATAAGGGGTAAGTCTGAAAACTAGGAAACCATTTGGATGTCTCTTCACTCAGATTCGTCCAGTACAAAGCGACTTCCTTGGAGAAACAGCACAAACATGACCTCCTGACTGAGCCAGACCTGGGGGTCACCATTGACCTTATCAACCCCGACACCTACCGCATCGACCCCAATGGTGTGTGGGGAGGCAGGGAGGGCCTACTCTAGCCAGCAGAGGCCAGGCCTGGGCCTCCATGTCCCACCCGCCTCCTTGCTCTCCCCTAGTACTCCTAGATCCAGCTGATGAGAAGCTTTTAGAAGAGGAGATTCAGGCTCCCACGAGCTCCAAGAGGTGAGGTGCTGAGTAGAGGCTAGCTTGGGCAGATCTATACGCAGGAGCGAGGGGGTTGCTGAGGTGCCTAATCATCCCATTCCAGGTCCCAGCAGCATGCAAAGGTGGTGCCGTGGATGCGGAAGACAGAATATATCTCCACCGAGTTCAACCGTTACGGCATCTCCAATGAGAAGCCCGAGGTCAAGTAGGTTGTGGTCAGTAGGGAGGGAAGGTGGACGTTTCTGTTGTGTCCCGTGGCCCCTAAGGGTTCTCCTCTTCACACCGTAGGATTGGCGTTTCTGTGAAGCAGCAGTTCACCGAGGAAGAAATATATAAAGACAGGGATAGCCAGATCACAGCTATTGAGAAGACTTTTGAGGATGCCCAGAAGTCGGTAATTGGGGAGCGGCCCCAGGGCACGCATAGGTGGGGTCAGAGTTCTTGGTGACCTCCTCCTCACTGTGTTTGCCCCCGCCAGATCTCCCAGCATTACAGCAAGCCTCGGGTGACACCAGTGGAGGTCATGCCAGTCTTCCCAGACTTTAAGGTCAGATCCAGGTTAGAAGACAAGAGGGATAGCTGGGATGACCTGTTCCAGGCTAATCCCACTGCCCTCCCTCCTCCCCTAGATGTGGATCAACCCCTGCGCTCAGGTCATCTTTGACTCGGACCCAGCCCCGAAGGACACGAGTGGTGCAGCTGCGCTGGAGATGATGTCTCAGGCCATGATCAGGTCAGTGGTCCTGCTGCTGGCCCTGGCCTAGCCTGCTCCTCACTGTCCTTCTGTCCTCACTCTTCATTGTCCCTCCTTTCCCCCAACCAGGGGCATGATGGATGAGGAAGGGAACCAGTTTGTGGCTTACTTCCTGCCCGTGGAAGAGACACTTAAGAAACGGAAGCGGGATCAAGAGGAAGAGATGGACTATGCACCAGATGATGTGTGCGTGTGTTAGGATTTGGTATGTCTCCTTTTCTCCCTCGTAGGGAAGAACTGGGGTGACCCTGTGATCCCCTCACCCTCAGGTATGACTACAAGATTGCTCGGGAGTACAACTGGAACGTGAAGAACAAGGCTAGCAAGGGCTATGAGGAAAACTACTTCTTCATCTTCCGAGAGGGTGACGGAGTATACTACAACGAGCTGGAGACCAGGTACTCTACACTCTGCTCTTAGATTACTTGGGCCTGTGCTTCAGAATCAAGACCCCAGGTCTGTGAGGTACACCTCAGCCACTCTGGCCCCCCCTAAGGTCTTCATATGCCTCTATAAGCAGCAGGAGCCTGCTTGTGTACCTGGGGCAGACTGGCTCTAACACAAGAACCCAGAAAGAAAACCTGTGACAGCGGCCACTAGCATGTTGAGTTGGGTAGATTTCCCATTACTAAGAGCACACACATGTGGGAGTAAACTCATGGAGTAATACACGAGACCAGCATATTTTAAATGAACCTCTGCAGACTCAAGTATAAAAATGTGAATTCTTCCCCGATGGCCTCTAATTTACTGTTGTTGCTGGCCTTTGGTGTAAGACTTTTGGGGGAAAGTGTGACACTGAATTTCTACTTAAAGCAGAGATCATGAACACATTCCCTTAGCCAGCAAGAAATGTGAGGGGCAGCAGTGGACAGTAGAATTGGGGTCATCTGGAGGAGCCCTTGGCATCCTCCAAGAGGCACCGTGACAACCACAAAGGATGCTACTTCATCTTTGCTTTGCTAGGGTGGGCAAACCCATAATCATAATTCCCATAACCCCATAATCATAATTCCCAAAAGGCAGAATTTAGAAATTTAGGGGGTTTATCTTAAGTGCTGCTAACCAAAGCTACACTAAAATGTGGGCGTGTGTACTAGAGGGTGGCCACTCTGTATCTTAACATTTCCCTCCCCTTCCCTATTTCCTCAGCTTTGACCTTAGTCTCCCTTATCTGTCTGTAATATGGTCTGTTCAGGGTAAGCATTAATGGGGAGAGTAAAAGTCATACCAGGTCACATCCCTCACTGGCGGGACGGGAAGGAGCAGGCACTGTACAGGGACGGGACCTTTAAACCACATCTTCCACAATCCACCCTCCTCACCTTACTACAGGGTTCGCCTGAGTAAACGCAGGGCCAAGGCTGGGGTTCAGTCTGGTACCAACGCTCTGCTTGTGGTCAAACACCGGGACATGAATGAGAAGGAGCTAGAAGCTCAGGTAACAAGCACCGCTGGTCCCAGGTGGCAGTGGGGAGGGTGGTATGGGCTGAAACCTGCAGGACACTCTTCTCCCCACCTGTTGTTGACAGGAAGCACGTAAGGCCCAGCTGGAGAACCACGAACCAGAGGAGGAGGAGGAAGAAGAGATGGAGACAGAAGAGAAAGAAGCTGGGGGCTCAGGTATTAAGGGGCAGGATGAACCCTAGAAACCCCGGAGGGTGGGAGAAACTGGGCCTCACTTCTCCCTGCTTCCTCACAGATGAGGAGAGAGAGAAGGGCAGCAGCAGTGAGAAGGAAGGCAGCGAGGACGAACACTCGGGCAGTGAGAGTGAGCGGGAGGAGGGCGACAGGGAGGAGGCCAGTGACAAGAGTGGCAGCGGCGAGGACGAGAGCAGCGAAGACGAGGCCCGGGCCGCTCGGGACAAAGAGGAGATCTTCGGCAGTGATGCGGATTCAGAGGACGATGCTGATTCTGAGGAGGAGGACAGAGGCCAGGCCCGCGGCAGCGACAACGACTCGGACAGTGGCAGTGAGGGGGGCGGCCGCCGCAGCCGCAGCCGCAGCCGCAGCGCTAGCCCCTTCCCCAGTGGCAGCGAGCACTCGGCGCCGGAGGATGGCAGTGAAGCAGCAGCTTCCGAGTCCAGCGAGGCCGACAGTGACAGTGACTGAGTCCCAGGCCTTCAGGGCTGGTGCAGACACCATGCACAGGAAGGCACTTTTTTCAGGTCATTTGTTCATTTCCCTT
The DNA here is from genome assembly GCF_000260355.1 of Condylura cristata. NCBI lineage: Eukaryota > Metazoa > Chordata > Mammalia > Eulipotyphla > Talpidae > Condylura > Condylura cristata. The sequence continues at coordinate 28,037,246 of NW_004567129.1, read as the reverse complement.
CCCTCTTCCACACCTCTGCTGTTAACAAAGCCAGCTTCACTCACCCACGCGGCCCTGGCTCGTTCTGTGTACAGCTCCCCATGCTACCGCCCCCAACGGCCTCAGCTCCAGGTGTAGACGCGAAGGCCCAAGGCAAGACCACAGGGTTTCCGTGACATGTAGCATAACAAAGGTCAGAATCTTTTTTTTTTGTTTTGATTTTTTTTTTTCCAAAATAAGCCCAGACCATTAAACAAGTGAAACTCCAACAAATAAGTCTTCTCCAACAGCGAGAAAAACTGTACAGTTACTCAAAGCTGATTCTGCCAGTGGGGCTGGGACTAGGATGGGCGAAGTCATGGTGGGGGCACCAGGGGCTGGAGAGGGTCAGGGAGGGTTCCTGCCCATCAGAGTGGGGCCGCCTGCGTCCTGCACACTCTGCTGTCAGGTGGGGGCCGGGGGGCAGCGCTTGCCTCCCGTGTGTGTGTGTATGTGTGTGTGTGTGCGCGCGTGCGCACGCGCGTGTGTGGTGTCCCTCATCACCTCCCAGTGCCAGGCAGAGCCAGTGCACCCTGAATGGGTAGTGAACAAGATGGGACCGGCTGGGAAAAGGTGAGGGTCCCATAAAAGGGACACCCTGCTGATTCCAAGGGAGGTGGCCCCTGTCCATCCCACTTCCCGGGGCTTGCGGGAGAAGTGGAGAAGCCCTGGGAGCTTGAGGGGAATGAGCAAAGGCACAGACATGGAGGGCCGGGGCGGGGGACTTGCATAGGTTGATGAGTGTGCAAGAGGTACATAAATAAACCTGACACCCCACCCAGCCCGGCACTGGGCGAGGAGGTGGGGACTGGGGCAGGTCCCCAGGGCTACCTCACCCCCTGGTTTCCTCCCCCTCCCTGGGCTCAGCTGAGGGAGGGCCAGACCAGGAGGACAGAGGCAAGAAGGGCAGGGGAATGGGGTGAGAGTGCGAGGAGGGTGGTGGTTTTAAAATTTTTTTTGGTTTTTTGTTTTTTCCCAACATTTTGTATCTTTAATAACATACACAATGGTTACCAGCCATATTCATAACAAAAGTTATTCATAAAATGTATCTAAAAATAACATTTTTTTTTTTCCTTTTCGGTGTGAAAAGCTTGAGAATGTCCCAGTGGGGGGGGGGGGTGGTTTGAGGGGGAAGAGGGGATTATAATAGGGGGCCCCAGCTTCCCTACACCTGAGCCCCCAAATCCCCTTCTTCCGCCTGGGCCCAGCACAACCCCTCAGCAGGAACAGGGACCAGAGGATGTATGACTCTAGGACTGAGACAAATCTCTGGGTTATGATAATAGTGTTCCACTAAGTGAGGTCATGACAGAATGGGGGAAAGTTTCAAAGAAAAGGGATGTGGGGAAAGAAACCAAAAACCAAACAATCCCCTTTCCCTATTCCTTACCCCCAAGTCTTCAGACCTGGGAGTGGAGAAAGGTGTGTGTTGGTGGGGAGGGGACGTTAAGGCAACAGACTTCCTGACCTCACTGGCTGCCCCGGCTCCCTACCTTCACCCTCTGGGCGCCAAGGCTGGGGAAGCTGGGAAGGGCTGGGGGACTGGAGGAGGGGGCTCTGCCCTCTCCTCTCGTAAAATTCAGGCTCCCCCAGCCACTTTCTTGGCTCAGAGAGAGGCCTGGGGATTCTAAAAATGAGGGGGAATGATAGAGAGAAAAACCGTTAAGAACTATATAAATATGTATCTTAAATAGGCCTAAGAAATTAATTGTAGAGAACCTCTGATAAACAGGGTGGAAGGAGGTGAGTGAGCAGAGGGCGGCTCCTGCCCTGGGCGGGGTGTGGGGGAGGAAAGGTGCGGCGAGGGGCGAGCGCGGCTCCTCTCCTCATCGGCCTTTTTCTCCTCGGCTCCTCTCCAGTAACATTCAGGAGAGCAGTTATCTACACTGTTTGTCTCCCCAAATGTCAGATGGTTCTGAGCGGGCCCAGCAAGATATGGGTCAAGCGAGTCTCAGGAGGAGGCTGCTCCCTGGGGAGGGGCAGGGGACTGTGGGCTGGAGGCAGCGGGAGTGGGGTGGGGTCAGATTGGGGGCAAGGAAGAGGAGAGGAGGGAGCAGCAGGCTGGCCGGTCCCTGCCCAGTTTATCCCAACTGCCCCCTACTGCCCGGGGCCTCAGCAGAGACCCCTTGACGGGCCTGGGAGTGAGCAAGGTGTGTGCCAATGTGAAACAAAAGTTAAAAGGGTGAGAGAGTAGAAAAATATTAGAATGTATAGCTGAGCCAGCCCACCCTCTCGCTGTCGCAGAGAAGCCCGTTGGGGGTTGGCCCCCGCCCGCCGCCCAGGGAGCCTATGGGTGCGCTGGGCTGTGGGTCCCGTCAGATGGTGGAGGTTTTGTCTGTCCCATCTGTGGTAAGAAAGGGAGGAAGGGAGGAAGATCAGGAGCTGCCGGGAGGCCTGAGAAAAGGAGCACAGGGAGCCTGTCATCCCAGTCAGGCCCTCCCTGGAGTCCGGCCTCCCCTGGGGAACCCTCAGGATGACTCTGAGTTGCTCAGTTCAGAGATGGAGACGCTGCTGGGTCAGGGAAAGAGGAAATGCTCACCACCCAAGGCGTGTTCTGTCATGCTCAGACACAGAGACTCCAGAGTGGGATTGATCTCCAGGTCAGGCCCAGGGACCGGGCAGTCTGGGTGAGAGAGAACAGAGGTGGTAAGGACTGGACTGGGGTAGAGAGTAGGGCCAGGAAGACAGAAGGCCAGATGTGCGGGCACGGAAGCAGCTGAGGCAGATGAGAGGGGGCAGAGGGGAAGAGAGAGCAGGCGAGAGAGGCTCACAGGGCGACGGAAGGCCTAAGGGCTGCGGTGGACAGAGGCAGATGGGTGCACACAGGCGCAGGCGGGGGCAAGGAGGACAAGCACAGAGGTCTGGCAGGGAAGGAGGGAAAGCCTGCCCTGCTGGCAGAGGAAGGGATGTGAAGCCGCGGGGGCTATATGCAGGCTGCGACTATTCTGGACAGGCACTGCACGTTGCCTTGGGCACAGTCTGAGCATCTGGCCTGGGCATGGGCAGCCCTGTGCTCCCTTGACTGATGGTCTGCTCTGTGCTTGGTGCAGAAGCTTAATTAGTGACCTCCCCAGCCCCACTGGACTCACCCCGCCGGGCAGGATGCAATCTGGGCAGGCCCAGCCAGCAGGGCAAATCAGGACACCAGCCCTGCGGCTTGTCCTCAAACCGCCTCTCAAAGGGCTTCCTGATCTGGCGCCTGCAAACGGGCCATCTGCCTGAGCAGACCTGATCCCACCCAGACCTCTCTTTGACCCCACACTGCCCTCGGGAGGAAGCCTTGAGGCTGTCATCTCCCACCTCCAGTCTCACCTCTCCTCACATGCCTTCTGAAGGCTGGGTTGAGGCCATTATCAGACCACCGCTCTCTACTAACAAAAACTTTATTCTGATCTTGGCTAAATGTCTTCTTTGAGTTTCAGTCTTGTGGCAGAAAAGATGGGAAAAGGATCAGTGCCCTCGCGCGTGCAAGCCGAGAAGGCCCCCGCACGAGCAAGCTGTGTGAGCAGTGCCTTGCCTTCAGTGCGGTGGCCGCCGGTTACGCCAGGCGCCTGCAGCTCTCCCACCCAGTCCAACAGCACTGACAAGCCACCTACCCCATGCAAAGCCCCACGCCTGGAAGGAAGACACTGGCCTTTGAGACAGAGATGACAACATAGTCTCATCAACTAAGGGCTGGCAGTTTATGTCCTGAAGAGCACAGGGTCACCTGCAACCTAAGCTCTCTCCAAGGCAGCCCATTCCAGGCCAGTCCGATCTGCTTCTGTGGCCACAGTGCCCAGAAGTGGGCCTGCACAGGGCAGAGGGTGAACTCATTGGGCAAGGCAGGGTGGTGCTTCTGTAACTCCCTTTCGTCCACTCTGCCCTCACTTTGATCTCCCACTAGGCTGGCCTGTGAACAGAGGGAAAACAGCCTCCAGCTGCCAACACCCTTGGGTGTAGAGACTGATCCAAGGGTTGAAATGTAATGAATGGTCCCAGGAGATCATCTGGCTCGTGGAGAAGGCAGGGCCCCCACCACAGTAACTTTACTACTTTGACTCAACCCCTTTCAAAAGGAGTATTCCACACGAACACTCAGATGACAGGGAGGGACAGTGTGGAGGGCAGAGTTAAGAGGAGAAAAGGTTGCATACGTGTGTTAGACAGAGCTAGCTGGTGGCACAGGCACCACCCGAGAGACAAGGGGAAGGGGGCATGGGAAGAGTACAAGCAACCGCTCGAGGCAGAGGGGAGCAGAGTGGTGGGAGGTGCTGGGGAAGGGTTGTGGGGAAGACAAAGGCTGGCTAAGGGTGTTATCAAGGCTGAGTCCCGGGAATGGCACCTTACCTGGAGGGAACATGAGAATGGCCTGGGGTGATGAGTGGACCGGGAGCGAGTGGGTGCGCTGAACAGAGCTGCGACTCTGGCTGGGCATGCTGTTGCTGCCTCCAGGATTGGCAAACCACAGGTTCTGCATTGGGCCAGGGAAGAGAGAAAGTGGTGGTGAGCAGGGAAGTGGCCCAGGCCAAGGGTGGCGGGCCCGTTCCCGTCTCAGCCCTGCCCAGATACAAAAGTACAGGCATATGTCCCAAGCACCCCAACCCCAAAAGTGTCAGGTCCTCTGCTTCCAGCTGGCTCACCTGTCGGCCCTGGCCCCCAAGGCTGGAGCTGGTGAGGGCATGTCGGGGGGAGATGCCCCCAATGCCCGAGGGGCTCAGAAGGCCCATCCTGCTGGGCGGGAGGGCCCGGGGAGGCATTGGGAACTGCCGCTGGGTCCGCCGGGCCACCCCCATTCCCACAGAGCCAGCTATGGGGAGTGAGTTGGAGCCGAATGCCCAGCTGTGAGAGAGCAGAAAGCTGGGTGTCAGTTTAGGGTAATGGGTCCTTCTGTCCACACCTCCCACCCCCACAGTCTCAAAAGGCAGGACCGAACACAGACCGCGGATTCCCTATCCAGGTCCCTGCATCTCACTGGTCCCTGCCCGGAGGGAGAGCGGGGGTGCACAAAGCTTTCCCTGCATTCACTGAAAGTAGCTTTTTCCTGCCTTCAGTTCTCAAGTGTGGTATTTCTGTTGTTCACTTGGGATGAGAAGGGGCTTCGGAGACCTCTGCACACAGGTGAGAACAAGGGTCAGGCAAGGGGCCTGTTCCCAGGAGCGTGCTGCTTTCTGCCGGCTCAGCACCACATTCTAAGTAACAGCACCTAATTTTCTTCTTAGAAGCCTAGGTCACCGCACAGTCACTCCCTGGCAGATGGACTCCTGGCCCAGAGCGCCATCAGCCCTCTCAACACTGTCTATGAACAAGGCCCGGGGATGAGGAGGCCCATGTCTGGCCCCCGCCTACCCTTTCTGCTGCCGGTAGTTCTGCATCTCTAGTGCGGCTTTGCGAGGGAAGGTTCGGAGGAGCTTTAGCACTTGCTGTTTCCAGGACAGCAGCCGTTTCTTCTGTGTCTCCGTGAAAGCCTAGAGTTAGGGAGATGAAGCGAGGGGGGTGGTGCTTCTTTTGGACCTGTCTTTCTCTCACTCAAACATTTACTGCCTGCCTGCTCTGTGCTAGGTGAGGCTGGGGCGTAGAGGTGATCTGCACATACGAAACTCAGAGCTTAGCTGGGGAGAAGCCAGATGGGACCCGACTGGGGGAAAAGCACAGGCCCTAGTCTACTGAGGCTTGGAGAAGGCTGGGGTGCACACTGCCTGCTGAGGGTTGGGAGGGGCTCCTGCTGGTGAGGAAGGAACTGCTCTGAAGAGAAGCAATGGAATGGGCAGGGCATTCGCAGAAGCCAGCATGTGCTGCGGAGGCAGGCACATGAGGAATGGTGGTCCTGAGGACGGAGCAGCTTCCACTTCCTCAGAGCCCCAGAGAAGGCCTCACCTCATGAGTCAGGCACTTTTCGATGAGCTGGAGGTAACTGGTGATGTTCTCCTCGTCTGGTCGGGACACCAGCAGCTGGGTGCACACTGGAGGACACCGGAAAGGCAGGGAGTTAGTCCCCAGCATGCCTTCTGCCATGCTCCAGTTTCCCTGGCACATAAGGAGGGTCAGGAAATTCCATGCGGGTGAGCATCAACTACAAGGCAGGCATCGGATCTGGCTCAGGACATCAAAGTGTTATACAGCACCCAGCACAGTGCCTGGCACAATCTCTTCAATGTAGGCATCTTTACTCCAAGAATCTGAGAGACATGCTGAGGGTCATGCCAAGCATCACAGAGCTAAAAGAAACTATATTCACATGAAAAGACAGCAAGGCCATGCTGCTTGGAGACAGGTGGGACCCACTAAGAGCTTCACCATACCCAGCCCACGGGCTTCAAGTTCCTGCTGAGGACCACTGGATCCCCCGTACCTGTTCATCACTTACTGCATGCAGTGGCCCCTGACAGTCTGCTCAGGTCAGAGGGTAAAGGCTGTCTCCCATGTGAGGGCAGGGACCTTGCCACCCACCCAATCACCTAGCCACTCTGCAGATTCTAGTCCCTGCGGAACTTCAAAAAGCCCAGTTCCCAGCATTTAACTCAGCTCTGCTCCCTAATACCTAGGTTCACTGGCTTACTGTTCCAGAACTTTCTGCCCCGCGCTGGGCCTCACCTTTGCCCATCACCCGTGTAAACTGGCTGGGAATGTCTCCGTCCGCGACGGGAGCCGGGGCTGGCTCACTACCATCAGTGGGAGCCGGAGCTGGTGGAGGGGGGTAGCTCTCTGCAGCTGGAGGGTCCTTGGCCTCAGTGCCCTTGTCTGTGCTGGGATGAGCCAGGGGAGGCTCAGCACCTGGCAGCGATGGGTCCCCACAGCTCCCATCCTTGGCAGTAGAGGCGGCAGCAGCAGCGGCGGCCACTGTGGCCTGGAGGACGCTGTAGGCCTTGATGGGGGTGATGATTATCTGCTGCAGCTCCTGCAGGGCGTTCCGCAGATTCCCGCCTTCCAGCACATCCTGGGTGGGGAGAGCGGGGTAGGGGCCACACGTCCACCTGCACAGCTATGAAGACTGACTATACTAGCAGGGCCAGACAGGGCTTGAGGAAGGCTGCTGGGACCCTGGGTTCCAGCTAAACAGGAAGGCAGATAAGGGTAAGGCAAGCCCATTATGGCATGCGCGCCATGTGCCCTATGCACACTTCTTCCTCCCCTTCAAGGCAGAGCTGCAGAGCTCAGGAGGTGGGAAGCTGATGCTGAAAGCAAGATTCCCCCGCAGATGGACAGGTTCAGAACCAGAGATTCACACCATGACACAGAAGACAGAGGGTGGGAGTGGGAGACCAGAGAACGAGTGTCAAGCACAGAGATCAGGCCTCCCAGGTGGCACAAGGAGTTAAGTCTCAGCACTACCAAGCTCCCCATAGCCACTGCAGCACGAGTTCCATCCCTGGCCATGGAGCTGATCCACAGGGTGCAGCAGACCTCTCCTGTCTCTCTGCTGCTCCCCTCAACAAGTGTTTCTGCCTGTTCTGTTCCCCACTCTGTCTCTGGTGAATCCTCTTATCCCCGGCATCTCTGGCCGGCAGACCTCTCCTGTCTTGCCCGCTGCTCCCCTCAACAGTGTACTTTGTCAGTCTGCCTGTCCTGCTCCCCACTCTGCCTCTGGTGAATCCTCTCACCACCCTCGCACCTCTGGCCTGTACCCAGTTCTGTATGCATAAATAAATCTTTAAAAAAAAATTTAGAAAAAAGGAGTCAGACATAGAAGAACAAGTGGGTAAGAAAGAGTCCAATGGGAAGAAACACCATGCACACAGAGACACGCCCGCTTTATCAGAAAGATCAGTAAGAGACGGAAACATAAAAGGCGAAAGAAGTGATCAAGCCAAGAGAAGTCTGGACAGACCAGAGCAGACGGGTGGGAGTCTCATAGCTACAGGCCAGTGAGCCCTGCAACCTGACCTGCACTGGAAGCCTGTCTCCGCAGGCCTGGGGAAGCCACCTGGGCTGCAAGGCTGATCCAGAGCCTTCAGACCAGTGGTACTGAGTAGCCAGTTGGCCCTGGACATGGAGATGCCAGCTCCTCACCTTCTCCAGGGACTTCAGGACGCTCTGTCTCTCGCGCAGCTTCTGGATGCTCAGGGCTATCTTGTGGCGGGCACCTTTAGTAACATTCTGTGGCAGAAAGGGAAGGAAGCTACTAATGGAAGGCTGATGTACTTGGAGGTACCCCAACGAGGCCCGAAGAAACAGAGGTGGCTTGGGCTACAAGGTGACTATCAAAATGATGCTACTTCCAATACCCCTGACAGCCCCCTTGGCTTTACCTGAGACTCCAGGTGCTGCTCAGTCAGTGTCATCATCTCTTCATAGCTCATCTGTGAGAAGAGGGCTGCATACTTGTGTAAGCGGAGGCTCTTGAGCCACGTGGGGACATCTGTGGACAATGAGAGAGAAAGTGAATTCAAGAATCTGGCCCCGGTGATGAGCAGAGGGGTTCTGGGGGAGGGACCAGGCATAACCGCAGTCTAAAAAGCTGCAGAGAACTGGGAGGGGAAAGCCAAGAGTCCATGCTACTTCTATCCAGCCAGACCCTTTCAGGTGGCCTTCCCCGATCAGGACACCTGACCCGGGTGGGCAGCTTGGCTGTGTGCACATGAGGACCACCTCAATGATCTCTCTCAAGTCTTCCAGGAACCTCTGCTCCATCAGCTACCACTGTGTTCTGGCTTCCTCATCACAGAGGCCCTCCGTGGGGCCCCTGCCATAAAACTGGGCCTGACAATGGGGTCTCTCTGGCCAGACTTGAGTCTTAAGAGTAAGGTGTATGTTTGCTTCTCCTCACACCCACCCGTCTCTGGGGAGGAGGGGGAGGGGGCAGCTACCAGCTCCCGTCTGTCCTCTTACGTTCTGCAGAAGCCTCTCTCCAGCGCTGCCCACTGCCCCCCCCCCCCTCCCCGTACCTTTCATGCCACTGCCGTCCTCCTGGAAAGTGTTTCGGCTGGAGCCCTGCTCCTCCGTCTGCTCACTGCCAGAGGAGGCCACGCTACTCTGGGGCGAGAGGGGTGCGTGGTCGGGCATGGTGAAAGCAGCCCTGGCCCCAAGCTCCTCTGGACTCGGCCATTCACCAGGGGCCTGGGGGCTCGTGGGGATAAGCGACATGGAGCGCTTCAGCGGGCTGGGGTGGATTTGGCAGGGGAGACCTGGCCAGAGGGGAAGAGAGGCAAGAGGTCAGGCTTGGGGACGTGACCACAGGAGACAATGACCCCACTCTGCTCCAACAAGAAGGGTCCCTGGTGTCTTTGAGAACTACCTACTAGATATTCCTTGTTCTTTAACCACCTCTATCAAATCCACCAGCAAACTGTCAGTCACTCCTCTGAACTGCTCTGCCAGCAACCCAGTCCAGCACTGGGGTCTCTCACTGAAATTACTGATAATGGTTGTTGGCCTTCATTCTACAGTTCATTCACCTCACAGAAGTTACACTTGTCTTTCAAAAACTTGGCTATACTACCAAGTCGTAAGCCACGGTTTAAATCCCAGCGGTGGCTTCCCTTCATGCTGAGAATAAATCAAGCCCTTCCACATCCTTACAAGGCTCTGAAGGACTCGGGCTCTGTTCCTCTCTCCCCTATCATCTGACAACTCACTGTTCAGCTCAAGACTTTCTAGCCTTTGCTTGTCCCCCTCCCCCCGCCTTGCAATTTATCCCTGGAACACCCCAGCCTCTTCCCAATTTATACCTGCTGCTGCTGCTTGTGCTCCTAAGCCTAACAGTTGGCTTCCTCTGGTCTAAACTCCAGTGTCACCTCTTTGGAGGCCTCCCCTGAACCTGTGGCACCCCACCCCCACCCCAGTCCTGTCCACTGCAGCCTATCAGGCTACATTATCTCACAGTATCTATCACAAGGTGAAATGATCTTGCTTAGTTTCTTTTCATTTGTTTATTAATTTTATGTCCCCACTACACCAGAAGGTCTGTATAGCAGACACCAAACACTGCCCTATCCTCACAAGTCAGACTGGGCCCAGCCCAGGGGAGCTGCTTCATTAGTTCTTATAAAGTCAACAAATGAAACACATATAAGCTGCTTCTTCAACACCCGTCGCTGGACCTCACCACCTCCCAAAGATTTTTCCTGTACTGAGCCCTCTTCCACAGGATGTTTCATGCGCTCCGTCCATCCTACACCTGAAGAGGGATCCAGCTTGATTTCAACCATGATCCAGACTGATAGGGTCCCACAGCTCCCAGACCTTTAAACACACTCTCCCACCTTTACCTTCCAGACATGTCCTTCCTGTTCCCTTCCTGTTCCCAGGGCTTCCCCAGACATCTCTGCAGTCCCAGAACTGGGCACAGGGTATGCTACACAGGAGCCCCTAAAGCTTCATCACGGTCAAAAAGAGGGCAGCTACAGTCGCGGGGGTCAAGGGGGTCTCTTGAGCTTCACAAAGGGAATCTAGGGTACCCAAGTCAAAGAAAAAGTAAAGAAAACAAAGCCAAAACGTCTCACAATAGGTAGGTGAGAACATCAAAGCTGGGGGAACAAAAGCCCTTTGCCTCAGTTCCCACAGGGTGCAGAGAGAGAAGCCCAGCCTTGTTCTCACGGAAAGGCTGGCATTCCTGCCAGCGGTCCCCGGACGCCCATACAGAAGGATGACCAGCATCTTCTGTCGATGACAGTACCTGTGCTCCGGGCTAGCAGTCACCTGAGGGAGCGAGTGGTGCATTAACTCACCCCCTAAAATCAGTTTCCACCCCGTCCAGGATCTTTGGGGTCCTCTATTTAGGGTTCCTTCCAAAGCTCTGGATTCCCCAAGGAAGAAGGCACACTCTGGGCCCTAGGGGGCCCTCATGTGCCTCTGGCCCCTGTTTTCCAGTCAATAAGGGTGCAGATGAGGCTGAGGGGGCAGGAAATCACCCTGATTAGAACGACTGCAGTTCCTGAGGAGCCCTGCTTGGCCCGAGCTGGGGCGGAGGCTAGCCAAGCGCGAGAACTGTGAAAACAGGAATGCAGGCTGGAGGTCCAGGGCCTCACTCTCTCCAAGAAACTCTGGTCTGTCCTTGGCAGCACCCCAAACCCACCCTGCCTGTCCCTACAGGCCAATCCCTGCTCCCCACTCCAAAATATTTTAATGGTTTTCTGTTTCCTGCAACTGCTTGAAACTGAAAAACTTCATTCTACCCTTCAAGGCCCCCCAGAATGTGGTTTTCTAATATACCAAGATCAGGGAGTCACAACAGACCCACGTTCAAAGCTAGCTCTGCCACCCATTAAGCACCATGTGTGATGCTCCACGCGTCGCTGCGCTGCCCCTCTGCCTCCATGGCCAGGTGAGGTCTTGCCAAGACAGGCAGGCGCGTGGGAAACGCAGATATTTGCAACTGCTGCTACTCGCCAGAATCCTTCCGACCTTCCATCCCAGTCAGACCCGTTTGCACACCTCAACTTGCCACCCTCAACTTGCCAACTGTGTCTTTTGTCTGAACAACCAACTCCTCTCTTCTGCTTCAAATCTCAGCCTGGTTCTGTAAGAGCAGCCGGTCCCGTTGTGGGACTCTGAAGAAACGTAATGGCACCTTGCATGGATGACCCTTCCCCTTGATGGGGTCTGTGTATCTCTGGGAGGGCCACTTTCAGGCAGAGGCAGAGTAGCGTAGTTGCTAAAGAGCATGAGCTGTGGAGCCAGACTGCCTGGATTTAAATTCTGGCTAAACCACCTTGGGCAAGTGACTTTTCTGTGACTCAGCCAAGGAATTTATAGGTATAAAGTTCTCACAACAGCTCTTGGCAAGATCAGTGTACTTTAACTAGAATCATCACTGCTGATACCCTCTCAATCTGCACCCAGAAACGGATGCTCCGAGACTGAAAAACAAGAGCCAAGATGCCCTGAGTGCCAGACAAGCTCCCCCCAATCCTCCTTCGATTCTTGCCAGCACCTCGGAGGTGGCTGGTGAATCGGCCATCTATATTTAGCTGGAGAAGAAACAGGGTCAGAGGTCACTGATGTGTACCAGGTGACACGGAGCTGCACAACAGAGACCCAGGGTTCATCCCACCCACCGACACAAATGACATTTCACTGCCACTCTTGCCAGGCCAACTTTACCCAGTGCTTGCTGCAGGGCCCAGCTACCCTGAAGTTTAGTGTCAGAAACCTCTTGCCCTGAGTAAGGTCCTGTCACCTACCAAACCGTGGAAACACTGACTTCCCTTTCCTGTTCATTTTAACTAATATTAAAAAAACTGACTAGAAGACCAGCTCTTCCTACTTGCCGCCGCCTCCAGGGTACTTCCTAGGGAGCCCTTTCAAGCCCACTCGGGTGTCAGGACAGCTTAGTAGTCAGAGGCAAGCTCTGGCATCAGGATCCCTGGGTGTGAACCTTTGCTGTTCCCGCCACTTCCTCTCTTTGAGTACATGGCTTCCCCATTTTTGAGTCTCAGCGCCTTCACCTGCAGCATGAATTAATGATGTAGTCATGAGGATTAAATGAGATCCGATCTGAAAAGTGCTGCCCAAAGATCAGCGTCAATGCTCAATAATGCATCCGTCATCACTAGCGTCTTGCAGCATGATTTACATCTTGGAAGATCAGGCTTACAAACGGCTATCTCAGAAATAAGGCCATATATTGAGACTACATACAAAAAACCAGAGTATGACCTCTGAACCCAATGTCTTCAGAAATTGGAAAAGTATCTGACATGCCCGAGGGGAGAGGGTCAGCTGGGGCACGTGTAGAGCATGACTAATATTCAACTCCATCATAATGTTTTTTTTTAGAGCAAGGCCCTCAATTTGGCATAGTTTCAGCTAAACCTAAAAGAGCTCCTCTCGAGCCTGCCTGGTGGTGCCAGTGCTCATCTCAGTGCTAACTGCAGCCACTGCAGCACGTGTTCGATCCCCGGCCAGGGAGGTCACCCACACGGCACAGCAGACCTCTCCTATCTCATCTGCTGCTCCCCTCAGCAGTATATTTCAGTCGAAATGACTGTCTGCTTCCCACTGTCTATGGTGAATCCTCTCACCCCCCTCACCTCTGGCCTACACCCCAGTTTAGTATGCATAAATAAATAAAATAAATCTTTGTAAAAAACCCAACTCGTTATTGTTGCCACCAGGAATAGAGGCTTTAGATTTTTCAAGAGAAACTAAAATCTAGACTTTTAGGGAAACAGTAACATCTAATATCACCTCATTTACTTAAAAACACCAAAAACCAAAAATTCCTGTTGAATTTGGGCTCAATAAAATGTGTGTGGGGTCAGAAATGGCTCTAGCAATGCCAGTTCAAATGCCTCAGGAAGCTGAGGTCTAGGGAGGTTATGTGACTTGGCCAGGGCCACATTGTGGTGAAGAGAGATCCCAACCTGACCCTTTCAAGCAGGTATGGCTCCCCCAGGCTCCCCACTCCCTCACCTGTATTTGCGTTGCTCCCAATACTGTTGATAGCTTGCGGCACCGAGCTGGGTGGGTGGAAGGGCACGTGTCCATTTTCCCGGGGTGGCTTGTCCTGCCAGCCTGGCCCTGCCTCTCCAGGGCCCAGCTCTGCAGGCCCCCCCCATTCATCTGAGCCCTGGCGAGAGTGGTAGGTAGGCTCGGGCCGGGTGCGGAAGCCACTAGCCAGTCGCTCTTCCAGGTGGCTCAGCCAGAGGGCCAGTGCGTTGCGGTCCTCCAGTGTGGTGGCTGGGTGGATGAGGGCATAGGAGAGCAGCTGGCGGCTCTCCTCAATGAAGGCATTGCTCTCAATCGAGTAGGCCAGCACTTTCTGCAGCAGCCTCATGTACTCCGACTTGGCCTCTGTGTTGCCTGGCTGAAGGAGGGGCAGGTGGGACAGCAGGAGGGACACCACCTTCTCTTTGGACTCCTGCTGCCACTGGCTGACGATGGCTGCAGAGGGGACAAAAGGGAATGTCAGGGAAGCCAGCAGGGCTGCCGTTGGCTTGCTCCCTCAGCTCCAGTCTCCTCTCCCATCTCCTCCTTTTGTGATCTCTGGCCTTGTTTCTCACATAAGGTAAAACTCACTCAACCCTGCCACCCATCATTTTTCCTGATTCCCATTGTGAAAAACCCACTGTGGTTCCCAATCACCCTCGCTATTCTGAAATCAGGCTCCTATTGCTACATTCAGGCCTCCACATCTTGCTGTATCCCCATTTTTAAAAAAAGATTTATTTATTTATGCATACAGAACTGGGGTACAGGCAGGGATGGTGGGCAGATTCACCAGAGAGAGGAGAGAGCAGAACAGTCAGATTGAGGAAGTACACTGCTGAGGAGAGCAGCGGGCAGGTCAGGAGGGGTCTGCTGCGCCATGTGGGTCAGCTCCCTGGCTGGGGATCGAACTTGCACTGACGCGCCTGCAGCTCGCTTGCAGTGCTGTGCTTTAGCCCGCTGTGCCACCAGGGAAGGCCTGTATCTACACTTTTAATTTTCTTGCCTTCTACCTCCTTTCCCCAGACTACCAAACCCGCCTTCTTACTGACGAAAGGACACTGGGCTTTAGTGGTAAAATCTTGGTCTCTAACATCAGGTGATATGGGCTCCCAACCTACTAACTGGACCCTGGGGAAATCATCTTGAAACTCACCTGAAAAATTCTGGAGATAATTATAGTACCCAATTCACAGTGTTGCTCTGAAAACCAACAAGCTAATAAAGAATAGCAAGTTGCTACTGAACATTTGATAAATGCTTGCTGTTGTAGTTCATCTGGTCTCTATTTCGAGACTCTCCCCTCTAACCCGTCCCACATCCCCAAATGGATACACCTTCCCACAGCCCCCCAACAGGTCATATTCCTGAATAGGAGCTTACAATGGAAACTAGCACCATCAGACTCAAGTTCAGCATCACCTTCATTTCCCAGGTACTCCCCACTTCCTATTTCTGCAGATAAAGGCTGAGCTCAAGACATCCCCATCTTCTCTGGGAGCTTTAAGTTTCCAAATCTAAGTTTGTAGCCTGCAAGTCTCCTGACTCGGTCTTGTGAATCGCACAAGCCTGCCCTCCTCCGGGAAGCCTCCCATGCTTCCTCCATGGACTGAGTGATCAGTGAGGAGATCTCCTTTCCATCTCACAGTCTAAAGGCCTGAGTGTGTCTGTGGAGATTAGCCACGTTTACCAGAAGGGAATTCTCCAAGAATAAGAGCCTTGGCTGGCCACATAAAGCCGGCTCTGTGAAGGAATCACTCAGGCCTATCATCTTGGAACATCCTACTGCCACTTCTACGACCAGCTGAATGGAGGGCAGGAGGGGATAATGCTGACAAGGCAATGGAAGAAGACAAACAGCACACTAAGAAGAGAGACAATTTATCAAGGGCTGGGCCAAATCTGCCCTCACTCTTGGCTCCGAGTTCACACCTGTAGCCAAGACAGTGGTTTGCAAACACCTAGCAGGAGAAATGCACTATGGGGCTATTAGTGGGGCAAAGGAGCTGACCACCTGGATAGGTGGCTGATGTCCCTCCTGTCCCATTTACTGACGTGATTCAGGGCAAAGGTGATCATCTCACTGGGTTCTACTTTCTCTATCTGTAAAGTGAGGCTCGCCACCTTTCCTCCTAGTATGGCTGCTATGAATTGAGACACCAGTACAAAGTGGAGCACTAAGTAAATATAAATGCTACCTCCAGCATCAGTTATTGTATCTTACTGTGGGCTCCTTCCTTTCAAATATCCAGAGATTCTATTTTTAAAGATTTATTTATGCATATAGGAAGTGGGGTACAGGCCAGAGGTGCCAGGGGTGACCAGAGACAGAATGGGGAGAACAGACAGACCCACTGAAATACAGCCTGAGGGGAGCAGCGGGTGACAGGAAAGGTCTGCTGTGCCATCCCACAGAGATTCTAAACACACAAGCCATCTTCCCTAGACACACGCTGAAAATGGGCAGCTCTGTAAGGAATGTCTCAGAATCCCAGGCATCTGGGACACTCTACAATGATGACATCTCAGTCCAGCTTCCTAAGGGCTTAAGATTCTAAAGACTTCTTAGTCCTCTCTGTCCTCACTATAGGCCAGATATCTGGCAACTTGAACCTAAAATAAAAGTGATGTAGCACGCCTTTCATACATTTCTCTTAATGACCCTAGTGGAGTTCTACAGCCAGGGAATCCACATAAAATTCTAATGCTGCTTCAATTTGTAGCTCTAAGAAAATGCATCACAGAAAACTCTCACCTCCTGGTAATGCTACAGCACATTTTCTTAGCCTAGGCCTCTCTGCTTCAAGCTTCCATTTATTCACAGTGAGCAATGTATGATGCCCACAGAAATGCCAAAACAACTACTAGTAATACTACTAATAATAAACATTATTAACAATGATGAAAACAGATAGTGTTTATTGAGCATTTGCTATGTATATGTTTTTTAGCACTATGCTAAAAAACAAGGTCGTTTTCCTTTTTAAAGATTTATCTACTTATGCACATAAGAACTGGGGTGTAGGTCAGAGGTGTGGGAGGTGAGAGGACTCACCAGAGACAGTGCGGAGCAGAATGGGTCATGTGGGTCAGCATGCTGGCTGGGGATTGAACCAGTGCCGAAGTGGCTGGTGAAACCTTGACACCACTGTCTTTAACCCATGTGCCACCCAGGAGGCACCAAGATGGTTTTTTATCCTCACCTCAACCTTGTTTAAGCATCCCCATCTTGTAAATGAGGAAAAACATTCTGGGAAGGTAAAGTCACTCTGCAGTGTGACAGCTGAGATGTAAGCCCAGGTCTACCCACCTTTCCCCACAGCCCTCTACAATCTCTCCGACGCCACCAAGCCTCTTCTTTCCCCATCCCTGGCTCCCCAGGTCCCCTGCAGAGCTGCCACTGGAGACTAGGAACATCATCCCTCCATCTGACTTCTCTTGACCCAGCTTCCCATTACCAAGAAGCAGTTTCTTTGTCACATCCATGTCCAAGGTTCATCCCAAGGTGGATCAGGCCTTCTTGGATTCAGGGAGCCTTTCCCTTTCCCTTCTATCTCAATCTGATCCCAGATCACATGGAAGGAACTCCCTGCCACCCCATGTCCCTGGCTTGGTCCCAGAGTGTTCAGTTTGTTACGAGAAGAAAGAACTACAATGACTAAGATTAGGGACAGAAAGTCAAGGCCTCGCATCCCAGCTGTGTCATGGAGCTGTCTGGGCAGCATGCTTCCCCCTCTCCAAGAGGGGTGACAGGGTTGCTCGGAAGACTAACGGAGACAATGCACGTGCGGCCCCGGAGTCTAACCAGAGAGCGCGTGCGTTATGTGACTCAGGACTGGTATTCTTCTCCCTTCTCCTGCAGTTCGCCTATCCCTTCAGCCCTATCCTGATGTTCTCAACTGCTGTTGTTTAGGCCTCGAAGGGTAGCCAGAAGCATCGGGACAGAGAGCAGCCTTGTCTAACCCCTCCCCCACTTCAGAACACTGCCAAGACCCCAGGGCCGAGGGACACGGCTTCTCCTCTGGTATTGCCAGGGGATGTGACAGAATAGCCCCAAGGGTTGGGCTCAATGACAGACCTTGTTCTGTTGTGGAAAAAGGGGAGAGTGGTTTTGAACAAACGGAGGCTGACCCTGGGGAAACGTGTGCTCACGAGTCAGGCAGTGGGGTGGGGAGGGTGGGCCCCCATGACTGGGAAGCATCAGTGAGCACTGGAACTGGTCCAAGGAATTTGAGCAGCCTCAGGCCCCTTGGGGTGAGCCCAGCTGGGGCTACAGATGACGGGTGGGGATGGAACTTCTAGTTTCCTGCCCAGATCAGAGAAGTCTGGCACAGAGCTGAGGCACAGCAGAGGCCCAATGAATACCTGCACAATTGAACCCAGATGGTCCCCTGGAAGACAGCAGTGTCTACGTGTGTATAACATCCCGTTTCCTGGATCCCTGGACCTCAGGCCACCCTGTCCCATATCCTAGCAGAGTATATGGAGTAAAAACACAAATTCAACTGGCAAATTTGCCTGGATCAGAGACCCAGTTCTGTCTCTGTGACCCAGGTTCACACAGCTGTGGGCCAGGCCTTTACGCTCTCTCCCTGGCCTCCTTTTCTGTACAATAAAAGCTCTTACACACAGGGCTGTGGTAAGATTCAGTGAGACAACAGTGCAAAGCACCTGGCTCCATACAGTCTGACTGACTGTAGCTGCTCCTGGCTGAAGAGATAGAGCCAACCCTGTAACTCATGTGGGAGAGCGCATCTGGGCCTCCCCCTTAAGATTCCCGACAGGGGTGGGAATTTCACAGTTATTTACCAAAACCAGACTATGTCTCTGGTTCCTCTGAACTGGAGGCACAACAATTTCAGTGATGAAATTCTGGAGGTGGGCAGATGTGGGGCGAGGGGATGGGGTTTGGGGAAATGCCCTAATGCTGGTGGTGGTTTTTCACCAAGTGCAAACCTGGCCTGTCACAGCAGGGAAAGGGTGCTGTGTATGTGAGCGCCCTGCTTTGGCCAGGTGAGCAGAGCTAAGTAGGTCATGACCCTGGGTTCTGGCAAACCACAGGAGCCAAATATATCTTGGAGACTGCCATAGAGCAAACCCATTTTTACGTGTTGGGCTATTGCAACAATCGTGGCAGCCTCAGGCACCAGTCAAGGGAACTGGGGTTTGGCTCCAAACACGTCCTTCTCTGCCTCACCCCCGTTCGCATAAAATGGGGGAGGGATGGGGGCTTACATTTTTGTTTGATGAACTGTGTCAGTAGAGCTTGAAAGGGGAGGGTGGAGGCATCAGAGTTGAGCTCTGGTGACTCACTCAGCCACAGCCTCCTCCTGACCTCAGTTTCCCCACCCAGATTCAGTAAGCCAGAGAGGGAGGGGCTTAAATCTCCTGGATGCAGACTCTGACTAAGAACAGGAGGGAAGAGGTACAGGAAATATGGTCCAGGAAGCTACAGGAAAGCAGGAAAGGGGAGTTCAGTTTTCCTGGTGCCACCCACTCGTCAAGTCAGCATCAGGGTGAGAAGACCAGGACTACTGTTAGAGCTGCAAACTGGCAGGGAAGAAGTACATGGGGAAGGAAAGGGGGTGGGGGAGGGCAGGGAAGAAGTACATGGGGAAGGAAAGGGGGTGGGGGAGGGGGTCAGGAAAGGGAAACCTGGGGGCCCTCCCTGTCCAGAGACCCTTGGAGCTTCATGTTGCATTTCTGTCTCTGGATCATCTCAAACTCTGCTTCCAGGAAGCCAACAATGGAATCTTAGGCTGGATGATACCTCCCACCCCCTAGATGCTCCCCAGGTTCTGGAGAAGATGGGACAGCTCAGACCAGACTCCCCTGCCACAGTCCCCACTCCCAGGAGGTCATATGACAACACCTTTGTCACTTTTCTGGGTCCAACCAGAATCTGCATCAGTATCAAGACAAGTGATTCTCTGCTGAATGGACACAAGAGTAGGCTACTAGGGAGCTTAAAAAACACCAGTACCGGGCCCTCCCTGGTGGCGCAGCGGGTTAAAGCACAGCACTGAGAATCTAAAGCCGCTTCCGCATGAGTTCGATTCCCGCCTGCCCCGGAAGG
>NW_004567129.1:28009059-28017387 GCF_000260355.1 Condylura cristata | reverse complement strand
TCTGTCCTTGGTGAATCCTCTCACCCTCCGCATCTCTGGCCTGTACCCCAGTTCTGTATGAATAAATAAATAAATCTTTAAAAAACAAAACAAAACAAAACAAAAAACACCAGTACCTCTGGGGACAGGACCCAAACATCAGCTCACTCTCATAAATACCCCTGGTGACTCTAGATCAAGCCCTTTGCACTCCCAGCCCTTTCGGAGACAGGCAGATGGGCAGCTCAGACTAAACCCACTAGGTATCTCCCCTGGGAAAACGGGGGGAAATAGCAGGACTGGGTGGGTGAAACATGGAGTATAAACCCAGAAAGAAAATCTGCCTCACTGTTCAGGCCTCCTAACTGGAAGGGATCCGAAAAAACTGAAGGGCTTCAGATCCTGTCACTAGCAGCTCTGACCGAGGGACTGGTGGAACAACGTATTTGAGATTTAGTTTGTGGGCTAAGTATTGCCTGACAGGAGGGGCAGACTCGCTGAAGGGTCCACCATTAAATATTACGTGCTTGAGAAGAACAAGCAGGGCTCCCAAACAAAGTAATATGCTTGGCTGGGCTTCACCTTCAGTAGTGCATTACTTCAGAGTCCAAGAAGCACTTGATGATTATCTAGAGCAACTCTCTCACTGTCCAGATATGGCTCTGTAGGCCTAGCAGGGGCAGGGCTGGCCCAGGCCACAAGAGGGGCTCATTACAGTGCTGAATTTAGAATTCTTGGGTGTCCCAATTCCTAACTTCATGTTCCATGACAAACAAATCGCCTATGAGGGCACTGTCTCTCAAACTACTACACTCCCTACTCCCAGGAGGTCATCTGGTCAGTAGGAAAATCTGGATGCTCATTCTCAGGCCTGTCCCCTCAGGATTCTCACTTCAGGGTCTGAGTATATGGATTTTAATAAATTTCTATTAAATAGAAATGTAAATGGATCTCACCAGGTGATCTGGACAGTGATGCAAGTTTGGGAAACATAAGAGATGAAAGTCATAATGAACAGAGGAGAAACAGTCAGAGGACACACAGCACCTTCCACAGGCAGTCCCCAGGCCCAGGGACAGCTCCTTACTAACAAATCAGAGAAGGGGACCGTTGTTTTCAGGGTAGGAGCACAACAGGAAACAGTTCCTTAGTCTTGGAGGTCCCTGCCTGTTAGCAGAGACATCAAGGTCCTACAAAAACACTTTGGCCTCCAGTCACACTTTGCTTTCCAGTCAAGTGGCAGGCTCCCTGCTGATTCTGGAACACACCACAGCCTTCCTTTTCTTGCTTCATTCTAAGATTTCCCTACCTCTAAATACCAGCTTGCTATAGTCTCACCATCTGACACAGGCTATAGATGAAAAACCTTGTTTCATGAGTCAACTCACTCTGCAGCAATTCCCAACCCTGGCTGGGCATTACCCACAAACTCTCAATTCAAGCCATCTGAGTGGGTCTCAGGTTCCTTGTATAAAGTGTTCCATGTCTTTCAAGTGCAATGTGCTAGCATCAAATATTTTAAATGCACATAATTTCACACTTGCAGTTCACAGAATCCTAGGAATTTATCCTGGAGATACTTAAAGGGTGCTTATTACAACACTGTTTATACAAGCAAGGCCAAACACACCACACTGTCGAGTCTCCCGGTCAAGAGCTCTAAAGTTCAAATTTCAGTTCCACCTCTGACCATGACCCAGGGCAAGTCACTTAACCTCTCCAGCCTCAGTCTCCTCATGTGTACAATGGGGTATCAGTAGGACCTGCCTTACAGAGCAACGGTGTGATGGCTAGAAGAGTAATAAAGGTAAAGTGCTGCTTGGTACATACATAGGGCTCTGTATTCTCTATTCTTATTACGCAGCGTGTAACAGTAATGAGCTACCTACACACAGGCTGATTATGAAATATAGCTTGAAGAGCTTCAAGTTATATTGTTAAATGGAAAGAGCAAATTGGTTAACAGGTACTGTATTTTGCTCTATGTGTTAAAACATGGAAGGAGAACATGTGTGTGCTCACATATGCACAGATTATTTCATAAAATACACAAATTAGCACTGTAAAGTCTGAAAAGGAGACATCCTTCTCACTTGGTTTGATTTTAATACAAATTTTGAAAGCAAAAGCAAAAACTAAAATAAATAAATACCAAACACCACCACTGGTGATCTGATACACAACCAGACTAGCACCCAGCATTGTGTCAGGTAGTGACCTGCTCCCAGCGGAGCACCCCTCTGGGTGGTGACCTGGGCCAGAGGAAGGGATGCTGGGGAGGGCTCCCTAGTAGCCTTTCTGTAATTCAGCGGAGAGCCACTTGTCTTGATAATGGCTGATCTGAGGCTGCTGCAGCTGCACGGCATTCTTGCTGCAGTTATCGTCTATCAGAAAGGGACTTGGGCTGGCGTAACTGCTGGGCCTGGGAACAGTCTTCCCACCACAACTGCTATGCTCTGTGACTTGTATGTCGAACTCAGTACAACTCAGATGACTATGTCTGAGGGCAGGTGGGCCTGGGAATATGAGGGAGCTTAAGCGGCTGTGTCCTGCCCCAAATCCCAGTCCCAGCAGCCCACCTGACTTCCTCAGCTGAAAAATGGTGGTAATAAGTCCCTATCTCAGGCTAAATGAGTTAACAATAAAAACAAAAATTACATTTACTGAGTGTTTACCATGTACCAGGCACAATTCTAAAGAGCTTACAACTAGAAGGTAAGTTTTTGTCATTCTGATTAAGATGAGGGAACCGATGCACAGAAACATTAAGTTACCTGGTTATATGGCAAGAAGAAGTGGGATTTAAACCTAGACCATTGGCCAAACGACACTGCTTTCAAAGCGACTATGGAAGTAAAACCAGTACCTGGTTGTTGAAAGGGCTCAGTGTGAACTACCATTACGGGAAAGGTGGTGTGAAGCACACACTACAAGGAGCCCTTGGGTCTCTTCCCAGTTAGCTTCCAGGTGTCTACTGCTCTCCCTCTTTTCTGGTCTTTCTCTCCCCCTTGTCACTTAAGTCAGTAGCTCCCCAAATCTGTAGAGGCCCAGAAAACTAGAGTGATTTCAGTAATACTTCTGAGATGGTCTCTGGTCTCACTCCTCTTTAATCCTAGGGCCCTAGGATTAAAGACCCCAAGGCCAACCTTGCGACAGAACCCTCTACGGAGCTTCGAGACTAAATTTAAATTCAAAACTCTTAAAGTTGTTTATGCCTTGGGCCTTCCTGGTGGCACAGGGCCTTCCTGCTGTCGCAGCACATCAAGCTATTGCCATCCACTGTGGCATGAGTTCAATTCTTGGCCAGGGAGCTGACCTACATGGCACAGCAGACCTCTCCTGTCTCCCTACTGCTCCCTTCAGCAGTGTATTTCAGTAGTTCTGCTCCCCCACTCTGTCTCTGGTGAGTCCTCTCACCACTACTCCACACCTCTGGCCTACACCCTAGTTCTTGTTTACATAAATAAAAATAAATGATTTTTTTTAAGTTTTTAAAAAAAGATTTATTTAAGCATACAAAAAGCCAAAAGTTCTTTCTTTCTTTCTTTAAATGAATTGTTTATTTATGCATATAAGAACTGAGGTACAGGCCACAGGTGTGGTGGGTGAGAGGATTCACTAGAGACAGACTGGGGAGCAGAATAGGCAGACCTACTGAAATCCACTCTTGAGGGGAGCAGCAGGTGAGACAAGAGATGTCTGCTGTGCTATTTGGGTCAGCTCCCTGGCCGGGGATTGAACTAGTGCCACAGTGACTGCAGATAGCTTCATAGTGCTGAGACTTAACCCCTTGTACAACCAGGGAGGCTCCATATCATTTATTTTGTTAGCCCAATCTACCTTTGTTGGTAAAGGATAGTAGAATTTAAAAAAAGAATAGAATGACTCATGGATTTTGGAAGAGTCCTAAAATTGTCTCCAGAAACTTGAAAAATGAATGCTCACCTTCTGCTCCCTTTTCTTAGAATTTATCCCTTTTAAGCAGCCAGACAAGCACCCTATGTCATCTTTCTTCTGCCAAAGGTTGTTTCCACTTTGCAATGCCCTTCCTTAAGACTTCCCCATTCCAGGCCTGAGGATGTCTGGCGGCATAGTCCCAGGAGAACAAGGATGACAACTTGGGAGATCAGGGACCCTACCCACCACAAGCCAAGGACCCACATTTCTTAGCACCATTGCTGGGCTGGCCTCCTCAGCCATTTGACAGCTGTTCCTGGTAACAGGGCTCCCTCCTGTTGTGCTGCCATCTCTGGGGATGAAGACTCACCAGCACTGTTGGCCTCCGACTCCAGCAGGTGGATGTCATTGCAGTCTGCTAGCGAGTGCTCCAGGCAGAGCTGCAGGAAGCGGGCCTGGGTGCGTGTGACTCGCTTCAGAAGCGACAGCAGGGCCACTGTCTGCTCACACTCATTCCAGCCCTTGAACCAGCCAGCAAGGATGCCCACCTGGTCTCGGAACATCATGTTGCCAGGCCTGGGGCCAGGGTGGTGGGGACGGCGGTGGCGAGGGCCAGCGCCGTCACATGGTCTCGGCTCTGAGCTCCTGTTACCTCTCCCCTGAAGGCCAGGGCTTGAAGACGCACCGTAGCGTGGTGAGGAGGAAACCTGCTCACATCGGGGGGAGGTCTTGGTCCAGCCACACCTCTCCAGGCTCCTGGAAGGAAGAAATCAGAGAGAATCAGGAGGGGAAACTGACCTGGTGAGTGTGGACTGTGGGGAGAAGGAGGCTCATCTGTTCTTTTAGAGTACTTCTCTGCTGAGCTCCTGGGAGAAAGGTTAATCTAACGCCAGATACTAAACCAATTTTCTCTTCAATCCCCAAATCCAGGAAAAAGGTCTCACTGGGACTCAGAAATCTATCCCAAAAAACTAAGGTCTGGCTGTCACAAAGCCAAAAGGAAGCAGATTTAAAGCAGGGAATAAGTTGCTAAGATGTTCCAGAAATGGGGGATAGTGAGGCTGTGCACCATGGGAGAAGACTTGAATTCACGGAGAACGGTCCCAGCTGACACTACTAAACAGACACCTGAAATAACTAAGCAAACATGTACTGCTTCCCCCAACCCCCCTCCTTGCCAGCCTCTGGCTACCTCTCACCTGCTAAAAGCACACTGTGGACTCTATTAATCCCAGCTAAGACTCACAAGGTTACAATGTGGGTGGGTGACGGGGTAGTGACCCCAGCAGGGATGTCAGGTATGTGGATAGCTACTTGATAAGTAACTTTGTGGGTGCCTAAGGAGAGGGTGTGGACAGGAGCCTTTTCAAACATCTCCAACAGGGAATCTCTTCACCTTCAACCCAGCTATCCTACTCTGAAAAAGGTGCATCTCTCATCTCTTAAGATCCTACTTATCTCTACTTTGAAGTGACTTTATCCCATCCTTCATCATTGCCCCAAAGGCTGTTCCTGACCCAAACCCTCAGAGCTGGAAGGCCCTCTTTGCCCCCAGGGATTCAAGCTTGTCATCTAGGCTTTTAAGAGCCATAAAGATGCCAACCAGAGAAGTGGAAACATCAAGTCAAAAACTCCTGAGCGAGAGGTGTACAAATTCCTCTTTAAGCAGGCACTATGTCAACTAAGAAGACAACAGGCCTATTCTTCAGCTGACTGGTTTCTGGACACGGCTCCGAAACCTTTTTCTAAGAGTCTCAGGCTCCAGGTCTCCACTCACATTTCCCCTGTCCGCCTCCCTTGTGACCAGTGCCTTTGGCTCCATCCCCAAACCACATTTGGCTCCATTCCCCTCTGGCTGCCAAGAGAACACAGAACCCCATACAAAGACCCATTGAATCTGCTGGGCTTAGGTCTTAAGAAGCTACTGCCATCTCCCTGAATGTACATGCTCCTACTTAGGAGGGCCCTGAGGTGCATCAGACAATGGCTGTGACTCATCTCTCACATCCTCAGTGAGACACCTGACCAGAGCATATTGGCCTGGTCATCAATCCCCTTGGATATTAGAAGGAAAGTGTGTGTGTGTGTGTTGGTGATGGGGGTGAGGGTAGGGTTTGGGGTGGGGGAGGGGGAGAATGAAACCTTGCTCCAAGTTAAACAAACTGGCAGAAATTTTTCTTAATGAAAGATCAAAAGTTGCCTCCCTGGCTTAAAACTCTCCAGTGACTTTCCATTGCACTTAAGTAAAATTTAAACTAAACCCTAACTTCTCGTCTTGGCTTACAGGGTCCTGCAGGAATACCATGGCCCCTCCAAACTCATCCTGTAACTGGAATTCTCTTCCCCCAGACTTACCTATGGCTGGATATTACTTGTCACTCTGGTCTCAGTTCAGTGTCACTTCCTCAGAGAGATCCTCCACAGTTAGCCAAACTAAGGAGTCTCTTAGTCGTCCTTATTATATGATGTTATTTGGTTTCTTATATATTTTATACTTTGACATCCTCAGCTCTCATTTATGTTTGTGCTTCTCTGTTTCAGCAAGATGCAAGCTATGTTCTCCTAGTACCCAGGGGAATGGTTGGCACTCAAGCACTGTTTGCTGAATGAATGAATGAATGAATGAATGAATGGCTAAAAAGACGTAAGCATAGAAGCCACACCTGGGAGGTCTAATACCCTGAGATGACAGAATAAATGGCCCACACAAGGGTAAAGAGATTTGGAAACCTTAAGAGAAAAAACTGAAGGCATTGGAGAAATTTCACCCATAGAAGGCTCAGCAAGAGTGGCAGAACTGACTCAAGAGTATCTAAAGGGGTAGCACAGAAGAACTAGATTTATTTTTAATTCCAGAGGAGAATCGGGCAACATGGAAATGTTGAAAGTCAAGAAAATTCAGTTCTAGTCCTGCCCCAGTGACTCACTTTGCTCTTTGAGCTAGTTTCTGCTTCCCTTCTCTAGAATGTGTGAGATAAGGAGCTGTATGGGATCAGACATGACAAACGTGCTTTTCCTTACAGGCTAATTCCAATCGATTGGTAGTGACTGCCTGAAGAAATGAAACAATGGGAAGATCCATTAATGGGGAATGAAGAAACGCCCACCTCATACAATGGGACATTATGTAGTTATGGGGAAAAATGCTTGATTCTGAGAGTAAAATACAAAAAGTTACCTCTATCTCTACATAGTGTCTGATCTTTAACTAATGACCTGGAGGGAGACCCATAAGCTATATAATAATATGCACAATATGGTGCCATTTATATAAAAAGAAAAAAACCCACATGCAAAAAACCTTACATATCTCACACGTAAGTATCTGCTTTTATGTATACAGAAAAAAAAAACAAAAAACAAAAAACAAAAACACCGTCAGCTGTTCACAGCAGTTACCTGAGGAAAAGAAGGAATTACTAACACTAGTGTATTAGTTCACTAGTTTTCAAATAGGACTTTGCTTTTTATTTTTATTTATTTTTTTAAAGATTTATTTATTTATTCATATAGAATTGGGGTACAGGCCAGAGATGAGGAGGGTGAGGGGTGCTTTTTATTTTTAAATTTAAAGTTGAATTCTACTTTCTGGCTCAATGAAAAAGAGTACTATGATCATCACTGTTTGTCCTTGACGCAGAATGGATGAGTGGTAGCTCACATGTCTGAAAAAATCAGTTTCCCTTCCCAGCTCTAGCATTTTGTGGCTTTTGGTCCTAAGGAGACAGCAGCTGCCTCAACATAAGGAAGGATTTTAAAATAAGGTATCTGTCCAAGAACTGGCTGCCATGTGAGGCGGTAATGAGCTCCCTGGCTGCTGGAAGTGGTCAAGCGGAGGCTGGATGAACATCCCTTGGGAGTGGGAGGGATTCCTTCACTGGGTGGCAACTCTTCAGCTAGAAGGACATGTTACTATTTCAGAAGGAACATTTGTGATGGGAGGTCTGATATGCCAACAGCATTTACGGGCAAAAAGATGACCAAATCCACAAACAGATCAAAGATGTCTACTCTCTCACAAACCCTTTTACAGGGTTTAACTTTTCCTAAGCAACAGCACTGTGTCCCCCAAATAAGCTGTTGACCAAACATTAACCTAGCTTCTTCCTCCAGGCCAAACATTAGAAGCAAAGCCTTTGGACAGAGAAAATCTCAAGTATGACACAGATTTTGAACAAAACAGGCAAGTGAGGACGATGATGAGTTAGAAAGTACACTCTCTGGCTAAAGGATGGAGTAACTATTTAGCTCTAGTCAACTGCTGCCATGTGGGAATGTGGATCAATATTGTTAGCTCTTTGACTCTTTTTAAGAGGAGCCAGTAATCTGGATTTTAAATAAATCCATTTTATGGTGGAAACAAAGTCACATTTAAACAGCAATTGTGAGTTGCTATACAGAACAAATCTCTCAGCCCTGAACCAAATGGACATTAACTGGGGGGGGGGGGGG
>NW_004567129.1:28000421-28008959 GCF_000260355.1 Condylura cristata | reverse complement strand
CCGCCCCTCAAGCCCTCCGATTTATACCTTCAAGTCACCCACAGCTCTGAGAAACATGCAAGGCCAAGAGGATCAAGTACCTGAAGATGGCTCAGACAGTTCTCAGTAAATGCTTCAGAGAACAATCACTTTTAAGAAAACACTGTAAAAACAATCATTCTCAAAGGAGACTACTGTGATTTGAGAACAGGAGCAGGACGCTGGTGGTCAGTCTGGAGGGTGACTGGCAACGACTAGATGCCCTCTTCCCATCAAAGGGCCAATGCCCCCCAGCTATCTCCTATCCTAGGTGGGCGGCAGCAGTGAGAGGAAGGCCTGCTTGGTGAGCTTGGCATCAGCACCAGCATTCTCAGGCATCTTCCCACAGTAGTTTGGTACACTTGCTTGCCAAACATTCATTCCCATCTTCTGGTACCTGCCCCTTCAGTTTCCTTTGGAGAATTAACTGTCTTTCTTGGCTCTAGAAGTAGACAAGGAGTAAAGCCTGGCCAAGGAAAGGCCAACTAGACTTTTCCTGAAACTACTGGAGGAAAAACAGTTCTCAGTTAGGGTTGCTAAGATTATAGATGTCCTGATGACCACTTCTGCAACCTCACAGTGACAGCCTGCCTCAGAATGAGGCCAGCATGAGTGAAGCACAGTCAAGAGATGAGAGCAGAACAAAGAATACCTGTTGACATCACTCAAGGATCTGGATCCAGCTAGCTTAAAGCCTTCCCCCAAAGCTCCAGGTCCCAGATTTTTCAATTACATGGACCTATAAATTCCTCTTTGGCTTAGGTCGGCTTGAGTTGGATTTCCAGCACTTAAAGACGAAAGGGCCTTGACTGTGCTCATATTAAACAGGATTCTCTACTAATTGGGTCTCTTTGTCCTCATGTAACCAAAAATTTTTGCTTTAAGAAGAGACATTAGAGAGGAACCCCACCACAAAGGTGTCTCAAAGAGCCCAACAGTACCACCACCATACTTGAAGAGGATGAAGTAACCTTTGCAGGAAACATTTTCCTACCCAGGAGGGTAGGAATTGGAGCAAAAAAGGAAAAAAAGGTTAATATATTCCAGGAAAAACTGTTATTCGGCTTCTCTAGCCCCAAACAAGGAGAAGGAACCACAAATGAGATGCTTCTGGGGGCAGCTCTCACTTAAGAAACAACAAGGTGGAGTCAGACCTGGCTGAAATCTGGTTCTCCTGATACTTATTTGCTGTGTTGACTTTGGCAAGTAACTCAGTTTCTTGCAAGTAAAGCTTATTGTAAGAATGAAATGAAACAATGTATAGAAAAATACCTAGCATGATGCTTAGCCTGCCGTCATACTCCATAATAACCATCATATATCTAATTCATCCTGCTAGCAGCTTCCACAGGGCTCATCTGATGCTGAAACCTCTCCCTCCCTCCACCTGTCCTTTATACATTATCATCCCTATTTCAGAGAGGGTGAAACTGAGACCCAGAGGAGATAAGTTACTACTGCTCCAGACTACACAGCCAAACTGGACTTTTCAAGGCCACACAGTCTGGCTTTGGAGTTTCTTGTTTTTCCCTGAGAATCATGCTGCTACTTCTTATAAGTTCCCTTCCACTCTCTGGAAAGCTAAATTAAAGTTCAATTTAGCCCAACATTGCTGGGCTAAAAAGGGACTCCTATTTGTCTTCCCACCTGAGCTTAGTCCTTCTGCAGCATCCATCTAGGCCTCTGAGAACTCACACTGCATGAGTAACAGACTTGTTACCCAAGCTCAACTCACTACGTTAGCCTAAAGGAGAATGTCAGAAGCCAACAAACCTCAACATTTTACTTGTAAAAATCAACATTATTTGCAAAAACTCCTTAAATATGTACATAAAATATTATACCATGAGACTTTTGTATAAATGGTCCTGGGAAAGGAATGGAAGAGAGGAGTCTGGTAGGACCTACCGGAAGTTTAGCACAGCCTGGGGAGTTATGGGAAACGCAGTAGAGGAAGCTGGTAAACCTCTCCTCTTCCCCCAAAGGTATCACTTTGTTTTTTATTCCTCTACCCACCCATCTCCCCCCCCCCCCAGTTCCCTCAATGTAATGACCTCTCCCTACAAAAGGCTATCTTTGGCTCTATTCTCTCACTTGGGAATGTAATAGATTCTGCAGATTCAATGATTACCTTTCTGAAGACAACTCAATTTCTTAAGTGATCTTTGACTTCTGATTTTCCTTAAGATCTAGTCATTTTGTTTTGATAATTTTTTTAAAAGATTTATTTATTCATGCATACAAGAGCTAAGGTGCAGGCCAGAGGTGTAGGGGTGAGTGAGGAGCAGAACAGGGAGATGGAATGAAATACACTGCTGAGGGGAGCAGTGGGGAGACAGGAGAGGTCTGCTGCGCCATGTGGGCTGGGGATCAAATTAGTGGCTGTGGATTGCCTCACAGTGCTGCAATCCAACCCTCTCTCTGCCTTTACTCTTTTTTCTTAATGTCAGCAAAATGTAATCTCTTTTTTCTTTCCCAAAACTCAAGTGGATCTGAAACCAGACTGCCTGGGTTGCATGGAAATACAACTCTACCACTTACTACTGGCATTATGGGCAAGCCATCTCACCGGGCTGTGCCTGTTTCCTCATCTGTAAAATGGGTTCAATAGTAGTTCCTCCTGTTCTAGAGCCGTGAGGCATAAATACTTCTCATGAGGTTGTTTGCTAGTATCATCATTCTGGATTCTGATTTCCTATAATCCTATTGTTGTCCTATTTTCTATATGCCCCAGATTTTATCTTATTTCCTCCATTTTCACTACCATCACCAGATTCGTCACATTTCATCTCATCTGTAACCTGTCCCCTGCTCCCATTTTGCCCATCTTCCTTGTAAAAACTGGTAAACACTCTAGAATAAAAATCAGATCACATCACTGTCTTTCTTTAAAAAACTTTTCCCTGAAATGCTTTTCCCAAAGACCCTACAGGGCTGGTTCTTTCTCATCAATCAAACCTGGGTTCCTACGTGCCCAAACTTTCCTCATCTTCCCAGTAGGAAGGAGTCTTTGGTTTGATATCACCATCAAAGGTGTTCTTGAAAGTTTGCAACTCTTCCAGAAATGTATTATTTGCTGATGTAGTTTCAGGTACAACACCTGGCATAGAGCAAACTCTCAACAAAAATCTGTAAAAGGGCCTCCCTGGTGGCACAAGGGGTTAGAGCACAGCACTATAAAGCTATCTCAGCCACAGCAGCACTTCACATCCTGGGCCAGGGAACTGACCCACGTGGCACAGCAGACCTCTCCTGCCTTGCCCACTGCTCGCTGCTCCCCTCAGCAGTATATTTTAGTCTCTCTGCCTGTTCTGTTCCCCGCTCTGGTGAATCCTCTCACACACATACGCCCCCACACACCTCTGGCCTGTACCCCAGTTCTTGTAGGCATAAATAAATCTTAAAATTTCCCCACCTCTCTCCATATGTCACAATGCTTAGATTAGAATGCCCCACTCCCAGATCTTCCCACAACTAGTGCCTTCTCATCTTTCAGGATAAACGATCACTTTCTCAACTGACCACCCTCTCTGTACAGTGGCCACTTTGACCCTCTCTATCATACTACTGACTAAATTCTTCATTGCATACATCATTATTTGTTTATACATCCTCTTCTTCATCAGAATATAAGCACCTGCATTCCCAGGCCTTAACTTTCATTCACTGTTGTATCTCCAGTACTTAGTACTTCCTTAAATTGTCTAACTGCTAGTAGAGTATGAAAGTCTGAAATGTCTCTAGCAATTAAATAATTTAATATCAGACTTGTATACTCTACACTCTGCTGTTCTGTTCTTGCCCTCAACCAGACTACTCAGTAAATTTACACTAACATAAAACTAAGTTCTATTCATAATAACTACTAAACTCTCCCAAAGTTTTTAATACTGGAAACCTAAAGCTGAAGCAGTATTCCCCTACTCCACCACTTGGGGCTGCCCCAAACCAAGCCAGTGGTCTCATTCCTCTCTCCTGGTGAGACCCCAAAGGAAAGTCTGGTTGGGTCAGGCTAGCCATATACTCTGTGGATCCAAACAACCAGATGGAGAACGCTTGGGGACAGAGGCCATAAGGAAGGGGATGGCCACCAATGTTCAGAAAGGTCAGGATCACATTCCTATCTGGCTTGGCAAACTAGTGTTACAGGATACAGAACTCCAAACATGTCTTTAAGGATCTCTGGTATCAACTCTCACTTATTCAAAGAGGAAATAATTTTCAAATTGAGGATCTCTGGAAAGAGTTCTCCTTCCACTGAGGCTGCTAAGGAGGTAGAATTTATGCCGGGGTTTGCAGAGGTTGGTCTCTGTCACCACAAAGCAGAAATCTGCTGAAAAAGGTAACTCAGTGGAGAAATTACTGAGATTGTCTAAACTCCTGGATGCAGCAAAAATCTGAAGCCATCCTCACTCCAGGTGTTTTAGTAACATGAGCCAGTTAATACTCAATTAAACCACTTTGAGCTAAGGTTCTGTCACTTACATCTAACTGATAGAAACGATTTGTTCTTGCTAACACTAAGAACTTATAGGCAGAATATTATTTTAAGCACTTTATATATACTGACTTATTTAATCCTTGTAATAATTCTGATGTAGGAGATCACTATTACCTTCACTTTTGAGTAGGGGAAACTAAGAACCAGAGAAGGCCTAGATTACAATACTGCTAAGGGACAATGTGGGCTACAAACCCTTCAAGCCTAAGCCTGCATATTAAAAGGGCCCTGCAATGTCCACCACGCCCAGCACTATCTAAACGGAAAACCCAACTCTGACTCAAGGCACTATCATCTTTGGATGGACAGGACCCAGAAGCATTATTATTTGTGCCACCTGTCCTCAGTTTCATCATTTGTAGAATGAGGAACCTGATAGGGTTCCTATGAACATAACATGAGATACTACATGTGAAGCACTTAAACAGTGAGTGGCAGATGATAATTACACAATAAACAGTGGTCATTAACAACAGTATTACTCTGTGGGTCACTAAAGAGCAGCAGGTAAATACAGTGCAGACTGGAGAGATTTGTTTCATCGCTGTCCCTTAGGTGAAAAGATATGCCATGAGTGAAAGATGAGGTGGCATTTTTGATTTTGACCCATGGCATATGCTGTTTCCTCGGCCTGCAGCTCCAGTCCAAATACCACATTTCCCATGAAGGTGCTCCAGTTAAAGACTTCTCTCACTGACGAGTTTTCAGAGCATATAATTTTTACCTCATGTTCTGCCCCATGTACCTGCCAAATCCCTCTACTAAACTGTGAGCTCTCTGAAGACAGTATTTACCCTGTAATCTATTTCTTCTTTTTTACCCTTGAGAGAACCAGAATCCCTTGAGGAAAGAATCCCTTGAGAGCCCTGCAGAAGTCCCAGGCCCATAAAGGCTGAGGGGAATAGGGCTGGCCACCCAGATGAGATGAGGCATGTCACCTAAAATAAAACCTGGGGTAGCTCCGAATCAGGAGATAGCACAAAGTCTCAGAAACAGGGTCAGGTGGGGCAGACAGCCTCTCCTGGAGGGGGCTGGGAAGAGAAAGGAAAGGAGAGGAGAGGAGAAATGAGGTGGGGTGTGGAAAGCCTGTTGAATGTGAATGAGAGAGGCCTAAGGAACTCATAGATTTCTGGTCAGCTGCAGAAGGAAGAGCTGCTCATTCTTCAGTGATTCCTAATAATTCACTAAGTGCAGGGCCCACTGCAGACTTCAGAGAGGAACAGGCCACATCCCCAATACTTTCCAAACTCTGTCCCATGAGGGTGAGTGACAAGTTCACGAAAAGCTGTATGGCAGAGGTGAGTGGTACACTAAGACGTATAGAGGGACCCTGGGGCAGGAGGACAAGTGAAGTCTTCAGGGTGCCCTAGGGGGACGATGACTCTACGGAGACCAATGCCAGAAGAGATGAGCATCTATGTTCACAGGGATGATGACCTGAAGCAGAAGCAGTCCAGGTGGAGCACAGGGTGGCGGGAAAGCCAGAAAGAGAAAGCGCTGAGAAGAGCTGAACAGGAACCTTTTAAAGGGAGAAATCTTAAGTATCTGCTCAGAGGGTGGGGTCACCTGTGAAGAAGCTAGGATCCTTTCAAAGAGCATTTAAAGAGGGTAAGGAGTCTTGAGGGGTAGGTACTTCACAAAGGGGGTTTTTAGGGGAATGGGATGAATACTAGGGTACAAGGCATGCCATGAGGGCATCAGAGAGCTTTCTGTGGGGGTAGGGGGGGAATCTTCCTAGAGGGACTGGTTCTCAAACTTGAGCATCCACTGAAACCACAGGGTTTCCAGAAAACAAATCTGGTGGATCCTACCCCCTGCTTTTCTAATTCAGTGGGTCTGGGTTGGGACCCCAGAATTTGCATGTCTAACAAGCTTCTACGAAGCTGAGGCTGCTGGTTCAGGAACCATACTTTGCGAAGCTCTGCCTCACTTGGGAAGAGATTCCTTAGTGAGGAGGTCCCCAATGGGTAAAGTGACAGTTTATGAATAGAAAGTGGGGGGAATACCTAAATCTCTAAAAAGGGTGTTAGGAATCTCTCAACCACTGAAGGGAAAGGGGTCTGAAAGATCTCTGAGGGTGGGACCACAGTGGGTGTACAGGGGGTGTCTGCTGAGAACCTTTTTAAAAGAAGACCTGGAGGATCTGGAGGGAGGCATGTTGTTGGGCACCACAGGGGAAGGAGATTCAGATAGGAGAAGGGGCCCTAGCTTATTTCAGAGAAAAGGGAGTAAGAGGGTGTGAAACAGGGGCTTGAAAGGGGTAAATCTGATAAGGTGCTGCATAAATTCCCTGGGTATGTCAGAGGAGAAATCTGAGGGCGAGTTCTGAAGAAGTATCAAAGTGCTGGGGATTGGGTGTTCCTACAGGACAATTTTGGTGGAAAATGCCTTAAATGGTTTCTGGGGGAGGTGTGGACTTCTGAGATGATCTTGGGTGTACCCAAGCAGGCAGAGGTCTTTTTAGGCACAACTCCTCAGAAGGCTCAGATGAGGGTCTTCAAAAGGTGTGTCCTGAGGGGAAGGTCAGAGTATTTCTCAGAAAGAATTCTGGGGTTCTCTGAGAGCAAGAACTCAGAGCTATTCTGAAAGAAGGTTGGGTGTGTGCATGCAGGTCTTTTGCAGAGAATGATACAGGATTTGTGGGAAACTGAAGGAAAGCTCAGGGACAGAGTTCTAGTAAACACCTTTTAAGGCAGGAGAGGTGAATCAAGGGGCGGTGGAGTGGTTTTGGGGGCACATCTCAGGTAGGCTTGAGGCTGCTGCTGACGTCTGATATCATGTAAACTGGCACCTCAGAAGGGCCATGAAGAGTGTCTTTGGGTTAACAGGGGCTGTGAGGAGGGTCTTTAGAAGCTTCATCTGGAAGAAGCTCTAGAAGGGGGTATTTCAAGGACCTCAATGGGGGTTCCAGAGAATATCAGAGAGAAATTACGAAGGAACTTCTCAGAATACTGAAGAAGAAATTTTCAGAACCTGTAGTGTGGACTTGGGGGAGCATTTGGAATATGTAAGGGAGATTCTGAAACATGCTTTTGGAATACAAGAGAGTTGGGAGATTGCAGGCATCTCTGGAAGAGAGTTCCACAAGTGAGAGGGCTACAGGAGGGTACTTCCAGGGCGTCTGGGAGAGGCGAGATCTGGGAGATGGGAGGAGATTCTCTGAAGTCCATGGAAGGGTCCTGGGCATGGCTTTGGGCTATGTGAGGGGGCAGTGTGCATGGGAGGTGTTTTGGGCTCTGAGCCATTCAGGGCGTCTCTGAGGTACATTTTTTGGGGGTATTCTGAAGGAGACTGCTAAGGTACAAGGAAGCATTCTAAGATTTGGGGGCTAGAGATGGAAAATCTCCAAGGTGATTCTGGTATAGGGGGTAGGGTGGGGTGGAAAAATTCTTGAGATATGTGAGGAGGACGTCTGGGGGAGACTGCTGGGCTATGCCAAGAGGTCTCTGAGGGAGACTTCTGGAATGTACGGGATCTGGAGGGGATTTCAGAGAGACTCGGAGGGAGATTTGTAGGGCTTACGAAGAAGGCTCCTGGAGAAGATATCTGACACATATTGCTGGAATATGTGAGGAGTGGCCTCCGGGGAATATTGAGGGATGGAGGCGGAGGATGGGGATTCGAGGCCAAAGAGGGGGTTCTCTGAGAAAGATCTGAGAGACCTGTGACGGTCGGGGAAGACGGTGGAAATGTGCTGGTCTCTCGGGAAGACTTTCGGGTCACAGGAGGGGGATGGGTGTTTTCAGGGAGTCCCTGAGGCAGAGTTTGGGGATCTGCGGAATGCCCTCCAGGGAGGTGTCTGGGGGAGATCGAAGGGGTTCACGAGAAAGGTCCCCTGACGGGGCCCCTCAGCCACCCCGAGGGTGTGAGAAATTCGGAAGGAAGCTTCTGAAGCGGCCTGTGAGGACGATTCGACCGACGGCTGTGGGGGAGCCTCTCGAGGATCGGGACCTCCGTGGCCCGCGTTCCGCGCCCGCCACCGCCCGCGGCTCGGGGTCCCTGAGGGGGCGGGGCCGCCC
>NW_004567129.1:27986831-28000131 GCF_000260355.1 Condylura cristata | reverse complement strand
CCCGCCCCGACGGGGCCGCCGCGCGCCAGCATTAGCTTACGCCGCAGTGACGAACGGCGCGCCCGCCAACGGGCGGCGAGGGCAGCCCGAAGGGCGGGAGGTGTGCGCAGAGCAAGGCAGGGTCCGGGCGGAGAGGGGAGCGGCGGGGGCCGAGCGACGCCCCAGAGCCCGCCCACCTCACAGCGGGATTGGCCGGCAGGGGGACTGACGGGCAGGAGGCCAGGCCCGCGCCTTGGGCCGGCCCGGCGGGGAAGGGGCGGGGCGCAAGCGACGTTGCCCCGGGCAACGAGCCCGGCTGAACCGGGAACTGGGCCTCCGGTCCGGCAGGGGGCAGTCGCCCGCGGCGCCCTCGACGGCCTGAGCTAAGTCACAATTCCTGACTGGCGTTCAAGGCCCGTCTCCCCGCTCCTTCTGAACGTCGCCGCTTCGGCGCCGCTGTGCCCCGATCCGGGGTATAGGTTGGCACTACCAGCTTTCTTACCGTATCCCCTTTCTGAGCCTGTTTCTTAGTCTCTCAAATAGGAAAGAATCGAAAGAGACGCGGGGTCCACAGAGGCCGTCAATAAACGAAAGTTGTTGCTATGGTTCTTGTAAGTGGTTATTTCCACAAACTTTCCGGGATCGCTGTGAACTGATCAGGGAGAGGATCGTCGTTCCGAACGCTCTCAGGAGGTGGAGGAGGAACTCAAGTGCTACAGTAGGGGGTCGAGGGTAGAGATGAAGGCAGGGAGTGGGGGTGAGAAGTGAAACAAGGCAGAAGTGCGGCTACCAGTGGGGGTCTGGATTTGACCTGAGGGCCCTAGAGAGCCACGGAGTTACTTCAAGCTGGAAAGCTACGGTGAATGGAGGGTTTGGAAAGGTTTTTCTGGCTTCTCTGTGGGAGGACGGACGGGAGGGACTAGAACTGGGACACGGGGTCCAGGGAAGTAGCCGAGTGACAGATGGCATTTATACCAGGGTGAGATAAGAAGCAGAGAACTGGAGGTGGGACAGCCCCTAACTGAACGACCCATTGCCTGGCTAGTGGCAGAAGGGTGAGAGGGAGATACCCAAGACAAGGTGCTCTGACTGGCTTTGCGTGTGTTCCCTGAGGAGGAGACCCAGAGGACAAGCAGGTCTGCACACCGCCTGCATCTGGAGCTTCAGAGAGACCATGGGGCTGTAAAACAACATCGTCAAAGATGGTAATGAAAAGCTGTGGACATAATGACCTAGCCTGAGGGGATCAAGGATGAGTGGTGGAGAAAAGAACCCTACAGAACCCCGAGAAAAGGGGACATGTCAGTTTTGAGCCAAAGACTTGACACTCTCAACCGACTAAGATGGAGCAAAGTGAGGAGAGAAAACAGGAGAGCCTGGCATCAGACACTATGGAAAGCTCAGCGTGGGGGAGAGCACAAATCCCATTTACTACACACCCCTACAACTCCACAACAACTCACACACTATAGAGAATGGTTCATTGATTTATTCAGTGATATTCCTTGAGTACCTATGTGTCAGGAAAGGTTCAAGGTACTGGAAGTTCAACAACGAATAAAGCAGGCAAAAACTCCTGCCTTCATGAAGCTTATATTGTGGCCTGGGGAATGAACAATAAACACACTGTAGCTTGGTGTTTATTACTTGATAAACATAATGCCAGATAAGGGGATGGAGAGATGAGGCCTGTGAGGCCTACCCTGTTTCCAGTCGGAAAGATCTCTTTGATCAGGTGAGATCTTAACAGAAATTTGAAGGGGTAAAGGAGTGAACATGAAGGGGAAAAAGTATCAAAAAGAAGGACAGCAGGTGCAAAGGCCCAGTGGTAGGATTATTCACAGAATGAGAATATCTATGAGAGCCGTGTTAGTATTTGCGATAGGAGTTGTCTTCTGACTTGGGTTTGGTTAGGAGCTGTCTGACAGTGTGAAGAACAGAGCGGAGTAGAACAGGAAACAAGTTGGGATGCCTGGGATAATTCAGTCAGGAGATAAAGGTGTTCAGGACTGGGGTATGGGCTGTGGAGTGGGAAGAAGGAGACAGGTTCTGGTCACACTTGGAAGTTCAGAACTGACAGGTTCTGACATATGTTGTAGGAGGAAAGAGAAGGATCCAGGATTCTCTAAGACATCAAGGAGACTAATGAGATTAGGAAGAGAAGAAGATGGGTGGAGGGCCCTCTCTGGTGGCACAAACAGTTAAAGAGCAGCACTAGGAAGCTATCTGCAGCCACTGCAGCACGAGTTCAATCCCCGGCCAGTGAGGTGACCCACATGGCACAGCAGACCTCTCCTGTCTCCCCCACTGCTCCCCTCAGCAGTTTCAGTAGATATGTCTGTTCTGCTCCCCACTCTGTCTCTGGAGAATCCTCTCACCCCCTGCACTTCTGGTCTGTACCCCAGTTTTTGTTTGCATAAATAAATCTTTACCAATAAAAGAAGGTGGCTGGAGATGAGGAAACCCAGGACTGAGCTCCAGGTCACTCCTCTGTTAATAGAAGGATCAGCCAGGGAGGCTGAAAAGCAGCAAAGGAAGAGGAGGAATAGCAGCTTGGAGAGGTGTCCTGAGTTACCTCAGTAAAGGCGTGATGGCCAATGCCAGCCAGAGCTGACAGAGATGTAGATGAAACAGAAATGACGCCGTAGAGGCCACGGTGGCCCTGACAAGGCTGTGTCCAGAGGATGATGGGAATGAGGGACTGCTGGCAGGGGTGACCAGAGGGAGTGGTTGGCAGGACACAGTCAGTATAGATCATTCTTTCAAGAACTTTTGCTGAAAGAGAAAGGAAATGAAGGGGCAGTGTAAGCACGGAAATGGGCTTAATGTGTGAGATGGAAGAGATAGCAGTGCGCTGCAGGGGAAGACCCAGCAGACGGGGCGCCTCCGTGGTACAGGAGCTGGAGAATAGTCGCCCTGGAGTGGCAGGAGGGGCTGTGCCCAGTGCCCAAGGGGAGGCTCTGGGGGTCAGCTGAGGTGGGGCTGTGAGTATTCACATCTCCTTGTTGAAAGCACAGGCTCCGGCCCTCCCAGAAGGGCAACGGGTTAAAGCACAGCACTGTGGCGCTGTCTGCAGCCACTGCAGCACCAGTTCAATCCCCCACATGTGGGAGCTGCCCCACAGGGCGCAGCGGACCCCTCCTGTCACCCTGCTGCTCCCCTCAGCAGTGGATTTCACTTGAACTACCCGTTCTGCTCCCCATTGTCTCTGGTGAATCCTCTCACCCCCTGCACCTCTGGCCTGTACCCCAGTTCTTGTATGCTTTAAAAAAAGAAGCAGAAGAAATGTACAGGCTCTCCTATGAATTATTTTTCCTTTATATGACATTTAGGATATTATATTTCTTTGGGGGAGAATGTGTGTAAGTAGGTTACATTAGCTAGGAATTTCACTTCAGGATAGGAAGGAGGCAAACCGAAATGCTTTTAGTTGAAAAGCAGAGGATTGGTCTGACAGGTGGGAATGCCACTGGTATAGGGTCAGTGAGGTTGAAAAATTGCAGGAAAAAATGTGCTGTGGTCTCTCTTACTTTCCCCATCAACATGATGGGTGACAGTCTGGCCAGCAAGTAGCTCTAAGTTCTCTTTTTCTGTGTTGCATTCAAATAGTCCAAATGGGGAAATCCAGGAAGGCTTCCTGGAGGAGAGAGGCTGGCACAAACTAATTGTTAACCTCTACTGCACACTGACCACACATGAAGCTCTTTTATCCTCATGACAATCCTTAGCTTGGGTCACACAGCAATGCTGAATTTGAAGCCTGGTCTGAGTGATTGCAAGCTTGGGAGGTCCTGGTTAGAGGAGGGGAAGTAAAGAGGGGGAGGAGCCCTCTGTGACAGTTGTCCCGGAACAGGCATAAACAGGATGTGGTGTTAGATGAAACCTTTTCCCTACCCCACACCCCGCCCCCCAAGCCCCAGTCCCCACCCCTAGAGGACAGTGGAACTGAGACACGAAGGAAGAACCAACCGTGTGGACAGAAAAGTCATGGTCAGGGGCTGGGGTGGGGGAAGGGGAGGGTTAGGGTCTGGGGTGGGGGTGGGCTAAGACGGGGCCTGGGTGAAGATCAGGGGCTGGGAAGAAGGACCCCACCGTATACCACAGGGCCTAGCTGGCAGAAGGGAGATGGTGATTTGGGGTTCAGATCCAGGCAAGCAGGTCTGGGTCTCCCCAAGTGTCGCCTCAGGGTGCTGAGCCCAGCCTCTGCGCTGCACCTGAGCTGTGAGCCCCTGGGCCCGGGGAAGGGTGCATTCTGCTGGCACACACAGGGTCTCACATGGGCCGTGGTGACCCTCCTTCTCCCTAGAACATGGAGATATGGGGTTTGGGGAATGAGGAGGGGACTGAGACCAGCCAGACCTGCTCAGCTCTCTGCTTCCCTGGCAGTCTGACTCCCTGGTGGTGTGCGAGGTGGACCCAGAGCTAAAGGAAAAGCTGAGGAAATTCCGCTTCCGAAAAGAGACAGACAATGCAGCCATAATCAGTGAGTGTTATTTCCTCCCTGAAGGGTGGGAGTTGGCCGGCGCCACACAGGGAGGGCCAGGCTGGTGGCACCAATGGCTAGGAGGGGCTACTAACACTGCTGTACTCCCACACACAGTGAAGGTGGACAAAGACCGGCAGATGGTGGTGCTGGAGGAAGAATTTCAGGTGAGGGGCTGGTGTGGATGGGACCCCCAGACATACACGGTGGGACTGGGAGGCCCAAGGGGCTAGAGCTGATGCTAAGAGCTTGGCATTGGGAGTTAGAAAGACCTGGCTCCTTTCAAGTCCAGCTCTGCTGTGACCCTGAGCAACGATTTCACCTGGGTAGGTCTCTTTCCTCATCTGTGAGATGGGGATAACAGTTCAAACCTCATAGTGTGGATTCAATGGCTTTTTTTTTTTTTTT
Organism: Condylura cristata; assembly: GCF_000260355.1. Taxonomy (NCBI): domain Eukaryota; kingdom Metazoa; phylum Chordata; class Mammalia; order Eulipotyphla; family Talpidae; genus Condylura; species Condylura cristata. The sequence goes on along the minus strand of NW_004567129.1, from coordinate 27,995,261 downwards.
TACAAAGATTTATTTATGGATACAAGAGAACTCACCAAAGATAGAGCAGGGAGCAGAACAGGAGGATCTACTGAAATCCACCGCTGAGGGGAGCAGCAGGGAGACAGGAGAGATCTGCTGCGCCCTGTGGGTCAGCTCCCTGGCCGGGGATGCTGCAGTGGCTGGCGGTAGCTTGATGTGCTGAGACTTTAACCTCTGTACCATCAGGGAGGCCCCTGGATTCAATGAATTAATCCTTGTTTAGAACATAGTAGACCTAATAGGTGCTCAATAAAATCAGAACGCTGATGGTAATAATTTATCAGTACTCAAATGAAAGCATTCCAGTTAGTGTCACAAAAAACCTAGCAGAAATCCCCTAACAAAGGGCAGCCTCAGCTCTCTCCTCAAGTTCCTTGTCAGTAACAGGGATGATGATAAGGCTTACTTCCTAGTAGGGTAGGAAGGAGCGAGGAGGGGGTCATGGAGACTTAAGCTGGGACAGTTTGATCAGGGCTGGGGACTACTCTGGTCCTGCCTCCCTCCCGTCTTTGGAAAAGAAGTTCAGCAAAGGGATCATAATTTGAAAGCAGATGCAAATCCGGACTCTGCTGATTATCTGTGCAAACAGAAAGTGTCTTAATGGTGGGGCCTCAGTTTGCTGACTCACAGAGTGGGCATAATAAATGGACGGACCTCACAGGGTGATGTTAGTTAATCCAGGGGGGTTTCTTAGCCCAGTGCTTGGACACATTGTGTTGTTTTGATGGTGGTCTCTTTCTCTTCCTGTTTTTATTTTGTTGCTACAGAACATTTCTCCAGAGGAACTAAAAACAGAGTTGCCAGAGAGACAGCCCAGGTACCCTGGGGGAAGGCAGGGGAGGGTCAGGCCACAGTGGAGGAGTGATGATGGAGGCGGGGCTGAGGGTTCCTCCATCCTGGGGCTCAGGTCCCCATGTTTGATGCCCAAATTCATATACGGGGCTATTTGTTTACATACTAATATTTTACTGCCTTTTTTTTTTTTCAAGTTTCCGTCTCAACACTGCACTTTCTCCCTTTATAAAACTGACATTTTCTTATTTTTCAAGGCTTGGAAATGCTTTGGGGGAAACAAAGGAATGATCTGGTCTTTAACGATTATGGAAAATTCTGTGGAAGTCACAGGACCCTGGTGCATTTTTTGTGGGAGGAGGATCTTTTGATACTTTTATGACAACTGGTCTGTTTGGAGTTTTCATTTCAACTGGGTGAATTTGGGGGAACTTGGGACTTTGAGCTTCAGTCCCAGGCAGTAAGTCTCAGCCAGGACAGTCACGAAGGGCTCCAGACCCACACACTTTGGGGTTACCCTCCATAACTACCTGCCATCTTGAAAGTCTCCATCCTTTTATCTTTGAATTTGTCTTTGGTGTCAAATCCAGTGAGACCACTGGCCTTGTGCAGGGGACCTGGAAGCTTGGGTCACACCGGTACCCGCTCCTCTGTGTGGGTTCCCAGCCACCTCCCTCCCTCTCTGGCCTAGTGACCCCGGTACCTTCTGCTGCAGGCAAGGCCTGAGCGCTGGCTCAGGTCAGGCAGAGAAGCACTTGCCTGCTTGACACATTCCAGGGGCGCTTGCAAGCATCTGTTACCCTCCCACCACCACCACCACCACTACAAATGTCCCCAGGGCCAAGACAGTACTACTTTAAATAGCAGGTTTAAGACCATGATCGGGCTGGAGAGAGACTGATGAAGAAAGGAAAAGACTTTTCTCCTGTCTTTTGAGCAAAGCGCCCCAGACTAGAGTTTTGTGCTGGGCTTGGCAAATTCGTCCAAGCATGGACTCAGCCTGCTCTCAGCGCTGGACAGCAAAATGGTGGAATTCCTGCTTTCCACCCATGCTGAACTTTATGGTTCCAACCCTCCCTCCAGTCATAGAACTTGAGACCAATGACCACACCTTTTGGGGCCTCAGTTTCCCCACCTGCAAAATGGGCATAATAGCAGCTACGCTGTAGAGTTGTCGCAAGTCAAAAAAAAATCACTGGCTGTTATTATTCTGATTCAGTTACTGTATTTGAGGCCAGTTCTTGGGGCCTCAGTGGCTAACATAAGGTTTTCTTGCTCAAGCAAGATTTCAAGTTAATGACTGCTGGGTCTGGTGTCCAGAGTCCTGAGCTCGACTTCCCTTGCACTATGCAGGTTCGTGGTTTACAGCTACAAGTACGTGCATGCAGACGGCCGGGTGTCCTATCCCTTGTGTTTCATCTTCTCCAGCCCTGTGGGTGAGACGCGGCACCAACTCCCTGGGAAGGGGTCTCAGACACCTGTGTGAAGTGTGTAAGCGTGACTCTGGGAGAGCAGGTGTGAGACTGCATGTGCCTGTGTGAATGAATGTGACCGCAGACAAGGCTGTGTGGATGTGTGCAGGCGTGTGACCGGGCCAGTGAGTGTGTCACGTGTGGTGAGTGCCGGGCGGGAAGTGGATGGAGGCGGGAGCTCAGATTTTTCAAGAGCTCATGGGTTTCTATAACTTCAAGTCCTCCCACAAACCTGGCCCACCTGAGCTTAGCTGCAGGGTCCTCCTTAGAAGACTCCTTGGACCCTGAGAAAACTGCAAGGCTTGTGAGACATTACCAGGGCCTTGGGGAACACCCCAGGTCCCCCAGCTATATGTCCTCTTGTCCACACAGGCTGCAAACCCGAACAACAGATGATGTATGCGGGGAGTAAGAACAGACTGGTGCAGACAGCAGAGCTCACGAAGGTCTGGGCCTGGAGGTTCTGGGGAGTTAGGGAAGCACTTTGGGGAGGGGTTGGGTGTAACAGGGAGGGAGGAATCTGGGTTCTTGGCCCAGGGGAGGAGGGGGCCTTCCCCCCCCCCAGCGGATCATAATGCTGATTTCTCTCTACCCAGGTGTTTGAAATCCGCACCACTGAAGATCTCACAGAGACCTGGCTCCAGGAGAAGCTGGCTTTCTTTCGTTGACCTATGGATTGGGGACCTGAATTCCTGATGTCTGGGTCCTCAGAAGAACTGGGGACTTGTATCCCTAGGGCCTGAATGTCTGAAACCCTAGAGGAATTAAATGCCAAAACTCAGATTTTCAGTTCTGCAAAGTTTCTGCCTTTAAAATTAATTTTTGTTCTTGGGCGCAGGATGGCAGTCCCTGCAGTACCAGCCTTAGGCCAGCAGAGGGCAGGCAGAGCAAGTGGACCCCTGCTGCGATCTCCGCGGGGGGTGGGGGGACCCGTGAGCACACACACCTCAGAAAAAGGAGAATGCCTGTTTGCCTGAGGGAAAGGGAAGGACCATTAGGACTCCCTGGAGGGCAAGGGGGGAGGTCCGGTCTCCTAGAGGAATGAAAGGACTGTGTGAACCCTCAAAGGGGCCATTCCGAAGGCCACCCCCCACCTCCACAACACCTGGGCCCTTAAGAGCAAAGGAGGCAGCCTGTGTTTCTCCTCCTCCCCCTTCCCACCCCAGTTCTAGACGCTAGTTCGCACTCGCTTGCACCAAAAGCTACTACTGTTCCCTTGTGAGTCCCGGACAGGAAGAAAGTGAAAGCAAGGGAGTCCCTGGAAGAGCAAATATAATTGCTTTAGGGGCTCAGAAATTGCTGGGTGGCTGGTTTGCATGACATGGTTAAGCCTGAGAACCCAGGGTTGGTCCATTTGGAGCCTCTTGCCTCTGACATCTCTGGGCATTCGAGTCTCTGTCTCTCTCTGGGAGACACTAATTGAGCACCCACTGTGTGCGGTAGGAGCCTTCCTGGATGGATAGGTCTTCGGAGACCAGCCGCTCTTTCTGTCTCTAAGCTTCCCCCCCCCCCATGTCTCTGATTGTTTCTCTTTCTGTCCCCAGATTCAGGGACCTGGGCTCTCCCCCTCCCTTCACCCCTTTTCAGGTTCCCTGTAGAGAGGTGGCCGTTGCCATGGCAACAATGACACAATGACCTTGGGCCCAGGGCTGCCCCTCCTCCAGCCCTGTCATTCCTAGGGGAGGGTTCAAAATCCCTGCTCCAACCCTGCCCCCTCCCTCCCAGCCTTAGCACACCACCCCCTCCTCACCCCAAACTGCCGCATTCCTTGCTCCCTGGTCCCCAGTCAGGACAAGCCCTTTGTAGGATTCAGGATAGACTCACTTCACTTTACACTACGCTACAAAGAACTCCTTCTTACCTCCATTTTTTTTGTGGGGGGAAAGTTTGGCTTGAAATTTTCTCTTTGACACTATCCCGACCCCCAGCCCCCCAACTCACCTCTCTGTGATGTCTCTACTCCTCTTTCCTGATCACAGACTCAGTCCCTGGTGACTAGAGTCATGAGAAGGTGGAGGATTGGGGTAGGAGGGTCTATTGTATTAAAAGGTCAGGGAACTCCCAGCCCAGAAGCCAGAGAGGCAAGATTGTGCAAGGGAAGCACTTACTGATCAAACTAATGACAAGCTTCCGATTGAGGGTCTCCTATGTGCCAGGTACTTCAATAAGCACTTTACTGGTATTAACTCATTCAGTCCTTACAATACTCCATGAAAAAGGAGCCATTATCATCTCACATTTACAGATGAAGAAACTGAGGCCCAGAAGCCAAAAACCAATTGCCCAAAGTGACACAGCTGGTAATTCCTACAGTCAGAACTTTAACCTGGCTACCCAAGGACCACTGCCTTTCATAGATTATGGATTTAGGGAACCATGCCCTTCCCTGCCACCCCTTCCCAGCCACCTCCTTCCTCTCCATCCTCCTCCTCCTCCTCACTCCAGAAAGCCCTACGGTAGAACTTTCTGCAGCTAAGCTCCTGATTAAAAACAATCCAATGGGAAAAAGGCATGTACAAAGACCTGTCCAATCAGGAGTGGGGAGCTTGACAAGCAAGGACCAACCAAAAAGGATGACTCTGAGGGCCCAATACAGAGTAGGTTTGGCTAGAGGATTGTGAAGGGACCAATCAGAGAGGTCATAGCAGACTATGCTACCCAATGAGGTGTCAGCAGGATGGGGCGTGGCTTCAGGCTTGGGGCCACGCCTCCTAGAGGCGGTTCAAAGGGGGACTGCCTCTCTCAATCTACTTTTGAGGCTATTACAGACTGAGGTGCCCTGATTTTTTAAAATCCAGGGTCGAGACTTTCCCTGTTGACCTTGAATGTGTCCAGGGGTGATGATGGAGAAGGAAAGACTGGATCTTAAGGCCTGAGAATGGAGACCCAGTATAGGCATCAGTGTTCTGGCTGAAAATTGGGAACTTCGGAGTGGAGCCCAAGGTGGCGGGGTGGAACTCAGGCTGATGGGTTGGGCTTTCACTTGGGGGTGGGCCCCAGGCTGAAGATTGACCATTACATACTTTGGGGTGGTGACTGAGGTAGGAGGGTGGGACATAGGTTGAAGGGTCATGCCTTTGATCTGACAGCACTGGCTTTTATTGGGGGGGGGGTGCCTTAGCACAGAGGGTGAGGACTAGGTTGGGGAGCAGAGCTAAATTGTGGGAGAATTAGATTGGTCAGTGTCTACATTAGCAACCTTGGGGCAGGAACTGGGGTCCCAGGGATATATTCTAGCTGTCTACTTACACTTTTTTTTTTAAGATTTATTTATTTATGCATACAGAACTGGGGTACAGGCCATAGGTGTGGGGGATGAGAGGATTCACCAGAGACAGACAGGGGAGCAGAACAAGCAGATGTACTGAAATACACTGCTGAGGGGAGCAGCAGGCAGGTCAAGAGAGGTCTGCTGCGCCATGTGGGGTCACCTCCCTGGCCGGGGATCAAACTCATGCTGCAGTGGCTGTGACAGCTTCATAGTGCTGTGCTCTAACCCGCTGGGCCACCAGCGAGGGCCCTACATCCACTTCTTACCCTTTTGTACACTCTCAGGCACCTAGCTTCTACTGGGAGCCAACTGCTATTCTGGACACCACAGAAAACTGGCACCAGTTAGGAGGCTTCTTGTCAATGACTAGACAATCAGAAATTAACAATTATAGAAATAAGCAACGTGTAAACAACCAAGGAAATACAATCTTTACCAAGGGCGGAGAAGTGCTATGGGAGAGATAAAGCGAGGGGGTGGGTGTACCTGTTGGGGCTAGTTTTTTAATTGCTTCTTTGGTCTCTAGAAGTCTCCTTTTGCTTCCCCCTCACCTCTTTAACATTTACTATGAAAAATGTCAAGCAGGAAGCAAAGTTGAAATAATGTTACGCCAAATATTATGTACTCTCCACCTATCCATCCACCCTTCTTACTTTTTATGTCTTTCATAGTAATTTGCAGAGATCAGGACAATTGGCAGGATGTAACTTGGGGTTTAAAAAGGGGCCTCTGAAAAGACAGCTGAACTAAGACTTGAATGAAAAGGAAAAATCAGGCATGGGAGGTGAAGCACATGCAAAGGCCCGGGGGCCGGAATGAGTGGGTGCGTTGCAGGGATGGAAAATGCATCACTGAGTGTGCAAGTCTCGTGGCTGGGGATGAGGCCAGACAGATTCTGTGTCTCTCATTTCCTCTCCTGTCCATTCCAGGCCTGTCCACACCGCTTTCCCTTTCACCTCCTTCCTGTTCTGTCACTTTCTCTCTGCAGCCTTGGGAAAGTGCTTAAGATCTCTGTCGCCCAATTTTTCCCAGCTGAAAATAGGGCTAGTTAGGGATCTCATCCGCCTGCCGTGTAGAATGGATGCAGTCAGACGTGAAGCCCACCCAGCACACAGTGGGACCGGACATATGTTGTTCCCTTTGCTATTGTATTTTGACTTCTGTTCTCCCAGGCCTGGACCCCCAAACCCCGGTGGGGAGCAGCAGAAACCAGGGTAGGGCTGGTGCCTGGTTGATGGTGAAGCTGGAGACGGGGGGGGGGCACAATGAGGGCGCCTAGGGGCTAACTAATGGTTATGAGGGGGCTCAGGGTTCACTAGAGAAGGCTCTGCAGGGCGCCCTTGAACTCGGGGCAGGGCTGGTTTGGTGTGATGATGGGTTAGGAAGAATCTAGGAGAGGAGTTTGGAGGAGAAGAGGTTTGATGTAACACTGGGATCCAAAAATGGGAACAGGGAGGAAATAATGGTGGGAACAAAGTGGGGGTCAGGCCCAAAGTTCCCTGGTAAGGGACTGTGGTGCTTCAGTAGTGGGTGTGTTGTGGTAACATACACCTGAGGAGGTGTGAACCTATTCCCCTAAATCATACAGTTTTGAAATCACTCATACATCAATTAAAAAAAAAAAGGGGGGGGAAGGATTTGGGCCTATAGTGACTTAGAAGGTTGCAATAAAACAGACTTTGATGGGGGTAGGGGTGGGGTGTCTTGCTAGGTTTGGGGTCCTGATGAGTGTCTCAGAAAGACAAGGACAGCAGTAAGATATAGTGGTATTTGGGGAGGGGCCTGGGATCAACTCCTGGGTAGTGGTTAGGCAAGGTATTCTGAATAAGAAGGGGCAAGGGGGCCCTCCCTGGTGGCGCAGCAGGTTAAAGCACTGCACTGAGAAGCTAAAGCCACTTCAGCACGAGTTCGATCCCCGCCCCAGAGGTGACCCACATGGCGCGGCAGACCTCTCCTGACCCGCCCGCTGCTCCCCTCAGCAGTGTACTTCGTCAGTCGGCCTGTTCTGCTCCCCACTCTGTCTCTGGTGAAGCCTCTCTGGCCCTCGCAGCTCTGGTCTGTACCCCAGTTCTGTATGCATAAATAAATAAATCTTTAAAAGAAAAAAAGAAGAAGGCGCAAGGAAGTTGGGGCTCCATGGCAATCACAGGGAAGGGGCAACGTCTGCAGAGCCTGACAGAGAGAAGAGAAAGAGGGTAGAGGCGAGGCCAGAGTTTGGGACAAAGCAGAGTTTCTGGAAACCAAGGGGTGCTTTGGAGGGGAGGGCAGTCTGGGGTCTAATGGGGGGTAATAGGATCTCCCATGGGGATAAGGAACAGTATTTGGGCCCCCTAGAAGTTAGACATGGTCTGTTAGGGGTCAGGGAATGGCTTGAGGTCTTTGAGGGTAAAAGGACACGGCTGGGGGGTCCCCAAGAAGGAGTGGGATATGGCTTGTGGTCCTGAATGGCTGTAGGACTTGATCTGGGGTCTCCCTGAATGCTGACACATGGTCTGGGTTTTCTCTGAATGTTGGGGTATGATCTGAGGTTCCTCAGGGATAGGGTGTGGTCTGGGGGTCTCCTCATTATTGGGATGTGACTTCACGTCCCAGATGGGGGTGCTCTGGATTCCCTTAGATGCAGGGACATGGTCTGGGATACCTCTGGACTGGGGGGCATGGTCTGGGGGTCCCTGATGGGGTGCGGGGCAGAATCTGAGGTCACCAAGGAGAGTAGGACATGGTTTGTGGTCCTGGGTGGCTGTGGAAGATGATTTGGGTCCTCACAGCAGGTAAGGCATGATCTGACACCCCCTGGGTATTGAGACAGGATTCCAGGTCTCCCCTGGGAGATCCGGGGTCCCCCAGCCGGGCGGGGCGTGGTCGGGGGGGGGG
>NW_004567129.1:27968231-27986321 GCF_000260355.1 Condylura cristata | reverse complement strand
CTGTGTGTGCCCGGCGCCGGCGTGTGCGGCGCCCCGCTTGTGTGGCCATCCGGGTGTGTGCGGGGTGTCGAGCGGAGGTGCTGTGTCCGGCTGGCCGTGTGTGTCCCCTCGAGTGGCTGCCCCTCCGGCTGTGTGTCTGGGGGCTGTCGCGCGCCCATCGGAGGGGCTGTGTGCAGGTGTGTGCGTGGGTTGTGTGCCCAGGTTGGTGCCCCCCAGCGAGTGTGCGCGCCGGCTAGCTGCGCTGGCTGGGTGTGGGTGTCCGGGCTGGCTGGCCATCCGAGGGTCTGTGTAGCCGGGTGTGCCCGCTCGGGTGTCCATTTATGTGTGTGTCTGCGGCTCGTACATCTCCCAGGGTGTGTGTCCGTTTGTCCACCTCAGTTCCCGGCTGGGGGCTGGGGCTCCCCACCTTGTGGGTCCAGGCCTCTGCGCCGCTAAGGAGAGGGTAGTTTGCTGCTCCCCAGTCCATGTCAACTGGGGGGGTCCTCAGCGGTCCTTGGGGGAGACGGCCATGTCTTCCCCTTCCCGGTGACTGGGTGGGGGGGATGGGCAGCGGGTAGGTGGACAGATGGAGGGATGAGAGGCCGAGGGTGGACAGATGGCCCCAAAGGGAGGGATGCGGACCCGGCCTTTCCCCACCCACCCACCCCAGTGCCCCCACTGACCAGATCTCCCGCAGATGGGGCCAGAGTGCCTCCTTCCAGATGGCCAGGTGGGAGGACCTTTGGGCTGCCGTTGGGAGGATCGCTGGGAATGGTGCCCGAGGACTGGCCCTCAGCCCTCCGAGATTCGACCTGCTGAACTCTGACCTCTGGTCCTGGCTGGTGCCCTGGCTTTGGGGGTGGGGGTGGGGGTGGGGGATGTTCGGGAAGGTGGTAGGTGGGTAGGTGGGGTGAAGGTGCCTCAGGGCTGGGAGGGATTTTTATGTCCCTGATTGTGTGTGTGAAACTGCCTATCTGTTGACTGTGCTACTGTGCTACAACATTTTGTATGTCTCTGTAAGTGTGTAAACCTCAGGGCTGTTGTGTGAACATGTGTCTACTATGAGTGAACATCTTGGAGTAGCTGTGCAAAGGTGGATCTCGCTGTACCTGTGTGTCTGAGTGTGCCTCGGCCTTGTGAGTGTCTGCACCCTTGTGGCCCTGAGTGGAGTGTGGAACGGCTAGTGGCACTTGGGCATCTGTCGCTGTCCGTGCATCATGGGGGATGTGAAGTTGCATGAGTGTGTGTGGGCACCTAAGAGCCCTCCCCTGTGTATCTTTATTGTGCAAGTGAGCAGGTTGTGTGTGTGTGCCCCTGGTGTTGGTGAGCATGCCAGGATACACCTGTTATAGGAGTGTGTACCTGGGTGTACCAGGGGGTGCATGGGTTTCTCGGTGGTGTGTATGAGTGTGCAAGGGAAGTCAAGTTGTACTGGTGTGGTTGTGTGTGTTAACCTGGAGGGGATGTTCCGTCTGAGTTGTGTGTCTGTGTTGTGTGTTCTCCTAAACTTCGGTCTTCACGTCTGGGCAGTGCCTTCGTACATCTGTTGTGTGTGGGTGCAAACATGCGTGTGCGGGGTGCCCCACACACGTGTGCCCATGTCCCTGGTGGCAGGCTGACCCCGCTTCTGGCCTGTCAGGAGGGGGGCTCAGGAGACAGGACCTGTGCTGTGCTGGGTCCAGCTTGGGGTCCGTGGACACAAATGTTGCCCCATCCAGGGCCCGGAGTTGCGGGGCGGGTGTGTGGGGGACAGTTGGTGTGTCCGTGGAGACCCAGATGTAGAGCTGGGTTGTGGGCCCATGTGGGTCTGGGTGTGTCCACGTTGGTGGGTGTGACGAGAGTGTGATGGGGAAGATGGGAACTTCTGGCCTCCTGTTTCTGGTCTTTGGGACTGAGGGACTGGAGTGTGAACTCTGAAAGGGGGTGGCTGTGAAGCTAGAGTTCTGGATCTGAAGGAGGAAGGGGCTGAGGGGCCACATTCCTGGCTCTTGAGACAGGAAGGGACTAAAGACTGGGACTCTGCAGTTTGAGGGAGTTCGTAGGGTGAGGTCCCAGACTCCGGGATGAGGAGGGCCTGGGGGCCCTGGCTTCCGGAGACCCACAGGGCAAGTCCTGGAGTCTTGTTTGGGGAGGGTAAACAGTCATGAGGCCCAGTCTCCCCAATTTCCAGGGCTGACTTCCTCGGTCCTGCTGAGACAGTGGGGAGTCTGTAGCAAGAGGGCTGAGGGGTGACCACTCCAGGGCCTTCCTAGGCTGAGACAGTCTCTGAGGCAGGTCTCTGGAGAGAAGCTAGAAGGATACTAACAGGGTCATTTTGTTCCCTTGCAGGTACTGGCCCAGGCCCTGACTCCCTAAAGAGAGGTGAGTGTGGCCTGTCAGGGTGGGGAGAAAGCTGGGCTTGCTCTGACCAGTGGGAGGCTGGGAGCCCCACCCCGATAGGCTTCTGCAGGGTCATGAGGGGCTCAGTGCTGGAAGGGCTCGGTGGTGACAGGGCATAATGTTTGGGCACAGACTGGTGGCAGAGCCCGGGCGTGGGAGGCTGGCCCGGTGGCACCTGGAGACGTCACCTCTCAGGTGGGTGGTCGTTAGGCACCTTGATGGGCCAGGACAAAGTCATTTCCTCCTCATGTGAGATGACCCCGCATGAAGAGTGCCATGGACGGACATGACTTACCGTGTTGTGTGTGAGTGCGCATGCGTGCGGGACAACTTCCTGACGGCCGGCCCTGAGAGCCAGAGGAAACATAAATTAATAAGCATCACGATGATGATCATCATCATCACGGTAAGCTGACACTCCTCCGTGTCTCCTCTGTCAGGAACCGTTCCGCATGCAGTACGGGGCATTCGCTCACTTAACCCCCAACAACCCTGTGAGGTGGGCGTGCTCCTTACCTTACAGGCGAGCACACGGAGGCCCAAGCTGGTGCAGCCCTTGATCACAGACCCTTGGCTAGGCTCTGGGGTGCAGCTGGCCATGCTGTCCAGATGTTCTCCTCTTTTCATTGCTTCTCGATGAGTTGACATGCTCCCTTGCTATTCTTCTTCTTCTAGCTGGAGCTCTACTCCAGCTGTGGGAGGCAAAGCCCTGCACTTCTGGTTCACAGATTGGGGTTTCAAGCCCTAGAGACCCCCCAGTCAAGCAGGTGCAGCGTGGGGCCTCTGAACTCAGGAGTTCCATCTCCCAGGCCAGGCCTTTCCGTCCAGTCCAGAGCACATGCTTGAGGGAGCAGAAGGAAAATGTGTGTGCAGGGCACCCCTTGGTGCAGGGGACCTTCCGGCCTGCTGTCACTCATTTCGGCTCCGTCACTCCATGGTCTTGTGCTTTTTCTGTGTCTCTCCCAGCTCTCGTCCCTGCTCCATCTCTGTCCATCTCTTTCCTGTATGTCTCTTCTTTCTTTGCTTTTATTCTCGTTGCCTTTCTTTCAGACTTCTCTTTAGTCTCTCTTTTTTATTTATGCATACAAGAACTGGGGTGTAGGCCAGAGATGCGGGGCGGGGGTGAGAGGATTCACCAGAGTGGGGAGCACAACAGGCAGAGCTACTGAAATCCACTGTTGAGGGGAGCAGCAGGCAGACAGGAGAGGTCCCACCCTGTGGGTCACGCCCAGGCCGGGGATCGAACTCGTGCTGCAGTGGCTACGGACAGCTTCCTGGTGCTGCGCCTTAACCTGATGCGCCAGCAGGGAGGCCTTCTTTAGTGTCTGTCTGTCTTTGAACCTCCCTTTTCTGCCAGTCCATCTTCTCTCCCTCCTCTTTATCCCCTTGTGTCTCCCTGTCTCTGCACCCCTCTCTCCAGGTCTCTTGATCCCCCTTCCAGCAACTGAAGGGTGAAGGCCACATCAGGCCACAGCCCCAAACTGCAGATTAATGGGAGATGCTCCTACAGGGAGTGGGGTACAAGGTGGGGTGGGGTGGGGTGGGTGAGAACAGTTTTCGAGGGATGCCCCCTTCCCATCCTTTTCTGTTCACCCCCCACCCACCCTGTGTTGTGATGGGAGCTGACATGTCGTGGGCTGCAGCCGCCGCAGGGGGAATCCCCAACGGAAGGTTCTGCCTGGAGCACAGAGCCTGAGTGTGTGTGTGTGTGTGTGTGTGTGTGTGTGTGTGGGCACGCATGGGGCCTTGTGTAACCACTGAAGTGAGCACAAAAGTCTGCCTCTTGCTTGGGTGCTCAGCAGGGCCTAGGATGAAACTTGGCTCAGAGGCCCTCCCAAGACAAGAGGGAGACCAAAGTGTTTTCTCCCATCTTCCAGCTCCTGCGCCCAAGGTGTGTGTGTGGGGGTGGGGTGGGGGGGTTACCCTTAACATTATCAGTGCTTGCTGTGTGCTGGGTCCTGTGTTGAGTGGCCCCACTGCACCCTTGTAACCGATGAAGATGATGCAGCTATCATCCCATTTTGACAAATCAGGGAATTGGTTTAAGGCCACAGAACCAGCAAGTGGGGGAGTCAGGGCGTGACCCTGAGTCTGTCTGATTCAAAGCCTCTGCTCTTAATCACACATTTCTGTGCCCAGCATATATTGGATAGATGATGACAGTGACTAACATGTATTGACTGAAGCCAGGCAGTGTTCTCAGGACACCATGCTCATTCGTCCAAGTAATTCTCACGGAAGTAAGGCCTGCTTTTATCTCCATTTTACAGATGAAGAAACCGAGATTCAGAGAGGTTCAGACACTTGCTCGAGGTCACACAGCTAGTAAGTGTCAGAGCTGGAGGTTGCACCCAGGGAGTATGGCTTTATTTTTTATTTTTATTTTTGGGGGGACTGTGGCTTCAAATCCATGCCTTCACCTGTAGGCAGCAAACATATTTTTGGGTACTGAAAGGCTCAGACTGGGTCGGATGTCACTGCGCTGGGTTGTTGTGGGCGAGGCCAGGAGAGGTCTAAAGGGGGGGCATTGGGGTGGGACTGCTCATTTACCAACCGGGAGGAAACAGGTCATTGACAACGTGCACCTGCCAGCTGGTGACAGGGCAGCTGTCACCGCCCTGCAGGACTAGGTGGTTGGGAAGGGCGGGGTCTGGCTGGGCCAGGCTGCCCGCCGGACACCCCGGCCCTCCTCTGGGTGACCGGTCTCCTTCCCTTGCAGACCTCACACCCCGCCGGCCCCGCCTGCTCACAGCATCATGGCTCCCGGCTCCTCCTCCTGCGCGCTCCTCTCGCCGCCGCCCGCCGCCCCGCTCTTCCTGCTGCTTCTCTGGGCCGGGGCATCTCGCGGCCAGCCCTGCCCCGGCCGCTGCATCTGCCAGAATGTGGCACCCACGCTGACCATGCTGTGTGCCAAGACCGGCCTGCTCTTTGTGCCGCCGGCCATCGACCGGCGCGTGGTGGAGCTGCGGCTCACCGACAACTTCATCGCGGCCGTCCGCCGCCGGGACTTCGCCAACATGACCAGCTTGGTGCACCTCACCCTCTCCCGCAACACCATCGGCCAGGTGGCGGCCGGCGCCTTTGCCGACCTCCGCGCGCTCCGGGCCCTGCACCTGGACAGCAACCGCCTGGCCGAGGTGCGTGGGGACCAGCTGCGGGGCTTGGGCAACCTCCGCCACCTGATTCTCGGCAACAACCAGATCCGCCGGGTGGAGTCGGCCGCCTTTGACGCCTTCCTGTCCACCGTGGAGGACCTGGATCTGTCCTACAACAACCTGGAGGCCCTGCCGTGGGAGGCGGTGGGCCAGATGGTGAACTTGAACACCCTCACGCTGGATCACAATCTCATAGACCACATCGCCGAAGGCACCTTCGTGCAGCTCCACAAACTGGTTCGCCTGGACATGACCTCCAACCGCCTCCATAAACTGCCCCCCGACGGGCTCTTCCTGAGGTCCCAAGGCCCCGGGCCCAAGCCCCCCACGCCGCTCACGGTCAGCTTCGGCGGCAACCCCCTGCACTGCAACTGCGAGCTGCTCTGGCTGCGGCGGCTGACCAGGGAAGACGACCTGGAGACGTGCGCCACGCCCGAGCACCTCACGGACCGCTACTTCTGGTCCATCCCCGAGGAGGAGTTCCTGTGCGAGCCCCCGCTCATCACGCGGCAGGCGGGCGGCCGGGCCCTGGTGGTGGAGGGCCAGGCGGTCAGCCTGCGATGCCGCGCCGTGGGGGACCCCGAGCCGGTGGTGCACTGGGTGGCACCGGATGGGCGGCTGCTGGGGAACTCCAGCCGGACCCGGGTCCGGGGGGACGGGACGCTGGAGGTGACCATCACCACCCTGCGGGACAGCGGCACCTTCACCTGCATCGCCTCTAATGCCGCCGGGGAGGCCACCGCCCCCGTGGAAGTGTGCGTGGTGCCGCTGCCGCTCATGGCGCCCCCGCCGGCCGCCCCGCCGCCGCTGACCGAGCCCGGCTCCTCTGACATCGCCACCCCGGGCCGACCCGGTGCCAACGAATCGGCCGCCGAGCGCCGGCTCGTGGCGGCCGAGCTCACGTCGAACTCCGTGCTCATCCGCTGGCCGGCCCAGAGGCCGGTGCCCGGCATCCGCATGTACCAGGTGCAGTACAACAGCTCCTCGGACGACTCCCTCGTCTACAGGTGGGTGCTGTGGGCCAGGCCCTGCTCCGAGCCAGGGCCCTCCCGCTGTCTGCTCCCGGGGCGCACTGGGGCTCTCGGGGCCTGCAGACCAGCGTCTCCTGCCCTCCCTTGCCCGGTCCCCTCCTGGCCCGTTTCTCTCACTGTTGCGTCCCGTCTCTCCTTCCGGGAGCACCTCCTTGGTGCTGGGGGCCATCATGAGCCCGACAGGATGAGCTGTCCCGGGGCTCCTGGTCTACCTCGCCGCGGCTGGAGGTGTCCGACTGTGTGTCTGGTCTGTTTGACATCTGGGGCGGGAAACGTGCATATATTTACAGTGCAGTTATACTTATAAATAAGTTGCCGGCCTACTGTATCAACCCACTGGGTACATTACAGACACAAGACAGAAAAGAGGCGGAAATGTAGGTCGTGGCAGAGTGGTCTGGGGTAGCCAGACATTGAACGCCCCTCCCACCATCTCCACGGCCCCCCCATCTCCGCAGCTACCTTCCCTCTACTGCCCTCACCGGGCTGCTGTGAGCAGGTGCTGAGCTGCACACGGGCCCAGGAGACCCCGACAGCCCTGTCCTCAGGGAGCGCGCAGCCCAGCACGGGCAGGCAGGTGGTTACTGCTGAGTTATGACCGTGGCCTTGAGCTCCTGGTTCACTGCAGTCGCTTCTGGAGTGTGGCTCACAGCCGCACACCCGGCACTGGGGGGCGCTTGACAAATGGTCCTGCCCCCTGGCTCTGCCCCCTGCCTGCTCACCATGGAGCACCTGCTGAATGCTTACGCCTGTGCGTGACTTCACTTGGGGTGCCAGAGAGGGCGGAGCCATTTCCCTACCTGCAGGGAATCCCAGTTCTTGGGGTCTCTCAGACCTGAAAGAACCTGCCTCTTGGCCTCCATCGCCCCGTTTCCCGCGTGCCCTTGACCACAGGCGGGCACACGGGAGGCGCGTCCCTCTGTCCCTCTGGAGGAGAACCTGCCGCTCTTCGGCCTAGTCTTTGTCAGCCTCATTTTCTTCTCATTTCCATGCTCAGCAGCGTGCCTGAGTCCAGGCTGGGCCCTAACCTTCTGCGCTAGATGAGACAGTGGCCTAGCCTTGCGAAATCATGGCGAACACGTGAACCAAACAAAAACCCTCCCAAGGTACTCCCAAGGGTGCCCCCCTCACTAGCTCTTCCCAACTCCGCTATGAAGCAACAACAGTCCTCCTCCCTCCCATTTTACAGACAAGGAAACTGAGGTTCAGTGGGGGAAGTCTCGCTCAAGGTCACAGAAAATGGCAGAAACAGGACTGCAGTTCTTTACCCTCAAACCCCTAATCCTGCCCCCTTTTAGACTGAACACCCACACATTAGCACCTACTGTTGGCCTGGCAGGGATGAGGGGACATGGTTAAGATGCTTCTAGAGATAACTCTTGGGTTCAGTGACTTTCCACCTGTTTCTGTCTTTCCTTCTCTCTCTAACCCTGGGCGACTACATGTTGGGGAGGGCCTGAGAGCCTCAGATGCTGAGGCTCAGGTACTGTCTGCTGGCAACAGCCCCCAGTCTCTTCCCTTCCTCCATCCCCCACTGCACCTCCTGAGCTGTGGCGCTGCAGGGGTTAACTCCTCACTGCTGCCACGGGGCGGAGGGGACATCCAACCAGAAGGCTGCTCTGTCTCTTGCCTGGGGCCTGCAGCCAATGAGAGACACATGGGCTGGAGCTTTCTTAAGGAGCCAGCCTCTGTCCTTGAAAAGGGGGATCCCTAGCAACTGGTTATTAGGGGGAGGGAGCAAGAGGAAGCCTAGGCTTTCTCAAAGGGAAGCTGGGAGGAAGAGTGTGCCTAGGGTGGGATGGGTGGGTGGGTGGCAGTGCTCTGGTGTGGGGGGCTGGGGGGGTAGTCAGAGGTAGGTGGGCCTTTACGAGGGGGTGGGGCTGTAAGTGACCGCTTTGGTTGGACGGTGGCTCTTGGAGGTGGGCTTCAGGACCAGAAGGTGGCCTGGTGGGAGGGAAGGTGAGGCTTCTGGGAGCTCAGAGGCCTGTAGGGAGGAGGGTGTGCCCTCTAGGAGGCGGGGCTCCTGCTGCACGCCCCAAGCTGACGATGAGGCAGTCCTTGCCTCTGGTGACCCACTAAGAGCTTGGCAGAAGAGCAGAGCGTGTGCGCTGGAGTGCTGGGCATGCTCACCCGTGTGGAAATGGCAGCCCCAGGTTAGCTAGGGCTGCACACAGCCAACGTAGAAGGGATGTGCCCACAGAGGAGCGCTGGGCCTGGTGGGGATGATCTTACACACCAGGGGGTGGGGGGGTGGAGTGGCAGTTCAAGCAGCAGGAGCATGTTAGTCCCAGCCAGGCTGCACTGGGCGCACTACAAGCTGATAATGAAGTAGTAAACGCCAGCCTTTGGGTAACGCATCCCTACTCCACAGCTCTGTGATGCAGGGGGCCTTAATCTTCCCCTGTGAGGGGAAAGGAGGCACAGAGAGGTTAGGAAACTTACCGAAGGTCACAGAGCTAGCAAACAGAGAAGAGAAGCTCAAAGTCAAGCTGTCTGGCTTCCAGACATGGTCAGTTGAACCACAGTCGCCACTGCCCCTCAGTGAGCCCAGGGACCTCTAGCAAGAAGAGGACCGCTAGCCTGGCTACAGTTGCATGGCTCAATGACGGAGACTGACCTGGAGGTATGATTTCAGGCAGCCTAGGGTAGGGCGCGCATGTGGATTGGTGGCCTCTGATGTCTGGACAAGGAGCAGGACATAGAGTAGACATGGACCTGGGAGCAGTTGGGGAACCTCCAGCAGGTCCTTATGGGGGTGTGGCTGTGATGCTACCAGCCCCCCCCCAAGAGGGGAGTGGCCCCCCCAGGAGGGGAGTGGCCTTTAGCCATGACCCCACAGTGGGTGGGGTTTTGTAGTCCAGGGGCTTAGAAATCACTCCGGAAGGCAGCTGCAGCAAGGAGAGGCATTCACCCAAAGGTGCAGCAAGCAGATGAGGGGACCATCTGTGTCTTGGCTGCCACTTTGTAAGGGCAAGGCCGTACGACAGAACCGGGAGCACATCCATCGTCCCAGCAGACCTAAGGCGGGGTGGGGGCGTTCACCTGTGCCCACTGGCGTGAGGGGCTGGGTCTACGGGGGTGCGGTGTGTTGCGTCCTGAAATGGGCGGAAGTGCACGTAGCAGACAGCATGAACCTAGGCGTCCCCTGCTGGGGGACGTCCCTTAAGGGCATAAAAGCCCCTAGGGAACGTGAATGCAGACGTTCTAGTAAGTGATGGGAAAGGCAGGAGGTGGGTCTGGAGGGGGGCACACGGAAGAGGGGTGTCGTGTGAAGCCAGGGCCCTGAGGGTAGGAATGGCCGCGTGCATGTCCGCGGCTGTCCGCTAGGGGGCGAGATAACGGTGGGAACACAGTTGAGTTGGCGCCCAGGACACGCGAGGGCAGGGCCGCGTCTCCGAGTGGAGCTAACCCCGCCCCTGCGCCCCTCCCGCAGGATGATCCCATCCACCAGCCAGACCTTCCTGGTGAACGACCTGGCGGCGGGCCGCGCCTACGACCTGTGCGTGCTGGCCGTGTACGACGACGGGGCGACCGCGCTGCCGGCCACGCGAGTGGTGGGCTGCGTGCAGTTCACCACCGCGGGGGACCCGGCGCCCTGCCGTCCTCTGAGGGCCCACTTCCTGGGCGGCACCATGATCATCGCCATCGGGGGCGTCATAGTCGCTTCGGTCCTCGTCTTCATCGTTCTGCTCATGATCCGCTACAAGGTCTACGGCGACGGCGACGCCCGGCGCGTCAAGGGCGCCTCCCGCTCGCCCCCGCGGGTCAGCCACGTGTGCTCGCAGACCAACGGGGCCGGGGCGCCGGCCCCCGCGCCGGACCGCTACGAGGCGCTGCGAGAGGTGGTGTCGCCGGCCGCTGCGGCGGTGGCCGTCCAGGGCAAGGGCACGGCGGCCGAAATGGCCTCTGCGGGGCCGGAGGCGGCCCTTGGACGCTCCCTGGGCGGCTCGGCCACCTCGCTGTGCCTGCTGCCGTCGGAGGAGACCTCCGGGGAGGAGCCTCGGGCGGCGTCCGGCCCTCGGAGGAGCCGTTCCGGAGCCCTGGGGCCGCCAGCCTCCGCGCCCCCAACTCTAGCCCTGGTTCCTGGGGGGGCCTCGGCCCGGCCCCGGCCGCAGCAGCGCTATTCCTTCGACGGGGACTACGGGGCGCTCTTCCAGAGCCACAGTTACCCGCGCCGCGCCCGCCGGACAAAGCGCCACCGGTCCACGCCGCATCTGGACGAGGCCGGAGGGGGCGCGGCCGGGGAGGACGGAGACCTGGGGCTGGGCTCCGCCAGGGCGCGCCTGGCCTTCACCAGCACCGAGTGGATGCTGGAGAGTACCGTGTGAGCGCGGGCGGCGGCGGGACGCCTGGGTGCCGAGGACCGAGGCCCAGCCGCCCGGACGCGCCCGCACGCCGGGCGGGACTCAAGGGCGCCAACGCCCGCCTAGACCTCCGACTCCCGGGGAGACGCACCCCTCTCCCCGGGGCGGGCGGGGCTGCCGGCCACCTCCCGCGCCCAGAGGAGCAGGGGGCGGCGCCGGGCTCCCCTCCCCCACGAACTCCTGCCCCTCCCCTCGCGCGCTCGCGGACCTCGCTGGAGCCGGTGCCTTACACAGCGAAGCGCGGGGAGGGGCAGGGCCCCCCCGACACTGCAGCACTGAGACACGAGCCCTCTCCCCCCGCCCGGGACCCGGGGCAGGGGCGAGGGGCCCATTTCTTGTATCTGGCTGGACTAGATCCTATTCTGTCCCGCGGCGGCCTCCAAAGCCCCCAACCCCACCCCATTCACCTCTTCGGTCCCGTCGGGTCCGGCTTGGGGGTCCCCCTTTCCCTGGTCCCCTCGTTCGTTCCTGTCTCGCCCTCTGTCGTGTCTTCCGTCTCCGTCCTTCCCTACACGTCTCTCCTGCCTCTGTAGCGTGTCTTCCCTGTCGCCCTCCCGTGTTTCGTCCAGTCTCCCCGTCTCTGGAGATTACCTCTCCCCACTACACACTGTCCCGGGCAGGTCCCACCGGAAGGACCAGACTCACCCCGACTCCTTCCTTTTTCCTCCAATGAAGCCCCACATGAACAAATCCAAAACCAAATCCCCCTCCCTGCCGGAGCCGGGACCCTCCGCCGCAGCAGAATTAAACTTTTTTCTGTGTCCGAGGCCGCTCCGCTGACCTCTGTGTGTGTCCGTGTGTTTGGGTGGGGGAGGGGAGGGCGACCTAGATTCTGGTGTAAGGATTCCTGAGAGAAGGGAGGCCGCCGCCTGGGCCCAGGGAGACTTGCAGACCGGCTCCTCTCCTCGGAGAGACTTACCAGGTGGGAAATAATAAAAATAAAATGATAAGAGCTAACATTTAGTGAGTGCTTACTATGTGCCAAGCACTTAAAATATTTAATCCTCACAACCGCCCTAGGCCATCAGACCTGTTATCCCACTTTACAGGTGAGGCTTGTGATACCTAAGGTCGCCAAGTGGGGTTTAAAAAGGTAGGCCAGCTGCCTTCCCAGAGCAGCCTGGCCCGGCTGAGCGGCTGAGCGTGAGCAGCTGAGCCGCGAGCGACTGTTCTTTCACAGACAGGCATTGTGTTAAGCACAGCTCATCTCTGAGGCCAGACAACTCTGTGAAGGAAACATCTTTGGTCCCATTTTGTAGACAGGGTTCTCAAGCGGACACCCTTAAAGTCGCTCGCCCAAGCCCCCTAAGCGCAGCAGCAAGGAAGCCGGTAAACACCCTGGGGTCTGCCCCTCACTGCCACATGCCCTTGCTCTGGTGTCTGAAGTTGGGGGGTGGGGGGGGGCACGGCTTAGTTAGCTGAGCATGGGTCTCCAGAGCAGACTGAGAACCACTCAGGTCACTGTCTGGTCTCCACCCAAGAGCCTAAGTACAGAAGGGGTTGGCTGTGAGCCTGAAGGAAGGTGTGGGGAGAGGAGCCTCCCGGTGAGACACAGGCTTGTGGACAGGTAGTGGAAGTTGGTGGAGGGGGTGCCAAAGCCATTGCAGGGGTCCCTGCAGATCCTGGGGAAGAAGGAAGAAGGCTTCCAACCAGCTAGGGGCCCCCTGAGGCCATGGAGGAGGAGAGAGAGACAGAAATAGAAACCAGCAGGAGGGAGGGGGATGGAGCTGGGCAGCTCTGGTGGGAGGCGCAGGACAGGCCTGGAGAATCACAGGCCCACAGGCCTGCGGCTCCCTCACCCAGCGGCCCAGCCACACTTCCCAGGCAGTCATCACGACTCCCGGTACTGAGGGCTTCCCACACGCTAGGCCCTGTGCTTACAAACCCTCCCTGTGCACGAACAGAGAACACGCAGCCCAGCCCTTGTGTCTAAAACAAAATGGAGTTACTCAAATAGTAAGCATGACTGCATTTACACCCCGCGGCCACGTTCAAACCTCTGCGCCCACCTTTCCAGGTCAGGAAGCAAGTTCAGAGAGGCTAAGGTGCCCACCCAAGTTCACACAGCCCATCAAGCTGCCGCCCTCCCAGTCCTGTGCACCTAACCATTGTCTGATTCTCTCCTGCACTCCAGAGCACAGGATTCAGCAGTGTGCACAATGCAAAAAAGAACCCCCTGCCCTGAGGAGCTTCTATTCTCAAGCCAGGAGTGACTAGTGTCGGGAGAACGGCGGAAGCAGTGACAGGACAGACGGCCCCTGCCCTCCTGGCTTCAGGCAGATGGCACAGGAGACTGGGAGCGAGGGGCTGCCTGACTCCACTGGAAGTGCAGGAAGCTCAGGGTGGGCATTAGCCAGACTCTCCCAGTAGCCAGTGACAGGAGCTCAGCTAAGTGGCTTGGGCATAAAAAGCAGGCAGTTGCTGCTGGTGTGGGTGCAAGCGAGACAATGGTGAAGTTCCCCAGAGCGTGGCCTCAGACTGGCACCCTGACTCCACTCCAAGACATTCTTCCCACTCGCTGCTTTGCTTATTTCAGCTCAGATTCACCCCTTTCCACTTGCCAAATGGGTGAAATGGCATGAGTTGGCCCTTGCAGCTCCTTTACCGGGTCCCCAATCTCCCCCAGGCCTAAGTGAAGAAGCCCCAGGGAAGGGCTCCCACTGGTGGGGTGGGTCACATGCCCTCTCTGCACCCACATGGCATCCCAGAGAACGGGAAGCTTCACTGGTATTCCATTTGTTGGCCAGGCTGGGGGTATGTGTTCGGGTCACATGGCACTGGGGGGGGGGGAGACAGCTAAGAGGTTAGGTTGAACTACACGAAATGGCCAGTTTTTTAGGTCAGCAGGCATAGAACATGGGCAATTTCATGTGGTTGAACCTAAACAGTCACCAAAAAGGTAGGATGCGAAAGTCTGGCAGGGCTGTAACAGCAACGGAAACCCCAGTGTACCGCTCAGGAGCACTCTGGGGGCGGTGATACTTGCTGAGACGCGGGGATGAGTGGGAATGAGGCGGGTGCAGTGACCGTGGCGTCCTTCCCTGCAAGGGCAGCAGCGGTGCAAGGCTATGAAGGGGAGGGCAGGGGAGGCTCGTCCTTGCGCCCCCACGAGCAATCCAGTCACGTGTCCAGTGGGACGCAGGTCGGCACGGGGCTCACCCCCAAAGGAACATAGAGGCGCCTTGCCAGGGGACATGGGTGCCGGAGAGGTGAAAACAAAACAGCACACAAATTCCTTTTGTTTTTCTTGCCTTGAGCAGAGGTTGCAAGCTACTTCACTCACACGGAAGCGGGTCCTGAAATCTGACCTGCATGTGATTCAAACTTTTATTACTGGAAAAGAATAAACCACCTCCTCTGGGTTGTGTGGTGGACAGACACAGATTTACGAGAGTACATTTGGCTGCAAGAAATAAAAAACTACGCGAATTCAGGAGTTAGGGGCTTTGGGGTTTGGTGCAACAGCTTATTAAGGATTCAACCCACCAAGGACGCAGTTTTGTTCTTTTGTTCCACCTTTCCTAGAAGGAGAACTTCATACTCTGAGCTTGTTGCTCCATGCTCACAACATGGCCACCACAGCTCCACGTCTCACATCCTCATCCCAATGAACCAGGAAGGGATAAGTCATGTCATGGAAGAAAAAAATTCTAAAATAGTAACAATAATAGCAGGGAACACAACACATATATGGGCCTGAACCTATGCCAAGAACTGTTTTCCATTCTTTACATAAATGAATTTAAAAAGCTCCTTAGTCTTCTGAAAGCAGCTTCTGGGCACCTGGTGTTGGGTGAGGGGAAAAGGAACTCATACTCCGGCTTGGGCACCTCGCGTCCTCCCTCGCCCCTGGACACTGTCTGGTCACTGACAGGCTGGAGGAGGCAGTGGGCGGCCACAAGGGAGTGAGTGGAGATGATGGAAATGACTCTGAAACTCTTGTCATGTGCCCCCAACTCAAGTCACTCAGAACCTCTAGGGCCTCCGCTGGGTAGCACGTTTCCTGTGACGCGTGTCCCCAGTGGCTTATGATGGGCCGGCGGCTGCCACCAGGTCCCGGTGACCTAGCGCTTCACACAAGAACCAAACTTAGTGGCATCAAACAAAAGAAATGATTTCATGATGAATCCAGATTGTGTGGATGCAGCGGGGGGGGGGGGGGGGGTGGGAACCTTCTGGACACTTCTTCACTCACACGTCTGAACTGAGTTGACTGCAAAACTGAGCTCTGTAGTTCCTGGGCTCTGCTGGGACTGTCCACAGGGGAGTGCCCATGTGGCCTCTCATGTGGCTGGAATTTCTTGCACCATGGAGCGCACATTGCAAGAGGCCATGTGGAGATGATGCTTTCCCAGAGAGCCAGAGGGAGTGGTGTGGAAGTCCCTCTGTGCGCCTGACCTCCTCTGCTCTCTGGGTTGAAGAAGTCAAGCCTGGGTTCAAGGAGAGGGGAATACCACTTTGCCTCTTGGGGTATGTCAGAACCTATGGCCACTTTTTTTTTTTTAAGATTTATTTATGTATATATAAATAGAAGAGCTGGGGTATAGGTCATTATGGGGTGTGGGCCAGAGGGGTGAGAAGGTGAGAGGATTCATCAGAGACAGAGTAGGGAACAGAATAAACAGATCCACTGAAATCCACTGCTGAGGGGAGCAGCGGGGACAGGAGAGGTCTGCCGCGCCCTGGGGGTCCTGGCCAGCGATGCTAAGTGCTGAGACCTAACCCCTGCGCCATCAGGGAGGCCCAGACACTCTGAATCCACACTGACCATTCTGAGCTGGCTGGGGTGCCGGGACGCAGCTAGGAGCACTGCTGGAAGGCGAGCTGGGCAGTTCTTGGAGCTGATCCCGGCTTACCCACATCCCCAATAAAGTGCTAATTCTTTTGTTCCTGAATTGAGGGATTTCTCTGGCTATTAGCACTTTGCCAAACAGGTATAAAAGCATTTCAATACTTAACAGCTGAAGCAGCACCACCCACTGGAGACCCACTGGGTATCAGCCCTGCGTGGATACCCACGTGTGCCATTTCAGGCTGCGCCCTGGGTATCTTTCAGCACCTACCTGCAAACATATTTTTTTCAGGAAATGGGATCCTTGCCAGCCTCAGGGGTGAACCTTGGTAAGTTTGACTGACCTTTGGGATGACATCTTCCTGGCCAGTGACTGGCTTAGACTTGGCTGGGCTGAATTTGAGCCAGCGCCTTTCCTCTAACAGGGAGTTTCTTTCTTTCTTCCTTCTTTTTTTTTTTTTAATATTTATTTATTATCTATGCATGCAAGAACTGGGGTACAGACCAGAGGTGTGAGGAGTGAGAGGATGCACCAGAGACAGCAGAACAGGCAGGTTGACTGAAATACACTGCAACGGGGAGACAGGAGAGGTCTGCTGCGCCCTGTGGGCCACTCCTTGGCCGGGGATTGAACGTGAGCCATAGTGGCTGCAGACAGCTTCAAAGCGCTGCGCTTTAACAGGTTGCGCCATCAGAGAGCCCCTAGTATGAGTTCTCTGAACTCATTTTCCTGGCTTTTAAGAGCTGCTGAAGGAGAAGCAAAGTCCCACGTTGTGGGGGGGGGAGGGAGGCTCCATACCTGTCCAACCAAGCGACCCACAGAATGCGGGAGCATAGTGAGTTGGTTTACCTGCTGTTTACCTGCATGCAATCCAGCTGGCTTGTAGTGCTTTGGGGTGATGTTCTGTGTGTGACAGCTGGAGCTGCTGTCTTGAGACCATGAGGTAGTGGAATAAGAATTAGTCAACAGAGGGTTGCAATGGGTTAGGACTTTAGGACACAGCACTGCAAACTGGCCACAGCCGCTTTAATGCAAGTTCGATCCCCGCCCCAGAGGTGACCCACATGGCGCGGCAGACCTCTCCTGACCCGTCCGCTGCTCCCCTCAGCAGTGCACTTCGTCAGTCAGCCTGTTCTGCCCCCCACTCTGTCTCTGGTGAAGCCTCTCGCCACCCCTGCACCTCTGGCCTGTACCCCAGTTCTGTATGCACAAATTAGAAAAAAGAATCAGTCAACAGAAATGGCAAGGACCTGCCTCTCACATTGCTGAGTCCATAAATGAATTAATGAATAATGAACCAGTTGTAGAACTGTCCTGATTACTGACTTTTTCTTGATAAATATTTTGTTTTACCTGTTTGAGTTGAGTTTCTGATTATTATTGCAGGATAACACCTCCTGGTTGATTCAGAAGCCCATCTATCCTTGATGTCCAAGTCAGGAGCTGCACAGGGCCTCTCAGGCAAGGACGGGCTGTGGGCATTCCTTCACCTGGCCTAGGTGTGTGGGAGGCTCTACTTTCTAGGTTTGGGGAATTGCACTCTTCAACCTTTGTAAAAAACCTTTTTGCGTGACAAAAGTGCCGTCACGCATTTTTCAGGATGTACTGTCATCAAGTGATGCATGGCCATACAAAGAAAATACACATGTGCAGTTCACGCGACATCATATACAGCTGCAGGACACACGAGGCCACGGGAATGCCCCAGACGCACCTGCAGCGAGACTCAGGTCAGGCACACAACACACACCCTGCGAAGGACTTCGCCCACACCACAGACATCCGCACTCGGTCACAACTCACAACTGTACACACACACCTGTCAAAGATTCACCTGTCACAGAAAGGCGCAATTGCTTGTTGTTTATTTGTGCAAATTGTATAAAAGTAGAAAAATAAACCTTTGTTTGGGTCAGAGAGGTACAGATCCATCCATAAATACAGGGTGAGGGAAATAACTTAAGGCTGGACGGGGCTTAGTGCATAAATAAGGTCTGGGGTTGCAGGCGGACTAGGGGCCCAGGTTCTCAGGCACACTGGTCTCCACTGGCGACACAGTTTAGATCTTGTACGAGGTGGAAGAGGTGGAAGGTGACAGATGCCTGCAGGCACTCTGGGGACTCCTGTGGGAGAGATGAGAGTCGGATTCCATGCCGCGCCCCACCTCCCTCACCGGCACAGGCCTCCTGTGCCTTCTGAGTCACTCACCTTCTTCTGCGCCTCCCGCAGCCGGTGCAGCCAGTGGCGGAGGCGGCCTCGGGGCCGGGGCCTTGCTGCGGGCTGAGCTGAGAGCTGTGGGCACAGGAGCGGGTGTGAGGTGGCCCGGCCAGGAGAGGGGTCCCCCGTGCCAGAGCCAGACCCGGCCGCCCGGCCCAGCACTCACGCAGGC
>NW_004567129.1:27949100-27967911 GCF_000260355.1 Condylura cristata | reverse complement strand
GGCAGGGAGGGAGGGAGGGCAGGGGCACCCGGGAGCCAGCTCACCTGCAGCTGCCTCAGGTCCCGGGTCCTGGGGAAGAGGCGGGAGCTGCAGCTGCGGTCCTTGGGCAGGAGCCACTCCTCCTGCAGAGCAAGGGCAGGTCAACCCAGCGCAGGGCACTTGGCCACCGCAGGAGGGAAGGGGCTGCCCGCAACTGGGACTCACCAGAGCATCCTTGGCTACCTTGAAGGCCGCCAGCTCCCTCGGAGACAGAGATTTGAATCTGCCAATGTCACAGCTCCTTTTGGTAGTGATGGGCTTGGAAGTGGGGACAGGACCTGCTCTGGTGGAAGCCAGGCCCAGCGCCACCAGCACGAGGAGCCTGACAGCAGCCATGGGCAAGTGCAATCTGCCTTCCCCACGGCATGGCCGTGCTTTTAACCATGAGTGAGCCTCAGAGCCACTGATGTATGTAAAGCGAAAACGCAGAGGGAACTCCCAAACCCCGCTTTGCTTTACAAGACAGGTGGGCGGAGCCACCTGCTGACTAGGTGAGCTCACAGGTATGAGCACAGCCAGGTAAGTCCAGAGGGGTGTTGAAAAGGAAAGTGAAACTAAATTTCCATTTCTCGGGAGGGAAGCAGAGTAGCCACTGGGCCTGGCTTAGGATTCCCTGGGGCTTCGAGGAGCCCCTCCGTGAGGCTGAGGCCCATGGGGGAGCAGGGAGAGGCTGCAGGTCTGTCAGAGGGGCGCCGGAGTCTGGCAGGGGGTAGGGCCGCGTGCCTGGCAGAGAGGAAACGTCCCCCGTAGGTTGAAGCACATTCCATGAACTCATCTTATGCCTAACATTCCCTTGAGTACTTATATTTTTGATGACCTCCATTTCATTTATTGCTGGGAACAGGATCCTGGTTTCACGAGCACGACGCGCGTGCACGAGCTGTGACTCGATCTCTCGGCCCCGCAGCCTTGGCCCCGGGACGGGCGTTGGGGGGGGGGGGCAGCTGCTCTCTCCGCAGTGGCCTGGAGGTTCCTGGTGGAGATGGTGCCTGACGTCCGGACACTACGATCTGCTGCTCACCAGCCACACTGCCAGCGGCCTGACAGCCCGGGGAGCCGCTGGGCAGCGTGTCCTGGACTTTTCCTACTTGCTCCCACAGCCGGTGTGAGGCGTCAGGATCCCGTGTTTGAACCTTCTGCTTGTCCATTGATCCACCGACGCCTCTGGGTTTCCACCAGGGACCTTCTGCCCGGTCGGCGTGACGGATGCCAATGACTGGGCCCGCTTTGGATGATCTGGGGCTTCCTGAGGGGTCTGAGGGCAACTTGGGGTGCCGACGGGCGAACGCTCATTAACTACATTTTTTAAAAAGATTTATTCATTTATGCATAAGAGTTGGGTACACGCCAGACGTGCAGGGTTGGTGATAGCAGAGACACCAGAGACAGAGTGGGGAGCAGAACAGGCCGACTGAGGGAGCACACTGCTGAGGGGGGCAGCGGGCGGGTCAGCTCTGCCGCGCCATGTGGTCACCTCCGGAGCAGGGATTGAACTCACGCTCAAGTGGCTTTAGCTTCTCAGTGCTGGGCTGCGCCAGGGAGGGCCTCATGAACTGCATTTTACGCTGAGGAATCTGAGGCCCAGGAAGGCAAGTTGCTGAGGCCGAGGCCCGGCAGCTAGCTAATGGCAGAGCCAGGCTTGAGCAGATTCCCGGGCACTCACTGCACACTCTACACACAGTCAAAGCAAAGACCCCTCTGGGGGCCACCAGGATGGCAGTGGGGGGCTTCCAGAAGGAGGCGGAGCCTGGCCCCTGCAGCAATGACAAGGGTGGCTGGTGGAGGCGTCCTGTTTTCATGGACTTTATTCATATTACACTTTAAAAAGGCAGGTCGATTAGAAAAAAGAGGAAGAAAAAGAGGCACCCACACAGCCACCGAGACAGGAGAGCGCTTTCTTGGCCGGAAGGTGCAGGAAACGGTCAGTCACATTCTGCAGATCCTGAAGTGCCCCAAGCCGAGCCCCACACCCCTTCCCTGGGGAGGGGGGGGGGCGCGGGCACCTTCAGGCACTGCAAAGACGGATCTTCGGATCTTCGCAGTTTGTGATTCTGTGTCGCACGTGCTGCAGCGTACAAAAGTGGCCTTGCTATACAGCTAACTCTATTTCTTCTGCTTGTTAAAACTTAACGCTGTTCCCAAATCTCCCCATAGTGGTGGACGTCCAGCTCCTGTTTTTACCTGCTGCATGGTCATCCTGGTGTGCACGGCATTTTCACTTCGCAGTTCCTGAAGGGCCCCCACCACCAGAGGCTGGCAGTGCCCCTGTGGGAGGCCGTCTGGGCTCTACCCGGGCTGCACCACCAGCGGCTTCCCTCCCCCGCCATGTCTGTGTCTTTCTGCTTCTCTTCCTAAGGTCTTTCTCCCTGCAAAACAGGCCCGAAGCACTGGGATTAATTCCTGCAGGGCAATTCTCTGCCAAGGAAGGTCAGGAGCCAGCGAACAATACACCTGCTCTCCTTTCCCCAGTGGGTCAGTCTGAGGTGCATTCTAGGTGGCGCCTAGAGTTTTTCAAGGGCCCCATCCCAGTGAGTGCCAGCCGCTTGCGGCAGCAACTCTCCAGGCAGGTGGGGTGGGAGCAGGTACAGAACTGCAAGACACTCAGGGTGCAAAAACTCAGGGGTGCTTGTGTTCAGGTTTGGGTAGGTGCCCGGGTCCCTCACCCAACTCACTCTAGCCCACACTCTGCAAACTTTCTTGAGTCTTTTCCTTCCCATTTGCATTTCTCCACTCATCTGCATTTCTTGGGGACATCTCCCTAACAGGCCACCAGGGCCCTCAGTTCATGACATGCTTTGGGGGCCCTAAGTAAGATATGTGTGCATGAGTAGGATTTTGGGGTCACAGGATAGATCTGAACTTATACTGTCTAATCAGTGCTCTTCGCTGGCACTTTCTGCAGGGATGGAAATGTTCTGTGTCTGTAACTCCCAGGGTAGCAGTCCCCTCTTATCTGTGGGGGGATGCGTGAAGATCCCCATGGATGCCTGAAATCACGATACTACTGACCCCAGGTGCTCTCTGCTTTTCCTAGACATCCACAATGATGATGATGAAGTTTCATGTATAAAAATTAGGCACAGTAAGTGATGAACAACAACTAATAATAGAACAGCTGTAACCACATGCCACTATAAGAGCTATGTGCTGTGGTCTCTCAAATTTTTACTGTACTAAAAATTCCTACCTACTATGGTTGCTCATGGGTGACTAAAGCCACAGAAAGTGAAAATGCAGATAAACCCACTGACTGTCACATGGTAGTTAAGTGCTTAAAGCTTGGCTGGTACAATAGAGGGAATTCTCAGTTTCTTTCACTTTAAATGCTGCAGCTCTGTGTGTTTGGTGCAGTTCTAAATACTCATCTACTATTCCCAAAACAGTCACACCTGCTGCCCAGCCGCTGGCAGTGCCCAGAATAAAACATTCTCTGACCACAGAGATTCCCTTCCCTGCAACAGGGTGACCGCCTCAATCCTGGCACTTGGATTATGCCTCTGACAAACAGATAGGAATTTTGAGATTATGGAAAAGGCAAGCAAAATGTGCATATGCAAGGATGCAAACACTTTGAGGCCAGCAGGAAACCTACCCCCAAACAACCCTAAATGTGCATGCAAGGGCCTCTATGGTGGCACAGAGGTTAAGGCTCAGCACAGTGCAGCGTGAGTTCATCTGGCCAGGGAGGTGGCCCGCAGGACGCTGCAGACCTCTCCTGTCTCGCCTGCTGTACCTCCTGCAATATATTTCAGTCAATCTGCCTGTTTTGCTCCCCACTCTGTCTTTGGTGAATCCTCTCTCTCTCTCTCTCTCTCTCTCTCTCTCTCTCTTACACACACACACATACACTTCTAACCTATACCCCAACTCTTGTATGCATAAATACATAAATAAATCTCTAAATGTGTATGTACCAAAGCGCAGAACTTGAAAATACATCAACAAAACACCATCTGAACAGAAAGGAGAAATAGAAAAATGCAAGTTATAATGGGTAGTTCACGGCCCCTCTCAGAATGAGTAGACAAAAAAACAGCAAGGATTTTTTGTATACTAAACAATACCATCAACTGGGAGAATCTCACTGACATTTTCAGAACATTCCACACAACAGCTATAGGGTATACATTCATTTCAAGGACACAAAGAATATTTAGCAGATAGGCCACATTCTGGGGTACAAAACTAATGGCAACAAATTTAAAAAATTAAAATGATTTGGAAAATATTCTCTGACCACAGTAGAATCAAACTACAAATCAGTAACAGAAGGGTAATAAGAAAATCTCCAGGCACTTAGATTATGGTGATGGCACAGGAGCGTCTTGGTGATGGGAAACCCGTGGGGGTTACAATTGAGATGGAAAAAAGAAAAAAAAATGTACAAAATGATGTGAAAATAAACTGTTATAAAATAAAATAAAATGAAAGAAAGAAAGAAAATCTCCAGGCACTTGGAATTCAACAATGTACTCTTGACACCTGATGGGTCAAAGAAGGCTCAGGGCAAATAAAAAATAAATCGAGCTGAATGAAAATGAAAACACATTCAAGAGTTAATGGGACACAGTTAATGCAGTGTTTAGAGAGGAACTTATAGCACTAAGTGCTTATGTCGCAAAAGAAGAAAGGTCTCAAATCAACAATATTAGCATTCACTTCATGAGATCAGAAAATGAAGAGCAAAATAAACCCAAAGTCAATAGAAGGCAAGATTAAAAAAAGGGGGGGGGGAGAGAGAAAAAGAGAGAGAGAGAGAGAGAGAGACCAATGAAATGAAAATCAGAAGAAAAATAAATAAATGTAATAAAATCAAGAGCTAGTTCTTTGAAAATATCAATGAACTCTTTGCACGACTGAAGCATTTTTAAAAAGGGAGATATAGGACCACTATCAGAATCAGGAATAGCAAAGAAGCCATTATAGAGCTCACAGACACTGAAACAATAATAAAGGAATAGCACCAAATATTCTACGCATGTGCATCCAACAACTTAGGTAAAACAGACACACAATGGAATACTACTCAGCAGTCAAAAAGATAAACTCATGCCATTTGTGGCAACATGGAGGGAGCTTGAACAGATTATGCCAAGTGAAAACAGAAGGAAACAGATTTCTGTAGGGTGGGTTCACTTATATGCAGGATAGAGAGAAACTGAACAGAGGATCAGGTAAAAGACAAAACTTGCAAGCTGACCACAGATTTGAGGCACATGGCAGAATGTGGGGGAGGGGTCAAAGCGGAAGGGAAGCGCACAGGGGACTGTGGTGATGGACCATGGGAGCTATGGGACAGCACTGATGGGAAGGCCAAAAATTAACAACAGTATAAGAACATTAATTCATTCACCTAAGATGAAATTTATAATATATATTATAAATTATACTAAATTAGATTATCTGTATAAATATGTAATGAAATGCATTTGATTGGAGGTGTAGATGCACCAAAACTTTATCGAATTAATAACGGGAACAATCCTATTATTTAAAAGATGTAACCTGTAAATAGAAAGTTACTAGAAAGAAATCTTCAGGCCCAGATGGTTTCACTGTAGAGTTCTACCACACATTTAGAGAAAATTTAACACCACTTTTTCATGACCTCTTCTAGAAAATAAGAGGCAGCACATTCCAATTCACTTAATGAGACCAGTGTAACCCTCTTTCCAGCAGACGAAGAACAAAAAGAAGAGTAAAGGAAAAAGGAAACTGTAGACCATTATCCCTCATGAATACAAATATGATGAAAAAAAAAAACTTTAATATTAGCAAACTAGAGCCAGCCATAAAATTACGTATACAGTCGCTACATATGCAGGAGAATTGAAAGCAGGGTTCTGAAAGGGGCTTACACACCTATGTGCACAGCAAAGCCAAAGGTTGGAGCAAGGATCCACGTACACTGATGGATAACAAAATGTGGTGTACACACACAATGGCATTCAACCACGGAAAGGGATGGAATTTATAGGCTACAGCGTGGATGAACCTTGAAACACTGTCCTAAGCAAAGTAAGCCAGATACAGGGTGGTGGCCTAGGGGTTAAGTCTCAAGGCTCTCACCACTGCAGCCTGAGTTTGATCCCCGGCCAGGGAGGTGAGCCACAGGGCGCCGCAGACCTCTCCTGTCTCCCCGCTGCTCCCCTCAGCAGTGTACTTCGTCCATCTGCCTGTTCTGCTCCCCACTCTGTCTCTGGTGAATCCTCTCACTCCCCCACCTCTGGCATAGCTATGCCTCAGTCCTTCTATGCAAAATACATTTTTAAAAATGCCAGATACAAAAGGGCAAATACTGTATGCTTTCACTTATCAGAAATAGCTATGGGCGAATTCATACAAACAGAATGTAGATAAGCTTGTACCCAGGGCTGGAAGGATAGCAGAAGGGGAGTTATCACTTCACGTGTATGAAACTTCAGGTTGGGTGTTGAAAAGTTTTGGAAACAGATGGTGATAGGGTTATACAATACTGTGCACCTACTTAACACCACTGAAAGCGTACTTTAAACAATGGCTAAATGGCAAATTTTATGTTACCTATATTTTAACCACAATTAAGGAGAAGAATGGAAGTCTAAAGTGAATAAAGACGTGTTAAATTTTTAAAAATCATATACCATGACTACGTGGAGATTAGTCCATTAATACACCACCTGTTCAATATTTTGAAAGCCCGTCCGCCGAACCCACTGTGTTACCCCATAATGAAGAAAAATCACCGCGTCATATCAATGAATGCAGGAAAGGCTCTTGATAACCCTAAATCCATTTCTGGTCAAAGACTAGGAAAATATTTACATATCACATCACATCCCCGACAAAGACCATTATCTAGAATGTATTTAACCCTCTCAAAACTCATGAAAACAAAACAAAAAAACCCCAACTCCCAATAATCCAAGTAGCAAATGACAGCAGACACCAAAGCTTCTAAGCTGTTGGCAAATGGACCCCAGGAAGGCTGTCAGTAGAGTCCTTAATGAAACACAAATTAAAATGATGAACTGTCTTCGCTCACCTACTAGAAGGACTAATACTAATAATCCTGCCAGGTTAAAATGCTGGCGAGGCCGCAAAGACATTTGCACTCTCAGACATGGCCCCAAAATGGCACAGCCCCTCCAGGTAGCCGAGGGTTTCTTTAAAAATTAGACACACACTTCTACCATTTAAACTGTCAACGGAACATCATCTCAACAATCGTTAGACAAAAAGCTTATTAGTTAACCAAGGCGAAGCTATGAGCCCCGAAGCAACCCAAGAGGTCTGCTCTGAGAGCGATTCAGTAAACACAAGCTTGAATTCTGTTTGACAGGTAGGAGTGAGTCTCAGCGGTCGCAAACACCGTGATTCTCGATCGGGGGCTTCTCGTCCTAACTCGTCCTACTAACAGGTACGCTGATGCGACAGAAAGAGAGTCCAGGACTTAGTTATTTTTTCCCTTGCTGATGAATGCACAGCAGAGAGGCAAAGGCTGTTAAATCTTTTTCTTTTTAATCTGAAAAAACTGACTTTACAGATTCCTGCCTTCAGGAGAAGCCTGTGAAGAGGGGCTTGCCAGCCAGATCAGAGGCAGAGGCCCAGAAAACGTCGCAGCATGTTTACATGACTCAATTATCACACTCCTGGACATTTATCCTTGAGAAATAAAAATGTACGTTCACACACAAACCTGCTGCAAATGTTCACAGTGGTTTTAATCGCCCACTGAACTACTTCACTGGAACCGACATAACACTCGCAGCCCCATAAGAGAGTTAATCCATAGGTTCTTCAACCTGTGAATCGTGAAAGGTTCCCCACGGCACGTCCATACACGGGAATATTACTCAGCGAGCGGGAAGGTACTAGTGACACAGCGTGGCTGATGTTAGCACACTGCGCAGAGTGGAGGGGGAAATCTCGAAAGGTTAAATACTAGGTGATTCCATTTATGCAACAGCCTTAAAATGACAAAATTATAGAGCTAGAGAAGAGATTAGTAGTTGTCACGGGGAACAAGAGAAGAGAGAGGGTGTGATTCAAGGGGCGTTTTTTAGTGACGAGGAAACAATTCTGTATCGTGATTGTAGTATTTATACATGTGATAAAATGTCACCGAACTATACACAAAGACCTACGGAAAGAAATGAGCGTGTGTGGAAGTTGGCGAAATCCCAGAAAGGTCTGTAGCCTAGCTAATTGTATTGTGACAATGTCAATTTCCTACTTTCCTGAATGTGCTCTAGTTATGCAATCAGGGTTTCGGGGAACCTCTCTGTAGTATTTCTGTGACTTCTGGTAAGTCTATGAGACTTCAAAACTTTTTTACGTGGATGAAAATGTACCAATGGAAAAATGTACATTTTCCCATTCAGCTTGTGGTTCCCCCGTTTTCTTACCTCCCGACCCCCCTTTCTCAAGCCCTCTCGGGTTGCCTTGGGTAACTCACAGCTTCTCCTCGTACGTGCGTGTAGGTTCAGATGGAGATTCTCAGCACACGTTCCTGACTGACGGTTTACAAAAGTGGCCTCAACCATACAGAACACGTTTTCCTGCACTTTGGTTTGCTTGCGTTGCACTGCTCCTAGAAAAAGACCCAGCTAGTAATGGGTGGACCAGGTGAATGCAGGGGAAGGGATTCAGGGAACTGGGTCCCATTTTGGGGTTGGAGGAGCCGAGTCAGGGGACCCTGAGCAGACCTTTGCTCGGACCCTCCCACCCCCGCCCCAAAGCTGTGCCTCCTGGACCACTGTGAACTCTCCCCGGTGTCTCTCAGGACCTCAGTGCTGGGGTGCAGGCATCTTAGAACACCCCCATCCTCAAGAGCAAAGTAAGGAGGGTGGGCACGAGGGGACACATTTCAGCTGGGGGCAGAGGAGGTGGGCTGGCTCCTCCTTCTGGCTGCACCCCAGCTCCCAGGGAGCCCCCATCTCCCACACAGCCTTCTCTGCACACCCCTCCCCACATCCTGTCTGTTGCTTCCCTGCAGGTCTGAGACCTCCTGCTGCCCCTTCACCTTGTCAGCTGGGGGTCCACAGCCCACTGCTACGGAAGGGAAGGGGGCTGGCTGGAGGCTGGACAGGCAGGCAGGCAGGCGAGGGTCAGGGTGGAGGCTGACCTCACCTCACGTCGCCTCTAACTTCTGGCTGTGGAAACTGCTGCTATTTCTCTGCAAGTCTCTGTCTTCCCCATTGAGTAACTCTGGCTTCAGGTGTTGATGTCATCTTTTTTTTTTTTTTGGGTCATCTTTTAAAAAGGTTTTATTAACTGTCCTTGTAGAGCAACATCCAGGTTCCAGGTCCAGTTGCCAGGGCCCCTGTTATGCTGGGGGTACCGATTGGGGCCCTGGCTTCCCACCCTTCCGTTCTGAGATGGGGGTGGGGCGGGCGGCATCGCACCTTCGGGACCCAGAGGTGCATGTGGGCCGGGCTAGGCTCCTCCCGGTCTCACCTCACCACCTGGCATCGTCCCCGTGTGGCACAGCCGCCCCTTGATGCCCGCAGGCCTGTCTGGCGGCACAGGATGCCCCGAGGTGTCCGGGTGGTAGTTAACAGGGACCTCACTGTGGGCCAGCAGAACACCCGTGAACTGGAGTGAGAAACTTGGTCAGTTCGGCTTTGAAGGTGCCGCCAACGAGACCCCCCCCAGCCAGTCTGTGCGCCACCTTGCCACGCCGACTCGGTCCTTCATTCTCTCAGTTGTTCTGCTCTGCCTGGCGTCTTACACGCATTCAGTGTGTTTCCTCACTTCTCTCCACAGCCCTACGGCCCCTGGGTCCCCAGGTGCAGGCTCTGCCTTGCTCAGCGCTGCCCGGCCTTGGCAGTTGGGGACATCTGGGCAGAGGTGCTCATTTAACAAACAATAACAGGCTTTCATCAGTGGCTATTATGTCCCAGGCACTGTTACACTTATGTTGACTCATCAATCTGTTACAGGGCAGGGAGCCCCCAAACCTCAATAGGTTTGCTTCTATTGCTCTCAATAGGTTCTGCCATCCACCACATCAAGACAAAACATAGAAGACCTTTCATGGGAAGGAACTTTAATACACAGTGTGCAATGCAGGAAAGACAACAGTCTCTAAATCAAACATCCAAAGTTCCCCATCACGTGGGTAAAAGTCCACCCCCCAAAAAAGGGCCTGGCCCAAAGCCAGGCCTGAAGGCCCGTCATAGGAGTAAAGCACCTTCTGGTCGGGACCCATAGAAAAGGGTCAGACATGGCCAGACAAGTCTGGGCGGAAAAGAGCAGAATCAACACCAAGATAAACACTGCCACAGTCACCTCCCCGCGGGTCTGTCACCCACGTCTGTTTCAACCAGTTCAGGGCCAAGAAGCAAGAGCCACTTCTTGTCTCTGCCCCCTGTGCCTCCCTCAGGTCTCCTGGCCTCCATCCTGCTCTCTTCCTCTAGGGTCTCCTCTCAGATTCTCCCAGATTCTCCTCCCTGCTCAGCTATACCCTCCTTTGGGTGGGGTTGGGAACCTGGAACCTCCCTTCCTCTTGGGGACCACCCTGTTACACTTCCTATGACCTTGAGAGGTAGATACTGCTCTTATCCCCATTTTACAGATGAAATTAGGTCGTCAAGAAGAGGCTTCCAAATCTCCTGGTTGATGGTAGCAGACCTGGGAGTGACCGACTTCCTTTGACAGTGTTTGTATCACCTGGGGGATCCTATCAAAATGCAGACGTAGGGCGCAGCAGGTGCAAGGCCCGAGACACTGCATTTCTCACTCCCCAAGGTGATGCCCACAGTCACAGCCTGTGGGTCCCACTTTGAGGAGCCAGACTCTTCGCCACGCTAGCTCCTCGCTCCAGCCTCTGTGTTTCACTTTCAGATTCAGTTTCTGTGTGTCATCTGGTCGCTGCCTACCTGGGGCTCTACAGCCCTGCTGCTCAGCCCTGCAAACTCCAAACTCAAGAGGTGACCCTCCTCCGCTTACGTGGGCCGACACATTGACACTGAGCCGTGGTTTTCAGAGTGTGGTCTTGGGGGCCAGCTGTGGAAGCTTCACCTGGGAACTTGATAGAAATACAAATTCCGAGTCACTCAATCAAAACATCTGGGGGTGAGACACAACACTCTTCTATTGCAGCATGACTCCAGCTGAATCTGATGCAGACCAAGCTGAGAACCTCCGATAGAATGCAGTGGTCAAGACCGACAGATCTCTGGTCTGCAGTCCAGACATCGGCACTGTCAGGGACCCCCAGGCGTTGTAAAGCAAGGGCCAAAAGCCAGGGGTCGGCACCAGGGGCTGTGTCGGCCCACGTAAGCGGAGGAGGGTCACCACTTGAGTTTGGAGTTTGCAGGGCTGAGCAGCAGGGCTGTAGAGCCCCAGGTAGGCAGCGACTAGATGACACACGGAAACTGAATCTGAAATTGAAACGCAGAGGCTGGAGCGAGGAGCTAGATTCTTTAAAAAAAAAAAAAAAAAAGCCTCTGGACTGCAAATTCCAAGAACCCTTGGAAAGGTGGGAGGGGAGGAAGTGAATCAGCCCTGCTTCTTAGAGAAGGCAACGGGCACAAAGTAAGGGGAAGATGCTTCTGAAGGACTTGCAGCATGGTAGAGACTTTCTTGGAATTTCAGGAGCACAGGGAGGGTTTCTTTTCTTGGTGCTGAACAAAGTAGCCGCGTGTGGGCCGGTCCGAAGGCAGTGAGTTATCTCAAGCAACTGTCACAGAGTAGCTGGGTTTGGATGAGTTGTCTCAAATACACCCCGTAAAAAAGAGTAATGGCCTCGGTACACGATCTATGCTAAGTGCTTTATAGCCATGAGGACATGGCCTCCCCTGAGCTCCCGATGCAATAAGTATTCCTCTTTCCCTGATGATGCAATTGAGGCTTTTTGTAGCCATCAAGTCACCCTTGACTTCTCTTAACTCCCTGCTTCTGTCTGTCAGTCTCGCATCTACAGCCACGCTATTTTCAATTCACCGGCAAACCCTGCTTTCAAAGCATTTCCAAACTCGCCCGCCTCTCTCACCCTGCTCCCTCTCCACTCTGGTCCCGTCTGCCCACTTGCTGCCTAGATGGCCCCGGCGCCTCCTGGGTTGCCCAGCCTCTCCCCTGCCCTCGTCTCTTCCGCCTCCTGATCCAATCCCTCCCGTGGCTCCCATCCCGCTCAGAATCAAAACCAAACTCCCCACCACGTCTGCTGAGGTCTGGCCCTCGAGGCCTCCGCACCCCGTCTCTTCCTGGGCTCCCTCTCCTCTACCGCACAGCCTCCTTGCCATCTCCTTGCCAGCTCTTTCCTGCCTGGATCCATCAGGCTCTTAGCTGCAAACCACAGAATCCACACTGGATGCTTTGAACAGCTCAGACATCAAGTTAAAGGCTTTAGGAAGCTCAGAGATTACCAGAGAGGGCAGACGAAGCTAAACCTGGGATAATCCCCAGCCATAACACAAAGGCAAGCTGGGGGAAGGAGAACCTGTAAAGTAACCTTGCTTAGAATCTCAGATTGTCAGGTTTGGATTCCAGAAACATCCTCCCAGACCCAAAGAACCAGACACTTCCACTGCCACGGTCACCAAACGACTTTCCATTTTTTGTGGCCTCCTCTTGTGACTCACTTCGTAAAACACCAATCCCAACCTTTATTATCTCCCTGTCGGTCCTTCATGTTATTTAATTCCCACAACTAGCCAGTGAAGTATTATCCCAATTTTATAGACGAGGACATGGAGGATCAACAAGGTTAAGTGACCTCAGGGCCAAGTAACCTGTTGAGTGGCAAAGCCAGATGTCATGTTCAGACCCTGCGTCCTTACTTGACATGATAGTGCATTATTTTATGGTAACAGGTTCATTGAGATATAGTTCACATATCACATAATTCACACATTTAAAGTGTAAATTCAATGGATTTTTACATATTCAGAGTTGTAAGCCATCAACATAATCAATTTTAGAGCATTTATCACCCCAGAGAGAAGCCCCGTATGCCTTAGAAGTCACCCCCATTTCCTCCCACCCCATCCCCACCCGCCAAGGCAACCTCAAATCGTTCTGAATCAATGGCTTTGCCTACTCTAGACATTTTCTCAGACTGGAGAAACCCAGTCTGTGGTCCACTGCATCTAGTCTCTTGCACACAGTGTAAAGCTGTCGGGGTTCACCCATGGTGTAGCCTGTCGGGGCCTCTTTTCCTTTCATGCCTATAATACTGATTGGATGGGCCTATCAGTTTAGCCATTCACGACTTGGTGAGCTTTGGGGGCTATTTCCATTGCTTGAGCGCAGCAGGAAACACCAACTACAGGGCTGGGGAGTGAGGTGATGCCTATGGGGCCAAGGAGAGATTGAGAATCTGCAGAGCTCGGGGGGCCGGTGCTATGGAGCCTTGCAGGGAGTTGGCGTACACAGCCCCGCAGGGCGCAGGCACCTAGAGACCAGCAGGGAGGCAGAAGCTGGGGAGCCCGGCAGGGGCTGGTTCCTAGAGCAGGAAGAGGAAGCAGGCATGACAGAACTCAGCAGGCATTCAGCATCTGCAGGGTTCTGGAACGAGGTAATGAATCAGGGGCACTGAGGGCCACAAAGGGCACCGAGGCAGGAGGGGGACGGAAGGTGGATCGGCCACCACCTGCCCAGGCTTGAGGCCAGACAGCCACCAAATAATCCCAAAAGGCCAAAGCCCAAACCAAGGGCTATTATTGCACTACAGCACCCACGCCGGTGGACTACAGCCTAGCGAGGACAGTGCCCGCTAAGAGGACAGGTAGCCGCGCACAGCTGCAGGACACCTCAGGCTCCAGGAACAACCATGGGGTTATCTACAAACAGGGGAAACAAAGAACTCACGGCACCCACACTGGCGTCTCTCACCCAGCTAGTGTCAGTGATGGTGGCCACTGGCCACGGCGAGTGCTGGGCAGCACTGGCCTGTGTGATGACCACGTCTGGTCCCACAGAGGCCATGCAGAGACCTCCCAGTGTGCCCAGCTCTCTGTGAGGTGTTGGTGACACCACCAACAGACTGATGCCTGAGGCACCAGGCCCAGGGCCTTTGGGGTCCTTTCAGGTGACGTCAGACATAGGACTGGGCATCTGTGACAGAGCCCTGCAGCCTCTCTCCCTCCTCGGAGGCCGGCTGCTGGCTGCTTCTTTTCTTCTTTCTTCAGAGGCTGGAACCATCTTTTCTTCAGTGACTGGTGTCACTCTCAGGTCCCTCCAACCCTGGCTTATATCCTCTTCCAGGGTGCCCCGCCCACAAGTCTGATTGGACCATTTTACAATCTTGTGGCTGATTGGGCCATTTGCCAATCCGCCCACAGCACCTGATTGGTCCCTTCTACAACCCAGGAAGTGTGCCCTATACAAAGGGGCTCAGTGGAGCAACTGCCACAAGTGACATGTCGTGAGAGACTGGGTCCAGGTAGCAAAAGTCTGATTGGACCATTTAGCACCAATCAGCTCCTAGCTCGCACCTGATTGGTTCATTCTATGATCCAGGAAGTACACTGCTACACAAAAGGACTCTGAGGAGCAATTGACAAAAAGGCAGTTACTGAGCTCTGTGGACTTGTCCGAGCAGCAGGTTGAGAGACCAACACCGCTCCTGCTGGTGCCCACAGCTGCGGCAGCTGGGCTCTAGTAACAGTAACCTATCGGTCCGAGGAAAGATTCAGAATCTGTGGCCCTCAGAAGGGAGCCACCCCTATGAGCCCAGTAGGGGGCCGGTGTCAGAGTGCCCAGCAGGGAGTAGAGACTACAGTGCTCAGCAGTAATACTGGGGTAAAACCTCACGGGCTCATTTGCGAATTAAATAACATGGAGGACAGAATGGGAGATAATACATGCCCAATGAATGTTGGATTGGTGTTTTAAAAAAATGTGAGCCACCAGAGGAGAAGATCACAAAAAACGGAGTCACTTGACAACCAGGGCAATGAACGGGAATTCTGCCCCACCCGGGGTGGAGAGCTGAAGCCCCTCCGGTCTGGCCCTCGGGCTCCTCCGCAGTACGGTTTCCTTTAGTGATGGCCCGCCTTCACTATTACTCTCCTACCCTGGCCTAGTATTTTTTTATATTAAAGGTTATTAAATGCATCAACAGCTAAATACTCCTTCACGTTAAACTTCCCTGCCTAGTTTTCTGGGAGGTCTCCATCTCCTGTTTGAACCCAGGATGATACAGCAACCACAGAGCAGACACACACATGTCCTCTTCCGGCTCCTGTCACCTGAGACGGCCTTTCTCTAGCCGTGGGCACGGCCTACTACTTAATCTCATCCTCTGCACAAAAGGTGTCCACGTTAGTGCTTGCACCATGCTTTACTTTCCCTGCTTTATTTCCTGTGTAGCTCTTGAAAATTATATATTTATTTTCTCTCGCCAACCCCCATAGAATATGAACTCTGTAAGAACAGAGACCCCCCCCCCCGTTCATCTTGATCTACTTGAATACCCAGAATGTAAAACCAAACCTGGCCTTTTTTAAAAAAATTGATTTATTTATGCATATAGAATTGGGTACAGGCCAGGGGTCCAGGGGCAGTGAGAAGATTCACCAGAGACAGAGTGGAGAGCAGAACAGACTGACTAATGAAGTCCACTGCTGAGGGGAGCAGCGGGAGGGTCAGGAGAGGTCTGCCGCGCCATGTGGGTCAGCTCTGGGACTGGGATTGAGCTCGTACCCCAGCAGCCAAAGCTAGCTGTGCAGTGCTGAGATTTAACTTGCTGCACCACTAAGGAGGGCCACAAAGCCTGACATTTGAAGTCGTAAGTCCAGATTTTATTTAACAGAGATGATGAGTACTTTTTCTTACTATCATGTAGGTTTCTGAAACCTTTTAACAGTGTTATGTATTTCAAGTCAGGGTTCTAAATTATGAAAAGAACCTAAGTTACTAGGATTCTATCTGTCTGCCCGTCTACCTATCTAGAGATGGACGTGTTAGAGGCAACACGTGGCATATACTGGAATGATGGAACAGCCCACGGGCAGATGTTCCTTTCCCTCAGTGAAGAATTTCTGCTCCTTAGATTTACTCTGAAGACATTTTTATCCAGATTATCTGGAGTAATCTACAACTGATTTGTGGATTTTAACCTCATCTACAGAATACCTTCACAGAAACATCTAGGTTTATGTTTAATTGACTACTTGGAAACTATACTCTAGCCAAGCTGATTCATAAAAGTACCGTCACCCCCAGGTATAATTTACACATTTCTCATGTACTGCTGCTGAGTCCTGACATCTGTATACACTTGTGCACTCCCTTCCCTGCGCATTCTGAGAGCTGCTTTCTGTCATTACAGATTAATTTGCATTTTCTAGTAAATTACAATAGTGATTTTGGACAAATGGATAAAGTGAATGAAGTAACTTGCAAAGAAGTGATGGTGCCAAGCTGAAGCCCACCAGCAGTCAGCCCCGCAATCTGGCCAGCCATCACCCACGGGGAGCCATCCTTCGGGACCAGAGCAAGTCAACTCCTTGAGGACACAGGCTCTCTGCTCTGATTTCGCCCACCCCTGCTCCCTCCATCCCCCGTGGACTGAAAGCTTTTACTATTATCTCTTCTCTGTATGTTCCCTACGTCTCTGTCTGCCTGTTTCCGTTAAACACTGATTCTCGCCAAGTGACTCCAAATAACACTGTTATTTCTTAAGATTCTAAGACCTGGCGAGTCCTTCTCTTGGGCTCTGCTGCGTGGACTCAGCAGGCTGTATCCGCTGTGGGCTGACTGGGCACTGGGGCAGTGGGGTACCCTTAGACCAGTCTCTCTTTCCTGGGGTCTCTCAGTCGCACTGGGCGGCTAGGCTGCCTTCACTGCGGCCAGGCCCAAGCCCAATTCACTGGCACTCAGCAGGCTTCAAGTTAATGACCCTTCAGGGGTCAAGTCAGTGAGTGTGGGAGGGGCTTCTGGGAGGTGTGGTTCATCCTGGCTACCAGCACCCATCCCTGCTCCCGGCTCCCTGTGAGGCGGTGTAGTCTGTGAGCCAGGTGTCCTGGCTCAGGACTTGACTTCAGCACTTTGCAGTGTGACCTTGGCCAATGACTTAACTGCTCTGTGCCTCGGAGTCCTCACCTATGACACAGGCTGACACAAATGGCATGCGTGAGACTTGAGAATTAAGTCAACGCGTACAAAATACTTGGATCGCAACGCTGTGACCGAGCACTCAAATGAAGCCGCCATCATTTCCGGTGTCCTCGTCACTGCTGCTGCTTTGCGGTGCCCCGAGCGCCCCGCGTCCTTTGTGAGTCACAGTCTGACGAGGAGGTCGGAGGCCAGCTCCGAGGCAGGGGTTTATTTCTCTCCTGTTTAAAACAAATCCAGAGGCAGAGCTGGCATGCAGCTCCCCAGGGTGGTGACGGATGTCCAGGCTCCTCTGGGCCTTCTGCTCCGCCAGGCCTGAGACGGGGAGTCCGTGTTCAAGGTCACCTCTGCTCTCTGTGGCTGCTGGAGCCCAGCAGACTCAGAGTGCTGTGGAAGGAGTGAGGAACAGGCGCCTGCCTGCTTTCTACTCTCTTTAGTAAGCTTTCCTGGAAGCCCTGCCCACTAGCTTAGAGTTTCTGCTTGGCCTCAGCTAGCCTCCCTGCAACAGAGGCTGGCAGCTAGCTTCCCTCGCAAATGACCTATTTGGAATCGGAATGAAAAGTACTTTGACCTTGGTGAAATGTATGTTTATCCTGTTACTTCTGATCAGTTGTAACCCTAACCTCGGACAAATCACCAGAAACACGTGATACCATTTCCTCAAGCCTGGGGCATGTGACGACTGCACGCGTGGGTTCTTCACATGTGCGTGGGGAATGGACTCATGTCTGCTTTGCTTAAACTTAAAAGGCTCCCTGTCCAGCTCCTGCTGGACATCAGTAGGTCGGCCAGATGCCTGTCCCTTGGTCCTGTGGCCTTCCATACTGTCCGCAAGGATTTTCTGTCCAGGCTCAAGTTTCTTCCTAAACGATACTGTTGAGGTGGCCGGGTCCCCCTGAAATGGACTGAGACTGCAGCCTGAGTGGGAGGTGTCTGAGGCGCCTCTGGACACTGGGTGATTTTACTACTTGCACTCAGTCCCGAGGTGCCAAAGCCACTGTGACACTATTCTGCTTCCCTGGTGAATCTCTCTTGTCTGGGCATCTTGCC
Organism: Condylura cristata; assembly: GCF_000260355.1. Classification (NCBI taxonomy): domain Eukaryota; kingdom Metazoa; phylum Chordata; class Mammalia; order Eulipotyphla; family Talpidae; genus Condylura; species Condylura cristata. The sequence continues at coordinate 27,949,779 of NW_004567129.1, read as the reverse complement.
ACCTGCCATTAAACCAGGGACCTGTTACTACGCAGCAGTGAATGGATATATCCCGGCTCCCTGCCGCTCTGCCATGCCCCCAGCTCGATGGTGAGGGCGCTGGTGTGGAGAACAACAGATACGTCAGCTTGAGGAGCACTTCCCACAGTAAGTTCTATGCCAGCAAGGATTTCTGTGTTTTGTTCACTGCTGCCCGAGCGCCTCAGACAATGCCTCGTGCACAATACGCACCCAGTAAGTGCTGCATGAAGGCGTTTCTGGCGATCACTCCAAGGAGCAGAAGAAAACTTGTAATTGCTTGGAACACAGTAAAGTTTTCAAAAGAAATACTTGTTGATTTCCCGATTTTTTTATTCTGAAAAGTTTCACTCTTAACAGAAAAGTTGCAATCGCAGTGGAATAAACATTTATCCAACCTTCACCTAGATTCACCAGTGTTAGCATTTGCTTCTCCTTCTCTTGTCTCAGCCACTTGAAAGTAAGTTGCAGATGTTTCAATACCTCATACCCGAAGCATTCCTATGACTCTCTTAAAACAGGGACTTTCTCCCACTTACCCGTAAGCCCTAAGCGTTTGTACATTAAAGTGACACACCAACACTCTGTTACAGGGTATGCATTCCATTTCCAAATGTGTCCAGTTAGTAGCTCTGTTCATGAAGTGTATATATATATATAT
>NW_004567129.1:27943646-27948800 GCF_000260355.1 Condylura cristata | reverse complement strand
TATATATATATATATATATTCAAATCCAGGTTCGTGTCCAGTCAAAGTTTCTGCATTGCACCTGTCTGTCAATGTCATGTCTCTTTTTAAAAATTTTTATTTTTAAAAGATATGTGCATACAGAACTGGGGTACAGGCCAGAGGTGCAGGGGCAGTGAGAGGATTCACCAGAGACAGAGTGGGGAGCAGATCCACTGGAATATACTGAGGGAGCAGTGGACGGGTCAGGAGAGGTCTGCTGCGCCATGTGGGTCACCTCCCTGGTCAGGAATTAAACTCATGCTGCTGTGGCTCCCAAGAGCTTCACAGTGTGGTACTTTAACCTGTTGCACCATCAGGGAGAGCCCTCTTTTTAAATTTTATTTTGCAAGGAAGTACTGGGGTGCAGGCCAGAGGTGTGGGGGGGGTGAGAAGATTCACCAGAGACAGAGTGGGGAGCAGAACAGGCAAGTCTACTGAAATCTACTGCTGAGGGGAGCAGCAGACAAGACAGGAGAATTCTGCTGCGCCCTGTGGGTCAGCTCCTAGGCTAGGGATCGAACTCACACTGCAGTGATGATAGCACTGAGATGTCATGTCTCTTTCTGTCCTTCAATCTGGGAACAGGTCCATAGCCTTTCTGTTTTATTTTCTTCTTTCATGACACTAATGTTTTTGGAAGGGTCCACGTCAGCTGCTCTACAGTATACGTTGACTTGGTTGTTTCAGTCTTTCTTCATGATCTAAATTTGGGGTAAATGTTTTTGCCCAGATGATGCAGTGCCCTCAACGCATCACATCAAATGGAACCCGATGCCAGTTTGTCGCTGTCTTGGTGACTGGGTGAAGGTGGAGTCTGCCAGGTTTCTCGCCGTAAAAGTTCCCTTCCTGCCGTGTAATTATTAAGTCATCTCTGGGGTGAGGCTGGCACTCTGTGCCTGCTTAGTTCTCCAACTGCTTTTCACCCAAACAATTTAGCATCCCGTGATGGTCCTTAGCTAAATGAATTGTTCCGTTGGTGGCTATAAAACGTCTTGATGATATGGAAATACCAATTATGGTTCTAGTCTACACAGCCCAGATTTTCCATCAAGATAGAAAAATCTTCAGTGTTCTTCACAACAGGATAGAAATAAATGTCTCTTGCTTCTTTCTTGAAATCTTTGTACGTAAATCCTCCCACCGTCTGCACCTGGCTGGCTGGCTGTCACCTCTTTCTCCCTGTCGCTTTCCCTCTCTTATCTCAGAATTCCTTGGAAAAACTAGCCAGGAGTCCCTGAATCTTACTGTTGGGAGAAATTTTTAAGCTCCAGTCTACGATGTCTCTTCAGGACCACAGACAGCTGCTGATGACATTATGATAATGCTGCTTAGCGCCTATTGAGCACCGATGATGTGCCAAGAATAGCCTAAGTGATTGTGTATTAAATAACTTTATCTTTCAATAATCTTATTATCTATTTTTATCTTTCTCCTTACTTTAGAGGACAGTGAGATACAGAGATTTTAGATAGTTTGATCAAGGTCACCTGCGTATAAGTAAATTTAGGTGTGTGTGTGTGTACGTATGTATGTATGTATTTCATATATGTGTATATGTATTTCATATACACACATATACACACATGAAATACAGTAGGAGGTGGGGAGGATCCCACTGCTCCAATATTCTTCCTCACCACATCAAGTGAGTCTCCCCAGACTTTGCTTCTGGCAGTGGTAATGGATCAGAGAGGCCGGGGAGCAGATTGTAGGCGTTAAGCAAAGGCTTGAAGTGAAACATAGAAGACTGAGAAGCAAAGGTAGATTTGTATGTCAGTTATACCTCAATAAAGGCAGACAAAAAACAGACAAGTTTAAGAAATGGAAAAACAAAGTCACAGGCAGGGAGAAAACATTTGCAAAGCAATGATAAAGACTTTTTTGTCCAGAATATATTTTTTTAAACTTGCAACTTGACAGTAAGACAAATGATCCAATGAAGACAGGCAACGGTTTTGAACAGACACTTCACCGAAGGAGATGTGTGGGCTGCAGATAGCAATATGAAATCCGGTTCAATCAAACTCACCCAAGAATGATGGCGGGAAGGGCCCCATGAGAAATTTTTGTTGGGCTTCAATCACTGGGTCTCCTTTATCTATTTTAGAGGTAGGCGTTAGGATAAAGCTTCCTCTCTAATTTGAGAGTCCACATATTAGAAAATTTTAAAAAGTGATGCTGCATTGATTATTTAGTATAGAGTCCTGACCCTGTGCAGGATTGTGTCTTAACCTTCGATATGACTGAACACACTGCACAGCCACCCCACGAGGACATGATGCTACCTGCTATACCATATATGCTAACGTGAGGTGTACTATTAAATAGCTATCACATTGATTGAAAACAAAGATTCTAAATGACTTGTCCAAGAACACAAAGTAAATGAGCAGTTGTGATTCTGAGACTTCTCTGATCTGAGCTCACTTTTTTTTTTTTTAAATAGAACTGGGGTGTGGGCCAGAGGTGCAGAGGATTCATCAGACAAAACGGGGAGCAGAACAGGCTGACTGAAATACACTGCTGAGGGGAGCAGCGGGGAGACAGGAGAGGTCTGCTGTGCCACCTTGGTCAGGTCCTTGGCCGGGGAGATCGAACTCAGGCTGCAGTGGCTGTGAACAGCCTCACAGGGCTGTACTTAACCCCCTGTGCCACCAAAGCTCACTTTTTTTTTTTAAGATTTATTTATTTGCATACAGAACTAGGGTGCAGGTCAGAGGTGCAGGGGCGGTGAGAGGATTCACCAGAGACAGAATAAGGAGCAGAACAGGCCGATTAACAAGTACACTGCTGAGGGGAGCAGTGGGCAGGTCAGGCGAGGTCTGCTATGCCCTGTGGGTCGCCTCTGGGGCAGGCAGGGATCGAACTCGTGCTGAAGGGGCTTTAGCTTCTTAGTGCTGCACTTTAACCCGCTGCGCCACCAGGGAGGGCCCAGAACTCACATTTTTGACCCCTGTGACCAGATGGTCTCTTCCATCATCTCCTAGTCCCATCATGTGCTAACTGCTCAGCATATATTGCTTCTAATCCACATGAGAAACCCTGGATATATGCACCTAACACCATCATCTCTGGCCTTTGAGATAGCGACTCAACTAGACCCCTGGCGCCCTCTGCCCACTTCAGTCCATGCTCCTCTTATGAGGCCTGAACTTCTAGAAACATAAGCCGAGAGCAGTGGCTTCCAAAGCCCTTGCTTAAAGCCCTGCCACCACACCGTCTGCATCCTCCAGCAAAATCCAAGCACTTCAAAGATCTGACAGGCACCAGAGGCACCCCCAAGCCTGGCCCCAGCCACCCCTCTCTGAGCTCTGGAACCCAGCACCCACCGCCTTCCTTCTCCTCAGGTGTCAGCAATCGGCTCCCTCCCCAGTCTGAAGCCCCCTGAGGGCAGACACCTGTGCAGGAAATCAGGCCGCAAGGTGAGTGCAGGAACAAGTGGGTGGACATACTTCTAAAAGGAGGGTCACTAAGTTCTCTCAAGCAAAGAAAACTAAAGTCCTAAAGGGCAAATATATTCCTAAAAGTCACCAGGCAGATAAAGGCTCCATCTAAGGGTCAAAGTCAAGTCTGAGCCCAAAGTTGGGCTTCCCCCACTTCGCAGTGCCTGGGAAAGCCTGCGGCGCTAGCCAGCGTGACACCCCCTAATAAACAAAACACATTAACACCAGGAGGAACGGAATGACACCAGGCACACAGCTTACAAACAAGAGGCACATTAATAACAAGGTCCAAAAATACCACAATAACTGGGAACTGACATCTGTGGTCCGAGAGCCTCGGAGGGTGAGACCTGCTCAGATGGGAACAAAACCAGATTCACAGAGTCCGAAAGAGGCTGTAGATTTAAAATCAGAGGCTCAGCCCTTCTGTGCTCAGAGGAACCAGGTAACGTCACAAGTAAGACTGGCCGGGGCGGCGTGAGGGCGGCGGGCAGAGCCAGCCCAGAATGAAGGCTCTTCCTCAATGTTTTGAGGCAACAGACCCTATGGAAATATTGTTGCTCCCCAAGTGCAGAAATAATACACCTCTGCGCCCAGAGCAGAAGGGCCGAGGTGCAGCCAATGTGGCGAGCAGCTCCCAAGACTAAGCACCCCGGGGCCCCCGCCTGGAGCAGGGCTTCAGGCCCCAGGAGGACTGAGGGGCTCACAGACCTTCTTTAAACGTCCCAGCAGTCGCCGGTCCCACGGGAGCAGGTGGGGGAGACTGAAAGTGACTGTGGTCTGGGGCACGCAGGTGAGTCTGAACACTGGCTGGAAGGGGCAGGGCTCAGGCAGGAGTCCTGCCCCGGGACATCGCAGGCGCAATGTCCTTTAAAGACTCGAGTGAGGAGATTATTACTCAGCAGGGACGAAATACAGGAGATCCGCAAAGCACAGCTACTTCTCCCGCTGGAGGCAAAGGAGATCAGGCCGAAGTGCAAGGGACGTCCAGGAGAAGCAAGGACCCCACTTGCTGCCTCTGACACTTGGGGCCACGCGTACCGGGACGCCAGGGAGACCTTCCCGAAGGAAGGACGGAACGCACAAGTGGCCCGGGGCGCCGCTCAGCCCCTCGCTGCAGAGTGCCCCAACCCACCAAAAAAACGTTTTGAGCGATCTGGAAGCAGATTCTTCCAGAGCTTGGGGACAAGAACCCAGCCAGCCGCGCCTGGCCCTCGCCTGTGAGACCCCGCAGCGTCGCCGAAACAGGGCTGCGGCGCGACAAAGGACGGCCGGGTGGAGGCCAGGTTGGCTGCCTGTGGGCTCTCACCTGCCCGCCCACACAACCACAGCCCACTCAGGCTCAGGCAACAACAGGGCGTAAACGGGAACCAGAATTCGGGGGCCCAAGGCCGCGTTCTCACCCAGAGTCCAGACGTCCCAGCGCAGGGCTGCGCGTTCAAGATGGCGCCGCCCGGTCCACGCGCCCCGAGCCGAGGCCCGAGCGAGCGCGGGTCTGCGAGGGCGCGGGCGGCCACGGGCGGCGCACTGGACGGCTGCAGGGCCACGTGTTGATTCCTCCGACAGCCAGCGTGCTGTGTACCCCGAAGGCCTGCGGGCCCTGGGGCAGCGTGGGAGGGAGCGCGCCCCACAACCACCACAGCGAGGAGAGAGCGCCCGCGGCACTGCTGGGGGCGGCCTGGGCGCGCGC
>NW_004567129.1:27935510-27941016 GCF_000260355.1 Condylura cristata | reverse complement strand
CCCCAGCTCAGAGGGCGCCGCCCAGGCTGCCTGCAGGAAGGGCGCTGGCTCCAGCCACAGCCGCCCGGCTGACCCTGGCCGCGCCTTGGGGGGAGGCAGCTGCCCAGACTCCGCGTGGGAAATGCACGGATGTTTAATAGTGAAAATAAGTTAACGCCGCAACACAAGCGCAGTGACAAACAGAACTTCACAAACACAAACACGACTACTACTACGAACAAAACCATATAAATAACAGAATCCAGAGAAGACAAGTCCCCAGGGCAATGTGGCTCTGGGGGGGGGGGCAGGCTTGGCCCGGGGCGCCTGCCTGGGAGGGTCCAGTGAGCCCTGGGGACCCGGCAGGTGCCTGGGCCTGGTGCCAGTGGGAGGGCGCGGAGAGCCTCTTTCTGCCAGAGCCCCCTGGGGGGCAAAACACCCCAGAGGCCTCCCTGGGTCCTTCGGAAGGTGGCCTGGAGTCCCCCACCCTGAGAGGCCAGTGTAAGTGTCCCAGGGCTGCAGTCGTGGGGATCCCCTGCCCTGTGGGTGGGAGCTCCTGCCTGGGCCCCGGTGAGGCACCTGAGGGCGGGGCCTCAGTCCCAGGGCTGGCTAAGGGAACTGGGGGGTCAGAGGCAGGGCCCCGAGTGTGCCACCAGCCTCAGGTCCCACGTGAGCAGGCGCAGGAGGCTGAAGATGACCGTGGCTTCCTGGCATCCAGGTGACTTCTGGAAACCGAAAAGGAGGGAGCAGGAGCAGGTGAGGCAGCTGTGTCCCGCAGACCCGCCCTGCCCCGGGCTCCCTGGGGCGCTCGCCTGCCCGCTGCACTCACAGCTCTGAGCTTTTGCGTTTTCGGTTTCCCGGGCCTTTTCCGGGCCCTCCTCTGAGTGTGCTGGAACTTCCTGGAGGAGCCCCGAGGGCCCGGCTGGAACTGGGGGGAACTCGAGGTCAGTGAGGCAGGAAGAACCTGGTCTCCCCGCGATGCGACGCCCCAGGCCTCCCGCCACAGACTAGAGTCCAGATAGTGGACAGCGGGGGACGCTGATTTCCTTGGGGCCGGTGTCAGGTGGCAGGAGGAGGGGGGCCTGCGGGTGGAGCGGGCACTCACGCAGGCAGACATGTCCCGCCAGACCGCAGCCAGCAGCTCCAGCGTGGGGCCGGTGCCCGGGAGTGGCTCGGAGCTCCAGCTCCGCAAGCTGCCCAGCACCGCCAGGGCGTCGGCGATGCCTCGGGCCACCAGTCGCAGCCTCGCGCAGGACTGCGGGATGCGGAGTGGAGAGTTAGAGGGACAGCGGCTCCCCTCCCCGCCCCCACCAGGCCCGCTCCCCTCCCCGCCCCCACCAGGCCCGCTCCCCTCCCCGCCCCCACCAGGTCCTCGCTCACCGAGGGCGGGGGAGGATTCCTCCTGGAGCGGAGGGAGCAGTTGTGGGGCACCGAGCTCAGCTTCTCTTCCTCCTGCGGGCCAGAGCGGAGGCTGGGGCTCTTGCCTGGGCCCTGGGGCAGGGGTGGGGGTCTGGGGGGGCTGCTGGCTGTGGGCGACCAGCTGGGGCGGCTGGGCTTGTCGCGAAAGGGGGATGAAATGCACCCCTTGCTCTCCTTGGTCCGCCCCGTGCCCCCTGGAGAGGGCCAGGCTGGTGTGGGCAGCGGATGGGCCGGTGGCGTGGGGGCGGAGCGGGCCTGGCCACCACTCACATAGCGGTCCTTCAGCGCTTTGACCGCTGCCAGGGCCCTGGGGTCCAGCCAGCGGTAGTGAGTCAGACGGCAGAGTTGGGGCACAGGCGCGTCGGGGTCTGCCTCCAGGCCCAGCATCACCAACACCCACACCCCCAGGGCCAGTGCCGCTCCACCACTGTACCCCATTTCTGCTCCTGCAGGAGGCATGGATCTCAGGGGGGCTGAAGAGATGGCACCCCCTCCCAACCCCAGCCTCAGTTTACTCCCCACAGGGACTGTGGTGCAGCACCTGCAGGGGACACAGCCTGGCGGGGCTGCTCCGGCCTCTCCTCACCTGCACTGTGCACTGCGGCCTGGTGCTGCCCCCGGGCCTGTTTCTGCTGTCCCTGGTGACTCTGCAGTGGGGCCTGCAGCCTCCATGGTGGCTTTTATTTTGTGCCTGGTAAGAAACAAAAGTGGGGCTTCCCTGTCTTGGTCATCCTTTCCAAACGTCACTGCTGGCCACCAGCCGGCCGGGCTGCCCTGGCCAGGGGACTTTACCTGCTGCGACACAGCCAGCCAGGGCCAAGCCCCGCTCCGGCCAAGCCTTGCGTCTGTTTGCACACGTGTGTTTGTTTTGCTGTTTGTCTCCTTTTGCTCTCTAGGAATGATTGAGAAACACTCCCCCCCCCTTTCTTGCATCTAAGCTGGCAGCGGTACCCACACAAGTGTGTGCCCGTGGGTTCCTGGTGCCCGTTCCGACCCTCTTTCTGCACTCACTCTTGTGATCACATGTCTTGTCTGTCTGTATTTATCTGTCTGTCACTAGCTTTCCTTCTCGGCTTGATGTTCTCTCTTCTTCCCTTCTTCTTTCTGTGTTTCCTCATCTGGGTCTTTGACAAACTCTCTGACCACCTTTCTCTATTATTTAATATTACATACACACACACACACACACACACATATATGTACATATATATAAAGCCAGTTATAAGACTGTTCGTATTTTCCCTTAGCTCAATAGTTCTAATTTTTAATCACTTGGGTATAATTCCTACTCTTCAAAATAAATTAAAATATTACTGATAGGGCCCTCCCTGGTGGCGCAGTGGGTTAAAGCACAGCACTGAGAATCTAAAGCCGCTTCCGCACGAGTTCGATCCCCGCCTGCCCCGGAGGTGACCCCATGGCCACGGCAGACCTCTCCTGACCCGCCCGCTGCTCCCCTCAGCAGTGGACTTCGTCTATCTGCCTGTTCTGCCCCCCACTCTGTCTCTGGTGAAGCCTCTCACCGCCCCTGAATCTCTGGCCTGTACCCCAGTTCTGTATGAACAAATAAATCTTTTAAAAAAATATTACTGATAAATTTACTCACTCCAGTGATTATTCTTTTGCTTCTCCGGCCCACTCCAGAGATACCCTGTGACAAATCAGTTAGGATCACATGTTGGCCTGTCTTTTAAAATACATGTTGTGGTAGAGCTATAATTCCCAAGATGCACAGTTGTGTTGACTAAGCTTCCACTTGACATCATTTTGTTTGGCTATGAACAGGATACAGTCAAGACACAGAAAATTCCATCACTGCCAAATTCCCTCACATACTTCTCAACGGCCAAGCCCACTCCCGTCATGACCTTGTCAACCACGAATCTGCTCTCTCTTTCCCTTTCTATATTTTTATCATCTCAGGTATTATATACATGGTGTTTGTCACATGGTGTATATCCTTTGGAATAGGCTTTTTTCATGGAGCATAATTCTTCGGAAATTTGCCCAGATCATTGGTGTATCAAGAACTTTTAATTTTTTTGTTGTTGAATGGTTTGCATAATGTGCATATCCTATAGTTTAACTGTAACCTCTACAGGACATCAGGATGTCTGCTTGTTTCTGGGTTTTGACTTACAAATAAAGCTGCTATAAACATTCACATGCAAGCTTTTGTGTGAACAGAAGTCTTCATTTCTCTGGAATAAATACCTTAGAGTGCAATTGCTAGGCAGTAGCACAAGTTGTGTGTTCAATTTTTCAGGAAACTGTAAACTATTTCCCAGAGTGTCTGGACCTCTTGACATTCATACCAGCAATGTGTAGTGATTCAAATATACACTGCATTTTACCAGGATTTAATTAAAAATTAAACTGTGCAGATTTTAGCCATTCTGATCATTGTGGAGTGACATCTTCTTGTGGTCTGAAACCACATCTGCCTGCAATGGCTAACGGAGTCCAACATATTTCCATGTGTTTATTCTCCATCTATGTGTCTCTCTCCTGAAATGTCTGTGTCTTTCACCCATTTTTCAATTGAATTGTTTAATATTTTACTGTTGAGTTTTGAGAGCTCTTTTTTTCAAGATACGAATACTTTATCAGATAGGTGGTTTGCAAATAATCTCTCACACTCTTTGGCTCATCTTTTAATGTGACACAGAGCAAACGTTTTTTCATAAGCCCGATTGATCGGCTTTCCTTTTATGGACTGAACACTTGGTGTCAAGCCGAACAACTCTCCCTGCCCCTAGGACCTGAAAATGTTCTCATGTATATTTTTAAATTTTTATCTATATATTTGACATATAAGAGCTGGGGTACAGGCCAGAGGTGTGGGGGTGACAGGATTCACCTGAGACAGAGTGGGGAGCAGAACAGGCGGATGGACTAAAACACACTATTGAGGGGAGCAGCGGGGAGACAGGAGAGGTCTGCTGTGCCCGTGGGTCACTCCCTGGCCGGGGATCCAACTCCTGCCACAGTGGCTGGTGACAGCTTGTTAGACAGTGCTGAGGCTTTAACCCCTGTGCCAAGAGGGAGGCCCCTCATATTATTTTTTCTAAAAGGTTTATGGCTTTCTAGTTTTCATTTGAATCTGTGGTTCATTTGGAGCTGCTTTTTATTTTGGGTGTGAAGCTTAAGCGAAGGTTAATTTTTGTGGCCGATGCATGGGCAGTTGCCCTGCACCATTTGTTGAAAAGGCAATTTTTCTCCATTGAATTGCTGTTGATGTGTGAATACTTTTAAATGTAGTGAGCCCCACCACATGTACTGTTCAGGAACGCTCTCTTTTCACGCTATACATTTTCCCGTGTCAATACAATTCACTTGATGTAACTGCTGCAGGTTGAGCTTAATCAGGGGTTCACAGGGTAGTGTCACAGTAAGATTCAGGGGCAGGCGAATTTGCATGAAGAAAAGATACCTCTTTCTGTTACCAACCTCTACCTGAAATTTAGCCTTTCCTTTCACTGTGAGTATAAACAACAGCCAGGATACTCTACAGAACCTGTCACTGAAAAACCACACATTCTCATAGCATTTACAGATGTGGTGTGCACATCTCTGGAAATACCACTTATTCTCAGTGTTACCTCCAAAGAATAGTAGTTATTAGACCTATTGCTCTATCTTTTATAAATATATATATATATATCTTTTATAAAACATTAATAAATAGGCTTATATATCACGTGCTGTGAAACTGTTTTTATATTTTGGTAGCTGTGTTTCACTATAATCAGTTTTCTTCATAGGACTATGCATTTTATGTTATGCATTCAAGAACACATCTGTAAGCTAGTAAGTGATTGTAGCAAGACAGATTGCAGGATACTTGGTTAGAATACAAAAGTCAATTGCTTTCTTATGTAACAGCTACAATCACTTTGAATTTTAATTAAAAAATACCATTTGTATTGGAGTCCCTCTCCCCAAATCTAACAAAATATGAGGAAAATGATGCATCTTTGATGAAAGAAATCAAAGATCTAAAAATGGGCCCTCCCTGGTGGCGCAGTGGGTTAAAACGCAGCACTGAGAAGCTAAAGCCACTTCCGCATGAGTTGGATTCCCGCCTGCCCCGGAGGTGACCACATGG
>NW_004567129.1:27932992-27934768 GCF_000260355.1 Condylura cristata | reverse complement strand
TGTACCCCAGTTCTGTACGAATAAATAAATAAACCTTTAAAAAAAAAATCTCAGCAAGTTATTTTGTGGATACCGACAGCTGAAAGTTTACATAGAGATTCAAAAGAATCTGAGTAGTTAATGCGATACTAAAGAACAAAATTACAGGATCAACTATCTGACTTCCAGACTAAACCATAAAGCTACAGTAACCAAAACAGTGTGGTATTGGCAAAGAGATAGACAAATCAAAGGAGCAGAGCAACAGAACCACAAAAAGAGAGTCAACTGATCATTGAGAAAGGAAGAAAGGCAAGTCAGGATCATCTTTTCAATAACAGGTATTACGATAACTAGACATTCACTTACATCTAGACACAGACTTACATGTTTCACGAAAGTCAACATATCATAGACCAAAATGGAAAGTAAAAAATATGAAACTCTTAGAACATAGTCTAAAATCTAAAGGATTGGGTTTGGTGATGATTTTTGAGATACACCAAAAAGCATAACCCATGAACGAAAAAACCCAGAAACTGATGATTTGGACTTTATCCCAATGAAAACCTTCAGTTCAACGTTCTGTTTGCTGTTATGAGAATGAAAAAAATTGCTCCTTGCCTCTCCACCCCATCCTTGAGAACCATGGCTTTAAAACACCGGGAGTCACACCAGTGCCTGCCAAAGGGGTTGGCTGGTAAATGAAATGGTTTGGCTGGAAGCCTTAAAAGTGGTACCTGCAGGATGTGTTCCATCTGCCTTTCCAGACTCTTCCTGCTTCTCCACTCGGCTTTGGGCCCAAGAGACGGACTTTTGGCCTCCGTGAGGAGCCCAGCATCAGGGCTGGGCATTGGGAGAGAAAGTAAAGTCAGGGTACTAAGTAAAGTCAGGGTACTTCTCCCCCAGACTGCAGGGCCATCACAACTTGGCATCCTGGACCAGGTACTCACTGCCCTCGTGGGTCAAGAAACCCCTCCCTCCCTGCACCCCTGCCTTCAGGCCCTCCCCACTTCAGGACCCAAGGCCTACCACCTTCTGTCCTTTCCCTTTACTATCCAAGTCCTTTGTAAGTGCTCCCAAAATTAAACCAGCTTCAAATTACCCTAAATTGATTGGCCATCTGTTTCCTGCTGGGGCTCTTGCTGATACAGTATAATTAAAGTTGTGGGGAAATGTACATGAGAGAAAATGGTGAGACTTAAAAAGCAGGCCACCAAAGTGTATACAGCCTAGTCCCAAACTGTGAGGAGTTGTTGTGGAACAAACATTAGAAAAGAGGTTGCTTACTGTAATTGTTAGAAATTACCTCCAGGACATGGGATTCTGGGCTCCCTGTCGGGCTCTCCCTGGCGGCACAATGGGTTACAGTGCAGCACGGCTAGTCAGCCTCAGCAGCTTCAGTGGGAGATGGATCCCCGACCTGGAGCTGACCCACATGGCGCGGCAGACCTCTCCTGACCCGCCTGCTGCACCCCCTAAGCAGTGTGCTTCGTCACGCTGCCTGTTCTGCGCCCTGCTCTGACTCTGGTGATTCCTCTCACCGCCTGCACCTCTGGCCTGTACCCCAGCGCTGTATGCGTAATAGTCACAAAAACAAAACAGACTTACTGTCATTCCCCAAAGAGCACGTGTCTGTACTGGCTTCTTCACAATCTGGCTGTCGACAGCGAGCCCATTACTACGTCTCCTTTCAGCTGTTTGTACACAAAGCGCCAAAGACAGCAGCAAACAGGCCTGCTCTGAGGCCTGGGGAGAGAGACCGGGCTGTGGAGGTTCCTGCTTTCATGAAGTCAG
>NW_004567129.1:27932547-27932832 GCF_000260355.1 Condylura cristata | reverse complement strand
AAGACCCCCCCTTGTGCAGCTCGGGGCCGGAGGTGTTATCGGGGGTTTGCTCCTCCAGTTCTTGGGCACAGGTTTGCCTTGTTTTGTTCGTAGTAGTAGTCGTGTTTGTGTTTGTGAAGTTCTGTTTGTCACTGCGCTTGTGTTGCGGCGTTAACTTATTTTCACTATTAAACATCCGTGCATTTCCCACGCGGAGTCTGGGCAGCTGCCTCCCCCCAAGGCGCGGCCAGGGTCAGCCGGGCGGCTGTGGCTGGAGCCAGCGCCCTTCCTGCAGGCAGCCTGGGC
>NW_004567129.1:27921494-27932447 GCF_000260355.1 Condylura cristata | reverse complement strand
CCCGCTCTGCACCGGACAGGGAAGCTGGGGTGTGGTGGGCGCGGCGAGAGTCCCCCGACATCCACGTGCTCTCAGGATGGAGGAGAGACCCCGGGGCCAGCCGGCCCTGGCGCCCACCTGGCCGGCCCGCAGCCTCGGAGCCCTGGACCTGAGTGTGACCTGTCAGGTGTGTGCAGTTTCTCTTTCGCTTCGGGCGTCCTCAGCTGCGGGCGGGCGGGGCCTCCTCCGGCCTTTCCCAGCCTGGGGCTCCCCTGCTAACGGGGACCTGTCTGTTTTCTTTTCTACGCAAATCTGGGCTGCCCCAAGCCCTTCGAAGCAGCTAAAAGCTGAGCGCTGCAGCATGGAGCTCACAGCAGCGGCCTCTCCAGCGCCTGCACACGCACGGGCACAGCTGCTTCCCAGAGGCCGGAGGGGACCGGAGGTCAGCAGCCCCCGAGACGGCGGTGGACTCGAGGCGCAGAATGAGAACGAGGCCTGGTGAGTCCCCGCGTCCTTGACGCCCCTGCCCGTGGGCTCCCAGCTCAGCCCCTGACTCACCCCCATCTCCTCTGCACCCATCACACAGACGTGGCCTGGGCCAGCTTGCTGGTGCTGGTGCTGGTGCTGACGATCCCCGTGCTGACCGGCACAGCGGCCGGGCCTGTCCCCGAGGCCCCGGGAGCCAGGGGGTGCCCTGCGGCGCAGCTCAAGTCTCTGTCCCCAGGAGAGCTGCAGGCCTTCAAGAGGGCCAAGGATGCCTTGGTGAGTGGCCGCCCCTGCTGGGGCTCAGCACACCTCCCTGTGGGGCCAGCAGGCTGTGCTGGGGAGGGCTCTGCTCCCGGGGCGCCCCCCTCCCTCCCACCCTGGGCCCGGGGCTGACCTGCCCTTGCTCTGCAGGAGGAGTGGCTCCTGCCCAAGGACCGCAGCTGCAGCTCCCGCCTCTTCCCCAGGACCCGGGACCTGAGGCAGCTGCAGGTGAGCTGGCTCCCGGGTGCCCCTGCCCTCCCTCCCTCCCTGCCAGTCCCGCTCTGCCCCCCCCACACACAAGGCTGAGCCCTCCCACTGTCCCCTCCCCGTCCTGCTCACTGGCCTCTCCACCTCACCACTCACCTGCTGGTGTCCCCGTCTCAGGTGTGGGAGCGCCCCGTGGCCCTGGAGGCCGAGGTGGCCCTGACACTGCAGGTCCTGGGCGGTGTGAGCAACTCGTCCCTGGGCGCCGTCCTGGACCAGCCCCTCGGCACGCTGCACCACGTCCACACGGAGCTCCAGGCCTGCGTGAGTGCTGGGCCGGGCGGCCGGGTCTGGCTCTGGCACGGGGGGCCCCTCTCCTGGCCGGGCCACCTCACACCCGCTCCTGTGCCCACAGCTCTCAGCTCAGCCCGGCGCAAGGCCCCGGCCCCGAGGCCACCTCCAGCACTGGCTGCACCGGCTGCGGGAGGCGCAGAGACAGGTGACACACCCCAGGGGACAGAGGTGCGGCCCGGGGAGCCCAGGCGAGACAGCCCCTCACCACCCTTGTCTCCACAGGAGTCCCGGGGCTGCCTGGAAGCCTCTGTGACCTTCAACCTCTTCCGCCTCCTCAGCCGGGACCTGCCGTGCGTGGCCAGCGGAGACCTGTGTGTCTGAGCTGTGACCCCTGCACCTGTCCCGCCTCCGAGCCGCCATCGCACCCCATTATTTTCTTATTTATTGCTTCTGATCACTATTTATGATCGATGTCACCCTCAAACCCGGAAAATGTTTATTTTTCTACTTTTTGTAAAAATGTGCCAATAAACTGTGTGCACAAGACGCTCAGTGGTTGGGCTGTGTCGCGTGGCTTCCTTTCCTTTGGCAAAACAGCACCACGGAGCGTCCTCTGCCCAGTGCCGGTGGCCCCTGGTCAGTGGACAGGTGTCTCTCAGGCTAGCGTCAAAGATCCTGCTGTGTCGGCCCTCCCTGGCGGCGCAGCGGGTTAAAGCACTGCACTGAGAAGCTAAAGCCACCTCTGCATGAGCTCGACCCCCGCCTGCCTCCGGAGGTGACCACATGGCGTGGCAGACCTCTCCTGACCCGCCCGCTGCTCCCCTCAGCAGTGTACCTCGTCGATCTGCCTGTTCTGCTGCCCACTCTGTCTCTGGTGAAGCCTCTCACCGCCCCTGAGCCTCTGGCCTGTACCCCAGTTCTGTATGTACAAATAAATAAATCTTTAAAAGATCCTGCTGTGTCTTCCACATGGCTCTGGGAGAATCTGCTCCAATTCATTCAAGTATTTTGGTGTTCATTAGTCTGCTGGGGTTACAATGAAGTGCCTGTTTCTGGCTGTGATGGGCATCCTTTCTGGAAGCTTCTTTGACTCTCGCAAGTGGGTCCCGTATCTGAAGCCAGTGAGGCCGTGGGGTCACAGCCTAGCCCGGGAGGAATCTCTCTGACTTTTCTGCCAAGTCTCTCTTCTGCCTTCAGCGGGAGAAATGTCTGTGCTGCAGACATTCCTCTGCGTTCCTGGGTCGTCCACGTAGCCCCCCTGTTAAAAGTCAATAACCCTCAACGAGTCTACCGAAGTTCACCAGGCTCAGCCTCGGGGGAGGAGGGCTGGGCGGCCATCACTCTGCTACCAGAGGATGTGGCCTGTGAAGTGTCATCCTTGAAAGGGTTTGCTGAATGGACATGTCTCTCCGGGTCCCTGGGGTGTAGATCCCTCTCAGAAATGCCTCTGAGGGGCTTTCTTCCTTGTGAAGAACAGAATCATGCAGACCTGGACAGCATGTGGGGACACCCTCATGTACCCGGGCCACTTTGAGACATGCCACAAAGGACAGCTGACCACAATGTCAACTACATGAACTCAGGATGTGATGACTGCACAGCCTGAGAGGCCCGGACAGCGGGGTCCACGGCCAAGCACTCCCCAGGCCCCACCAGCCTAGGGGCCACTGGCCTCTGGGTACGTAACTCATCTTGGTAGCTGAGCTTCAGTGTCCAGCCTACTGGACACTGTAAGATTCATTTATTTATGCATACAAGAACTGGGTGTAGGCTGCAGATGTCGGGGGTGAGAGGATTCACCAGAGACAGTGGGGAGCAGAACAGGAGGATCCACTGAAACACACTGCTGAGCGGAGCAGCGGGCGGGTCAGGAGAGGCCTGCTGCGCCGTGTGGGTCACTCCCGGGCCGGGGATAGAACTCGTGCTGCAGTGGCTGCGGGAGCTTGCAGTGCTGCGCTTTACCACTTGCGGCACCAGGGAGGCCGCAATCTACTTTCCTTAGCTACCTTTTCCTTATCCATTCGCCCACGGCTGGACTCTGCCACGCCTTCCACGTGGTGACTGTTGTAAATACCGCTGCAGGAAACGGGTGGGCACAGATCCTCTCCCAGCGACTGTTTTCGCGTCTCGGGTACTCTGAAGTGCAGTTGCTGGATCAGATGGTGGTTCTATTTGAAGTGATCAAATTGTCCCCATGCTATTTTCCACGGTGGCTGCATCCTTTCTCTTTCTGAAAAGGAACCCCTAAATTGCATAGGCTCATGCTCCATCAATCCTGGACAGCCCCTTGTAAGTGGGAGCAACTGGAATCCTCATTCTGTGCTGAGCAGAGTCTGAAAAGAGCCTGGCGGTTGTGACGAAGAGATGCATGAAGTAATTACATTAGGAGACCCCCCCGCCGCCTCCGATCCCCCATGTCTGTCTCGTACCAGGGTGGGGGGAGGGGCCTCCATGTTCTCACCCAGGGCCCTCATTTTGCTCCACACACCCAAGGTCAGGCATTCGTAACCATTTGCCTGGCAGCCTTGCAAAGCTTCTCTGAAGAAAATACCTAGAACAAAGGAATCCAGTTTTTATTGTAATATAGTTACCAAAATATTTTTTAAGACTCTGATCAAGTAATTTATGGACTTCTTCATTAATGCACTAAATAAAAAGTCATCGTGGCAGCTTACGAGTGGAGAGGAGCATACATGATACTTCAAGATGCCTGTTAGGAAATACCTGTGAGCTATTTGGGGACAAAGTCACAGGCTGCTGCTCACCCTGGGCTCAGCTGCCTGTGTCTGTCACACGTGTGTTAGACGGACAATGCCCCCCAAACATGTTCCTGTTCTCCAGGAGACTGTGGGTGATGAAGTGAAGGATCTTGAGTCCCAGGGATGAAAGAAACCTCTTTTCCAGCAGACCATAGTGCTCAGCACCATGGACAGCAGCTCATGCCGCTGCCTGCTCCACAGTGTCAACTGGCTTGGGGGGGGGGGGGTTTCCATCTGCCAAGCCCTTTCTGTGAGTGTGTTGTTTGGGGGTCTATGCCTTAAGGGTCTGTGTCTGTCTCACCTGCCCTTTCTTGTCATCAGAGGCTGGCAACAACCCAGCAGCACTGGCTGCTCCCCAGAATGCCCTGCACTGAGCAGGTGGAATGAGAAATAAACCTCTCTGGGGATAAACCCCTGAGGTTCGGGGTTATTTGTTACTACAGCAAAATGCAGCCTGGCTTGATTGATAAGCTCGTGGTCACCACACTTTTGAGAGTTTATGATAGGTGTTGTTTTTACAATTGCTACTGTTACTATTTTATGACTACTATAGTTACTGGGCAAAGGGTCTAAAAACTGTGCCCTTCCCTGGCAGCAAGGGGTTAAAGACACAGCGGTCAGACCACAGCCCAGCCCAGGCAGACTCCCCTCCAGTGTAGGTGGTGCTGGAAGTCAGGGGGCAGAGTGGAATTGCAGCCTTTATTGCTCTGGCCATCTGGAGGGCCTGGGGGTGCAAGCTCAGGTCTCTGGGTTGCTCCAACATCCCTACTTTGGAGTATATTGACATTAGTTAATCTAATTCATTCTTTACCTCCTGGAATTCCTTGCCCAGTCTTCTCTGTAATCACTTTGGTTCCTTGGAAGCCTTCAGCCAATGACTAACTGCAGAGATGTCTTCCCATAGTTCCATCTCCTAGGGAATATGGGAGACATTAGGGTAAGTCATTATTGTCATTTCCTATTTCACTATAACAAATTACTACCAGCCCTGACTGGTAAAATAACATACCATAAAATGTATTGCCTTCCTACAGTTCAGTGTTGATAAGTGCACTCACTTTGATGTATGACTGTCACCACTGTCCACCCCATAATTCTCTCCATCTTGTCCAACTGAAACTCTATACCTATTAAACAGTAACTCCCACTCTTCCCTCCCTACACCTAGTCCCTGGCAACTACCATTCTATATTCTTTATAATTTTGATGATTTTAAGTGCCTCATACAGGTGAAACCATACAGTATTTGTCTTTTTGTGATTGACTTCCTTCATTTAGCAAGATGTCCTCTGGATTTATCTGTGCTGTAGCACTGCCTTCCTTTTAACGGCTGTATAATATTCCATCACACACATGTGCCACATTCTGCTTTTTTATTCATCTGCTGATGGGCACTAGGTGATTTTCATGTTTTAGCTATTGTGGATAATACTGCTATGACTGGGCCCTTACACCATGGGGCCTGACAGGTTGGGAAGCCACCTCTTCACTTAAGAAGAGAGAAGAAACCTTTTCATTTGTAGTGAAACCAAACACTACTTTGTGGGCAGAATAATGGTCCCCCAAAGATGTCCGTGCTCTAACTCCTAGTCTTTGTGAGTATATTATGCAATAAGGTGAGGGGGGATAAGACTGCAGGTGGAATAAAAGCCCCCAATCAGTCAGCATTAAAATTTGGATATGGCCTTCCTTGACGAAGCAATGGGTTAAAGCTCAGTACTATGAAGCTGTCCACAGCCACTTTAGCACTAGCTCAAACCCCAGCCAAGGAGCTGATCCACATGGCACTGCAGACCTCTCCTGTCTCCCCACTACTCCCCACTCTGTCTCTGGTGAATCCTCTCACCCACCACACCTCTGGCTTGTACGAAGGCTCTTATATGCATAAATAAATAAATCTTTAAAAAAAAAAGAGTCAGACTGAGAAAGACAAATACTATATGGTCCCACATCGATGTGGAATTTGAAAACAACCCAACTCAAAAACAGCAGATTGATTGGGGGGGTGGGAGGAGGGAAGGATGAGTAAATGGGTAGAAGGGGGTGTGCCAAAGGTAAATATATATCGAGCCTAAGACATTAAAGCTTAAAATTTCTCCTTAGGAGAAAAAGAAAAAAGGCTCCTGTGAGATGGTACAAGTTAATCGGTGTGATAGTCACTTTGCCAGAAATACAACTATCAACGTATGGTGGGAGACTGAGCACCTTAAATTAAACAGGCGAGAAAGCTGTGGAAACTTACACAAGTTTGTGGAAACTTACTAAAATTTGAGGGGAAAAGGAAGAAATAATGAAGGGAGCAGTGGCCAAAATAGGCACTAAAAAGGAAACATCCTCCAGCGTCATAAACAGAAAGCAAAAACCGCTTTGGCATGTACCAACCCACCTGACCTGGACGATGACGCGAGAGTTGAGTAACTGGCCAAAGTCCATGCGCTCACGGCGGGGCGGAGCTGGGATAGGAACCTGCTCAGGTGCCACCTCGCGAGCCCCTGCGGGCTCAGGGCACCTTGGCGGCCAGCAAAATCCGAGCCCTTCGGGGCTCAGTTTTGGGTGTCACGCCCACCCGCGAGGTCACCAGCGTCCCATCCCGAGAGCTTGAGAGGTTGAGACCTGCTTCTGCCCATCTCCAGCTGGTTTGGGTTTCTCTTTTAGCCCCCATTATTCCCCTGCGCCCCCAGGCTGTCTCGCCTCTGACACTGTACCCCCTTCCCCCTCCCTGTGCTGCTCGTTGGGTTCGCAGTCTTCTCACTTTCCACTGCCACCTGCCCCCTCCAGCTGCGGGACTCGCCCCTGAGCTCAAGGAAGGCAGAAGCCAAGTCCTCCCTGGACCTGCAGCCTACAGGGACCTTCGCTGCTCCCTGCCTCACGCCGGGGTGATTGCGCAGAAGGGCAGAAGTTCCTGTAGCTGGAACCTAGAACCTTCCAGAGGAGTGGCCTCACCTGTAGCAGGTGTAACAGGGAACATGGTTCACAGCTCTGTCCTCGGTTCCATGCTGATGGATTTATCTGTGCCGAGAATATTCCAGCTCCTGCCAGGCAGCTGGCTCCAGACGCTGTCTCCGGAGGCTCCACTTGGGGTCCCAGAGATGTCCCTTTGTGTTGCACATGTTTTTTGTTTGTTTGTTTGTTTGAATCAGAAGTTATAGGAAGCACACTTGACAGCCGCTGAGCAAACAGGAGTAGCAATACAGAAAATTCTGGATGTAAATAACCATCAACGACATAGGCAGTTT
Organism: Condylura cristata; assembly: GCF_000260355.1. NCBI lineage: Eukaryota > Metazoa > Chordata > Mammalia > Eulipotyphla > Talpidae > Condylura > Condylura cristata. The sequence continues at coordinate 27,925,228 of NW_004567129.1, read as the reverse complement.
TAAAAGCCAAAGCCCTCAGTAGTGGTTCCCAAATCTCAGGGGCAGCAGAATGCCAGGCTGGTGTTCAACATTCTGGTAGGTTCTACCCCTGGTGGGGCAGGAGGAGGGGCCAGGGTGGAGCGAGAATCTGCATTTCTACTAAGTTCCCAGGGGGTGTGGGTACAGTTGTTCTGAGGACCCCCCTTTGAGAACCACTGTTGCCAAGACTCCGGGTTTTGGCTGCTTTGGAGGATTGGACTAGCTCTTAAGAATTATGGATGAGGGCCTCCCTGGCGGTGCAGGGGTGAAGTCTCAGCGCTAGCTATCAAGCTACAGTCAGCCATTGTGGCACAAGTTCAATTCCCAGCAGGAGCTGACCCACATGGTGCTTCTGACCCACCAGCTGCTCCCCTCAGCAGGGGCTTCACCAATGCAGCTGCAGGGTGCAGTTAGTACTGATCTGTATTTTCCTGGTTTTGCGCAACAGACAGCATTTTCATTTAAATTATGTGCCACCGATAATAGCTTTAAGTTCAGGGATCTACCCTGATTGAGACAGACAACCCCTTTTTCCTTCTAGTGGCAACCTCTTTATGGCCTGGTGAAAAAAATGTGCAATCAAGGTGGGGAGCTCTTGAGAGAGGACATCTTTCTTGTTATACAAACCAGAACCCACCAGCATATATATTGTTTTAAAATCCCTGCCATTCTCCCACTTCTTCCCAGCATGCTTTGCATGGCCCACGTGAGCGCTCCTTTGGGCTCTGTTTGAATTACTGATTTGCTGTCTGACTTTCTCCAGGGCTCACGGGTTCCTCTAAGGGCAGGACACTGAAGAAAGGGCAGCTCCTGAGGGGAAAATGAAACTAGGAAGATTTATTTTTCTTCTGTTTGTGGAATTTGTGTTAATAAACAGTGAGGAGGCCGTTTCTGGATGAGGATGCCAGGGGTGGGTGTGTGCATGTGTGAAGGACAACATGGGTGCCTGGGATTTGCACCTCTAAAGTTCCACGGGGTGTGGGAGGCCGTGGTTGAGGACTGGGGGCTGGTTGGTGCTGGGGGGTCTGACGTCTAAGGCTGCACACCACGCTGTCTCCACACCACGCTGTCTCCACACCATGCTGTCTCCACCCCTCTGCAGTTCTCTGGGCACACCAGTGGGCATCAGTGACCGGTAGCTGGCTGTGGAGGGTGCCCCCAGCCCCTTCCCAGAGCGCATCTGAATGGTGGATTCTGTGCTCCGGCCCTGGGTCCTCTGGGTTCTCTCTGATGCAGGCAGAGCCCTATGGTCACATGGCCCCCCTTCCTGTCCCTGGCTCGCCTCCCCATCCCCTGGGGCCATCTGTGTCTGCAGCTGGCACCCTCCTGGGGGTGGGGCCCTCTGACCCCACCTGTCTCAGTCCTGGGGCCCCTGCGGAGCTGGAAGGTAGAGGCTCAGGTGTCTCTGAGGTCAAGGAAGCCCTCTGTGAAGTCAGCAGCTGGAGATTAGATACCACAGGGTCAGGAGAGGGAAGGAGGGAGATCTAGGTGGCTTTGGGGCAGCGCCGGGCTCAGGATCTCTCTCTACCGCAGTGAGAGCAGGACCTGACCGAGAGCTGGTTCTGCCGAGAGCTGGTTCTGAACGTCATGCCCTACACGTTTATATTTATATCGTGGTGTCCAATAGTATATGTGTGTGTTTGTAAATAGCAATCATGTAGGCTGTATTATGAAAAACTATGCTAGTTACACTTTATAAAGTCATTTTCTTTTATCTTCCTGGAGGTAGGAGAAAACTGAAGCTCAGAGAGGTGAGTTCACCTGCCCAAGGTCACTCAGCCAGCAAGACAAACCTCCCTCCTCAAGCGTTTCCAGCCTTGAGTCTTATTGGCTGCTGGGTGCCTGGGCACAGAGGAGCGTGTACTGTAGCAGGGTGGTCCCTCGGAAAAGGGGAAGTTCCGGGGTGTTGTCCTCTAACAGTACCTGGGGGAGCCAGGAGGGAGCAGGGCTAGCTGAGTGGCCTTGGTAGTAGTGAATAGCTGCTCCCTGTAGATGGCTTTAACTTGTGTGCCAGGCACCCGAAGGGGCTTCCGAGATGGTAACGCCCGCAGACACTGGCACGTGTAGGCCAGGGTCCTGGCTCAGCTCTCTACAGGATAAACTCATTTGCTTGTTACACCAGCAGCCAGGGCTGAGTAGGCCATAATCTGGTGGTGCTGGAGGTGAACTTCACGGAGCTGGGATTTGGCCCAGGAGGTAAGCTGCTTCCTTCCCTGATCCCAGAATATCCTCTGTAATCTTCACAACAATCCTGGAGTGTAGGAAGACTTGAACCCCGTCAATCTGGGCAGCTCATCCACTGGTCCCCATTCTTGTCTGGCAGGAGGCCAGGAACTCCCCCCAGGGTCCCCACCAAGATCCCAGGGGGGCTGGGCCACTCTTTCTCCTCCCTCTGGCTGGTTTCTTTTCCTTTTGCTGATCAGGTTAAGAACTTGTTGCTTGTTGCAGGAACTGTCTGTTTTTACCCAGATGAGTTTGAGTGTAGTCTGGGGTTGTTTTATTTTGTTGTTTGACTATACAAAAGGTTTAAGTTCTGTGCAGTTTCTTCTGTCTTCTGTTTATTTCTGAAGATTTCCAACCTTGATTAAGAAAAATCTCCTGTATCCTCGGGAGCAGGAGTGGGGGGCTGGGAGCCTCCTTTCTCTCCCTCTCCCCCTCTTAGGCTTGTTCTTCTGAGACTGGTCAGTTTGGAAGCACTCTATACCACACTCCTGAATTCTGCTCCCGAGTGTTGCAAAGCCACCCACGCTCCCCCCAGGCTTTTGAACACTGCCTGGCAGAGGTGTTAGGTAAACTTTGTATTTAAGGACGCTAGGTGGGTGGGGCACAGCGCCCCTCCCCATTTCTCCCCCTCTCTGCTCAGGGCTTCTTTCCTTATCTCCAGCTTCTCCATTCCCAAGGCCCGGTAGGGAGCCGGGCAACTCCCCCCCCCCCAGCCGCCGAGCCCTAATCTGGAAGGCGAGCGCTTCCATCCCGCGTCACATTCCTCCCGGTGCCTGTTCACCCCGCGCGCTCTGTAACAGGCGCCACCTGCCCTTCATGCCCTGCCTTCCTCTGCCACGCTGGGTGCCGACGCAAAGGCGCGGCTGGCCGAGCCGCGTACAACGCGGCCGCGGTGGAGGGATTCCCGCGCCGTCAGGTGCCCGGCTCCCCCCTCCCCGGCCCTCCCCGCCCCTCCCGCCCTCAGTCCTTATCTCGCAGCTTCTCCCTTCCCACGGGCCGGCGCATAAAAGCGCGCGGGGGCAGGGCCCCGCAGTGCCGCGATGACCCCGCTGTGCCCACTGCTGCTGGCCCTGGCCGTGGTCGCCGTGCCCGGCGTCCGTGGCAGCTGCCCGGTGCCCGCCGACCTCAAGCGCGCGGACGGGACGCGCACGTGCGCTGTGCTCTTCGACAAGAGCGACCCCTACTACGACAACTGCTGCGGCGGCGCCCAGCTCGCGGTGGAGCCCGGCGCCGACCTGCCCTTCCTGCCCTCCAACTGGGCCAACGTGGCCTCCTCGCTCGTGGTGGCCCCCCGCTGCGAGCTCACCGTGTGGTCCCGCCGCGGCAAGGAGGGCAAGACGCGCAAGTTCTCGTCGGGCGCCTACCCGCGTCTGGAGGAGTACCGCCGCGGCGTCCTCGGCCACTGGGCCAACGCCATCTCCTCCCTCTACTGCAGGTGCCTGCGGCCGCCCGGGCCAGCCCACAGCCCCTACGCCCCACCCCCACCCCAGCCC
>NW_004567129.1:27917208-27921394 GCF_000260355.1 Condylura cristata | reverse complement strand
CCCCTCCCAATCCTGCCCCAGCCCCCCACCTCCACCTGCCCTGGCCTCCATCTTGTCCAGACTCCTGAGCCCCTGACCCAAATGAGGAGTCCCGAGGCTCCCCTTGCTCTCACCACACCCCCTCTCCCACACACCACCCCCAGCCCCTCGGATCCCATAGACCCAGCTCTGTCATTCCAGGACCCAAACTCCACTGCCTCCCTGAGGTCACCGCTCTCCAGCCACCCCCAATGGGACTGGCTTGCCCACTGGCCAGAATAACTCTGGAGTGGCCCAGCCTACCCTGGAGGTGGGGCCCCTCACCTTTGGGCCCCCAGAACCAAAGCCAGCCCTGCCCTACATCTGGGATCTGGAATCATCCGGAACGTCAGATTCCGGAGCTCCCAGGCCTGAAGATCCCAGACCCGGTTCTAAGAACTCCCTGTCTAGCCCGCTGGCTCCCCACTCTCCACCTCCAGACTCTCTAGATCAATCTCAGCCCCAGAAGCCACTTTTAGCGCCCCCCCCCACCCCGCCCCGGCCTTGGTGGGCCTGGGCAGCCTCTGCCCACTCACAAGCTCACAGGCCCTGGGATCCTAGATCTTGTCAGAGCACCCCTCAAAACCACCCACCCCATTTCTCCCCAGAGCTCTAAGGTCCCCAGCCCCAACCTCCCTGGCATGATGCCTACCAGGTTCTTGACCTTGGAGCCCAGCCCCAGCCCCCCACCCCATCTCACACTTCTAGAACCTCCCACAACTGGATCTCTGAGCCTCTGGCACTCCCTGATGATACTTTTGATTCTGTTGCAGATGCTACTGATGCCTCAGAGCCCCTCTTCCTGGCCCCCGGAGCCTGAGCCCTGGAGGAGAGTGCCCTCGCTGCCCGCTGCCTTCCCTGTAATAGATCCTTTGTAAAGCTGACCCTGTCTGCCTCTGCTTGTGCTGGGGGCCGGGGGAGGACAGGGCGGCCAGCTCAGGGGTCCCACATGGGGTCAGGCGTGCCCACAGGACACACCCACTTGCAGCAGTGCCCAGGTGACCATGGAGCACTGAAATGCCCCTTGGTCGCCCTTCCCTCGTGCCCTCCGGCTGCTCTGGCCGGCCAGGGATGGGCGGCCTCTGCCTTCATGCAGGGAACAGCCGGCGGCCTTCAAAGACAGGCCCCAGATCAGGGCCTGAGTCTGCTGCCGTGTTCTGGCCGGGACCAGGGGCCAGGCAAAGTGGACACCGCTCTGGAGAATCACAGCGTGGGGACGGAGGAAGGAGAGGAATTCAGGAAGATTCTGGGAGTTAGGCGATGTGGGAGAAAAGGTCAACAGATGCCAAGGCCTTCTATCAGGGTTATGGCATGCATCGGAAGCCAAGGGAGGCAAAGGCCCTGGGCTCGCGAGGCACTGGGGGTCAAGGATGGGAAGACAGGCCCGGTGGAAATGCAGCTAGTGACGTTCTAAGGCCAGAGACCGGGAAATACTCAGCGTCCTTCGGCACGTGTATTTATTTAAAGGCCTCAAAGACTTCTTGAGCACCTACTTAGCACTGCCTCGGGAAGAAGAGGCTGCTGCCCTCCCAGAGCTGGGGCGAGCAGGGATGGCAGAGCCACTCAGGGGCGGGCGATGAAGTCAAGGAAGTCACCCGGGGCCAGCAGGTGGTGAGGGGCCTGGGAGCAGCTGAGGGGCGGTGAGGTGCGGGTGCCAAGGACTCAGGGAGCTGTTGGGGCGGCTAGGGGGCGAGCGGCCAGCCTGTCACTCCCTGAGCTGCACAGACACCGAGGAGTCTGTCACCCTCGTCCGCAGCAGCCCGGCGGGCTCCATCCGGTTCTTGGTCTTGTGCAGGAAGTGCACGAAGCGCACGCCGGAGCCGTAGTGGCGGAATACATGGGACACCTGGCAGCGCCGGTTTGGAGGAGCCTTCATCAGGGAGCCCCGAACCCCGCTGGCCTCAGCCTCCCTCCAGGAGCCCCTGGGATAGGGACACACACGTCTGGGTCCGGGGCGGGGCCTCACCTGGAGCCAGCAGCCCCGGGGGTCTCGCCCGGAGGTCCGGGGGGCCACGTGGTGCTGGGCGATGATGGAGCGGCGGTCAGCTGCCAGCAGCCAGACGTGCAGCTCGTAGACGCAGGTGTCCAGGTGGCTGTTCTCATACCTGGGTGGGGCCAGGCCGTCAGCTGCGGGCGTCCCAGCCGCAACCCGACCCCAGTCACCATTCAACACACTGACTGGCATTACCCTGTGCCCAGGCCGGTAGTGCTGGCAACCAGCCGTGACCGGAGAGCCCCACACCGTCCGCACGGGGGTCAGAGACCCGCCGGTGGGAGGGGAGACGGGTCGCAGCTGTGGGAATGGCAGGCCCGGGGTTGAGGGAGTCAGCACACTGGTGTGTCTGGAATCTGACCCAGCGGGGAAAGCTTCCTGGTGGGGTCCTGTCTGACCAGCTCTAAGAGGACAAGGGGGGTTCCCCCCTAGAGCACAGGGGGCAAGCGCCTGAGGAAAAAGAATGGCCTCAGACCTGGCGCACTGCAACACCCAAAGGCTCAGAGCTTCAGAGAGGGGCCAGAGCGGGGCCGGGGGCTGGATTCCGCAGGGCAGGCGCCCCCGGGGAGGGCCAAGGACAAGCGTCACTGGGGAGACACCTACCAGTCCATGACCGTGATGTCCGGCTGCTCGTCGTCCAGCAGCTCTTCCCACAGGCCCTCGGCCAGGAGGTTGATGCACTGCTGCTTCACTGTCCAGCTGGGGGGCGGGGAGGCAGGTCAGGGGCTGCTGGGATTCCCGGGCCTCTCTGGCGTCCTCCTGGCCGCGGGAGTGGGGGCGCTCACTGTCCCCACTGACCCCCGCGGCGTGATCAAGGGCTCCCTTGAAGACTCGGGGGCCACGTGAGGTGCTGCATTCTGAACGGGCAGCGGGGGAGACCAGGTGCAAGAAGGAAACACTTGCCCAACCAAGGTCAGGCAGCGAAGAGGTGCCAGAGCCACCACCTGGTGGGGGACACGCTGAGCCGGGACACGGCCTCCCCGCGGGCAGCAGCAGGGCTGTCTGATGCGGGTGGCACGTGACCGCCCCTCCTGAGGAAGAGTCTGGAAGGGGAAGGGCAGCTGCCGAGTGGCCTGCCTGCTCTGTGCAAGCTCGCATACTGTGGCTTTGAGGTTCCGGGGGCCCAGCAAGGCAGACCATAGGGCCCCGCCACTGACCTGAGGTTCTGCGGGAGGCTCTCGGTCCCGATGTACCACCCGCGGAAGTTGCCTGCAGGTGGGGGCGCAAGGGGTGAGAACAAGCCTGCCTCCTCCACCCCACCCTGAGGCCCCAGGCCCTCGGCTTACCCAGGCTCTCCAGAGGCCGCTGGGTGGGCCCAGTAGGGGGCGCCGGCTCATAAATGTTGATGCCTGCAATGCACGGGAGCCGTGGGCGCGGAGCTCGCCTGCACGCGTGGGTGCCCCTCAGCGCGCTCCCCGGCCGCGCCCAGGCGCCCGCTGGAAGGGCAGGAGGCTGCGCTCCGCCAGTGACGTTCTAAGGCCAGAGACCGGGAAATACTCAGCGTCCTTCGGCACGTGTATTTATTTAAAGGCCTCAAAGACTTCTTGAGCACCTACTTAGCACTGCCTCGGGAAGAAGAGGCTGCTGCCCTCCCAGAGCTGGGGCGAGCAGGGATGGCAGAGCCACTCAGGGGCGGGCGATGAAGTCAAGGAAGTCACCCGGGGCCAGCAGGTGGTGAGGGGCCTGGGAGCAGCTGAGGGGCGGTGAGGTGCGGGTGCCAAGGACTCAGGGAGCTGTTGGGGCGGCTAGGGGGCGAGCGGCCAGCCTGTCACTCCCTGAGCTGCACAGACACCGAGGAGTCTGTCACCCTCGTCCGCAGCAGCCCGGCGGGCTCCATCCGGTTCTTGGTCTTGTGCAGGAAGTGCACGAAGCGCACGCCGGAGCCGTAGTGGCGGAATACATGGGACACCTGGCAGCGCCGGTTTGGAGGAGCCTTCATCAGGGAGCCCCGAACCCCGCTGGCCTCAGCCTCCCTCCAGGAGCCCCTGGGATAGGGACACACACGTCTGGGTCCGGGGCGGGGCCTCACCTGGAGCCAGCAGCCCCGGGGGTCTCGCCCGGAGGTCCGGGGGGCCACGTGGTGCTGGGCGATGATGGAGCGGCGGTCAGCTGCCAGCAGCCAGACGTGCAGCTCGTAGACGCAGGTGTCCAGGTGGCTGTTCTCATACCTGGGTG
>NW_004567129.1:27912196-27913618 GCF_000260355.1 Condylura cristata | reverse complement strand
GGGTCATGGGCGACGGCGGCGACGGCGGCGGCGGCGGCAAGGGGGGCACCTGGAGGCTCGCCAGCTCCTCGGCGTCACTCCCGTCGCGCGCCTCCGCCATCCCGCAGGTCTGGGCGAAGATCCCGGCTCCTCCGCAGGGCTGGGGTTAACTGGGGGTGGGGCGCCCGGGCTGGCCTTTAAAGAGGGGTGTGCTGGGGGCAGGACCCGGCCCCAGTCCCTCCTCCCTCGACGCAGGAGTCCGGTCTTCTCCCTGTCCCAGGAATCTGGGGCCCCCAGCTGTCTCCGCCCTCGGCCCCCTCCTTTCCCCAGAAGGCAGGCATCCCGGCCCCAGCCCCTCCTGCCCCAGTTTCCCCAGGCCAGCTGAGGACCCGGGCTCTGCCCTGGAAGAGGGGTGTGACGGCTAATGCCAGGGCTCCCGCGGTAATGAGGCCCGTCCACCTCATTAAGAGTCCGCATGGCAGGATTAAAAGGCTAATTAATGAAGGCCTCTCCTCCCAGACCCCCCGGCTTCCCCCCAACTCTAACAGTGGAGGGGAGAGGTCGGCCTTTGCTGTTTCCTCCTCCTCCCCTCCTCAAGGGGACACACCCTCGACCCTGGCATTTCCTGTTCTGGAAACCAAGCTGGGGAAGAGCCCTGAAGTCAGAAATGGGGGGCCCCAGAGAAACAGACAGCAGCAGGGAGGGAAGCGCCTACCCCCCCTTGCTTTCCAGGGGAGTTGCACCCCTGAGCTGGGACAGGCGACACAGATGTCAGGATCCTCCTATGTCATGGGGAGTTAGGAGTGAGGGGTGGAGCAATGTGGAGGCAGGAACTAGGGGTGCAGAGGAAGTGGGGTGGCGGAGGAACCTGTAGGGTTGGATGCCCATGGCCACATCCCGCTGTGCCCCACCCCCGGGCCAGGCGAGCTCAGGTAGCAGCGCCCACAGGCTCACGCCCTCCCTAATGACCACAGGACGCAGGTGCTATTACCTGCCTTTTATAGGTAAAAAAGAAAATGACAGTAAAAGGCTGGGGAGCGTGCGCGCCCCGTGCACCCCGGACCCAGCTGGCCTCGCTCACCCACCCAAAGGGCCGTGGCCGCTACCCGGTTCCCGGGGTTCAGCTCCCCACATGCTTCCAGGGGCGCTTCCCCCAGAGCCCCACGAGCCCACACTTGGCGCTGGGCTCACACTGGACGCGGCTGCCCTGCGCCCGCACTGTTCTGAGCTCTGCGGTGGGGTCACTCAGGGGCTCGTGCCATGGGCGCCCTCGAGAGTGGGTTTGTTATGCCCGTGTTGTAGATTAGGAAACTGAGGCACGGCGTGATGCAGTTACTGACCTGAGCTTGCACAGCCGGTAAGTTCGAGTTGGCAAACTCATTCTGGGATGAGACACAGGGACGCAGGCCCAGGCGGCTCCAGAGAGAAGCACGGAGGCAGAGG
>NW_004567129.1:27910694-27911216 GCF_000260355.1 Condylura cristata | reverse complement strand
TGTCATCAAGGTCACCACCCGGGCCCCACACACGGCTTTCAGCCTTTGGTGCTCGGATCTCTTCTCTCTTCCTTCCGAGATGCAAAGGTCCCAGACGGGCACTCCGTGTTTTGCACACAGGCCACGTCCTGGGTGAGAAGCCCGCGCGCCCCCCCCCCCCCCCCACCCCCCCCCCCCCCCCGCCAGCCCTCTGCTGTGCCAGCACCCTGAGTGGCCTTTGGGAGCAGGGGGCGGCTTCTAAGCAAGCACATGCCCACCTCCCGCCCGGGAGCCTGCCGTAGCCAAGAGCGTCAGCACCTGCCCTGGCAGAGCAGGCGGGTCTGCGCCACAGCAGGCGGTGGGTATCCGGGCGGGCTCTGCTCCTCGGGCCACCCGCAGCCAGAAGAAAACCATGGAAATGAGCCACACCTGGAGGAACCAAAAGTTCCGCCGAGTGGCAAAAGCCCGGCCAAGAAGAGCACAGACGCGGGCTTCGTGTCCACACCGCCCCGGAGAAGGCCGCCGGGCTCCGGGTCGGGGCTG
>NW_004567129.1:27899328-27910129 GCF_000260355.1 Condylura cristata | reverse complement strand
AGGAAATCAAGTACCCTCGCCTATGCGCTAATACTTGAGCATCCAAAAGGGCGAAGCCAGGGCGCGCCTGGATGTGTGAGCTGGAATTCACAGCAGGGTCAGGGCTGAGCCCCAAGCCCGGGAGGCCGCTGCCGGTGAGCACGGAGTGTGAACATGCGCACGTCCAACGCTCGCTCTGACGTGGGTGTCAGCGTTAAGCCCTCCTTGCAGAAGAAAGAACGGAGGCACAGAGAGGTGAAGTGACTTGCCCAAGGTCACACAGCCAGGAGGAAGCAGAGCTGGGATTTGAACCCAGGCCACCTGGCCCGGTCTCCAGGGAGGGCAGTCCAGGTGAGGGGCTGAGTGCCTCAGGCTTTATCTGGTTGCTGGGGGTGTGGGGGGTGTCTCACCCATCACCTGACCACAGCTCTAAGATGCCTGAGGCCTCCCATCAAGCTCTACTTTACAGTCGCATTTCCAGGCTGGTCCTGGTCCACCTCAACACAGCCTGTCCCCTTTACTTCCCAGCACCTCCAAGCTCCATCATGAGCACAAGTGCCAGTGGGACAGCACACTGGGGTCCACTGGGCCGTCTGCCCCCCACACTGGGCATCGGTGCCCCAGGGCGGCCGCAAAAATGGGGCACAAGCTGGGTAGCCTACAACAACGTGCTGATTCTCTTACAGTTCTGGAGGCCAGAGGCCCAAAACGTGGACGTCGTCACCCCCACTGTGGAAGCTGGAGGGACACTTCCTGGCCTCTCCCACGGCAGAGGACTCCCGGTGTCCACAGCACTCCCACATCTGCCCCGAGGACACTTGGAGTTCAGAGCCCACCTGGGTTGTCTCAGCCCCCAACCTAACTGTTATCTACAAAGACCCTTGTCCCAAAGCCACATTCACAGGTTCAGGGAGCTGGGTGTGCACGCAGTCTTTTGGGGACCACTGCTCAAGCCCTCCCCCTTAGAGGGCAGGAGTAAGCTTGGGCAGGCAGGTTCTCAACTCAGAGTGAGTCAGAATGCCATGGAGGGTTTGATAAACATGCAGGCTGGGCTCCGAGTTTCTGGAAGCTCTGGGACGTGAGCCAAGGGGTGACACGGATGCCGCCACAGGCCCGGGGCCCACACTGAGGGCCACTGCCCAGTGGTTGAGAGCACAGGGCGCAGAGTCCCAGAGTTCCACCTGACTCCTCCTCCAGGCCTGCTTCCCATCTGTGAACTGGGGCGAGCGCTACCCCACAAGGCCACTTGAGGTGGCTCACCCCACCCGCACTCACGGCGTCCCATACTCTTGCTGGTCTTTGATCCTCCAATTTGCTTGCCACCCCAGGGCCTTTGCACATGCTGCCCCTGCTGCCTGCGAGGCCCTCCATGCTCCCTTCCCCTCCGTTCCTCCCCAGCACACTCAACCTTCTGGCTTTATTCTACCTCAAAATATGTGTTGGTACAGAAACAGCCGCCTCCCGCACAGTCACAGTGGATTTCCCCCTCTGCTAGTCTCTGGCACCACACCCCGATTTCTGCTGTGCCTCAGTGTGGTTTGCAAGTGCCCGAGTGTGTGGATGTGCTCCCTTGGTCAGGGATGGTGTCACCCTGGGGGAATGTCAGCCTCAGCAGGGCAGGGCCTCGGGTGGGTCTGTTTACTGTTTGTCTGCAGTGCTAGTGGGGCAGACACAGACCTGCTGCTCTGTTTGATGAGGGAGGGCGGGTTCCCAGAGAGCCGAGGCGCTGTGTGGTCAAGGAACCACATCCCCGAGGTAGCTCCCGCCCCACCAGGGGCACATCCAGGAGGATCTGGTTCTGCTGGTGGGGGGCGAGGAGTCGGGTTACGCCTGGAGCTCCTCTCATGAGGGGACAGCCAGACAGCTCAGGAGGGGATGGTGGGAGGGCAAAGGTGAGCTTAGGGGTGCTGCCTTTCTCACATGTAAACCACAAGGGGTGTCTTACTCTGCAGGGGGTGACAGTAGAGGCAGTGATGAGTTGGGGCAGGAGGGAAATGCGGGGCAGAGAGAGGAGAGAAAGGGGGAGATGGGAGAGGAGGAGGAGGGAGGGGGGCAAAGAGCAGCAGAGACTGGGGAGGCTTGTGGCCACGAGGAGACTTGGAGGTGGGGTGGTGTTGCCCAGAGCCAGGGGAGGGTGCAGAGGGCAGAGACACCCAGGGGTGTTCGCCCGGGGCAGAGGGCAGGTGGGGCCCAGAGTAGGTGGGGAGGAGGCACGCAGGCACCTAGCAGACACCCTGTGCTCGTAGAGAGCGTGGCGCCAGCTGCCGGGCGCTGTCCGGGACAGCAGGCTCCCGCGAGCCGCACGGGGCTGCCTCGGTAAGCCGTGGCTGGCGGGCCCCCGGCGGCCACACACGGGGAGCCACCGAGGCACTGTTTAGGTAGAGAAAAGCCAGGCGTGGAAGGGTGTGTACATGACGCTAACGCGGGTGAAGCAGGACTCGCATCGGTAGGTGCATGAGGTGTTTCCTGGTGCCTGCAGAAAATTCTGGAAGGAGGTAACAAGAAACTTACACCGTGGCTGCCTCTGGGAAGGGAAACGGAGTCTGGGAATGTGGAGGGAGGGAGGCTGACTTAGCAATTTACCCCTTGGGAATCTTGCAATTCCCCTTGGGAATCTTTTATACGTTTTGTATCATGCTCTGGGGCTTTGTGTTTTAATAATTAGTGAGATTAAACAGCAGGATTAAAGAGAGGCAGCTGGAGATAAAGGTCTGGGACGGAGGTGGGAAGCAAGGGAGAGAGATCAACGCTAGCCAGCAGTGTCCACTCTTTTGGTTTCTGGGAAAGACCCAAACCCGGGGGGCCCTATCTGCAGCCTCATCTTCTCCTTCAATAGCCTCGAGAAGGGGAGCCCGTGGGGCCTGGCGACCCCAGCAGCGACTCCCAGGTCAGGCGCTGGGTGCGAGCCCTGCTCTAGCGCCTTCCCGTCTGCTGTGTCCTGGCAGCGAGACAGGAGAGTCGCTGCGTCCTCGGAGGCCGCTGGGAGGGCTGCTTGCTCGCTGTTCCCCACGGCTGGGAGTTGAAGCCCAAATGCCTGGGCCCCAGCAGGGCTGTGCCCGCGCTGAGCGGGGGGCCAGAGTCCTTGGTCAGTCCAGCTCCCCGTCTCCGCTTGTGGCCACGTCCCGCCCACCTAGGCCTCTCCTCGGCCGCCTTCTCTGGGGCCTCAAGCCTCCTTCACTTTCCTCACAAGCACCTGCCACTGTGTTTAGGGCCCCCTTGGGTATCCTTTTCCCAAATAAAGTCCTGCGAGATTCCTATGGATGTGCCCTTCTTTTCTTCTGGTGGGCTTGGGGGGGCCATTCTACCCCTAGGGGTCAAATGTGGTAAAACTAGGAGTTTACTGTACTAAAACCCCACACACAATAAGATTTTGATGTTAGCAAGACCTTAATTTTGCCTGGCTCACAAGACACTGTGAATCAGTTGCCCAGGCTGATTCAAGACCGTCCCCAGGAAGCCCCCAGAGCACTGGCCTCCCGGGGCCACGTCCTGCAAGGCCTGCCCACCCGAGGTCATAGCTGCCCACCCGCGGGGCTGGTGCCTACACTGCCCGCCCACACCAGGGCTGTCCTGGCCGTGCCAAGCCCAGGGCCTGCACGACAGTGAGCCACCCGCACCCGAGCCTGGCTGTGCCACCCGGGCAGGCCCCTCCTCTGCCTGTGACATGAAGGCAGCAGTGAGTGGGCCCTGCTCGGCGGTGGGGTTGGCAGGAGTTGGCGTGAAGTTTGAGGTCGTTAAGACTCAGCCTGGACGTCACTGCCTTTCTCCACCAACCTGGCTGCTGGTTAGGACGACTTGAGTGAACTTTTTTAAAGGCCCGTGGCCGGCCCCGACCTCCACCCTTGGCTGTTTGAACGGGCCTCACCCCCCAGGTCTGTCTCCCGCCCCGGCCCGTCCGCTCATTCCCGTTCCCCGTCTCCTCCCATGGAAACGGGCCCTGCTGCCCCCAAGAGGGCTCTTTCACCGTGGTCTGCCACACACACCCGGCTGGCATCAGGCGCTTCGTGTTGCCTGCCCCAGGGGTCACGGGAGGGCGCCCTCTGAGAGCACCCATGGCTGCCCCGCTCCCGCTGACCACTCATCCCTGGGGCCCCGGCTGCCTCTGAGCCGTGCGGCCCTGGCAGCCCCCCACCCCCTCAGGACCTGGTGTGCACATCTGTGAGGCGGGCGCAGACCCGCTGCTGGCCGCCGTGACCGCACGCGTGATCCTTTCCACACACCGTATTCCTCGGTGAAGAGCAGCGGCGGCTCCTGGCCCTGCTCCTGTGCCCACGCAGGTGCCTGCCTCTTTCCTTCTCCGTTTCCTAGAGAGCCGGTCCTAAAACACGCACGAAACAAACCCCTCAGCTGTGGCGCCCCGGGGTCCCGCACACGCTCCCTGGGAAGTCGCCCTGGGCGAGACGCTTGGGAGACACCACACGGGTGACCGACTCGCACTGCGCGGCTCGTGCCGAGACGAGAGCTCGGCACACCCCGCGCGGCCGCGGGGCTCCTGCCGTTGCCTGCCCCCACCCTCCGCCGTTTTCCTGCTCTTCCGCTGATTAACAACAGAACTCGTTGCTGTCTGACTTCTCGAGTGCTCTCCTGTTCTGAAATCTATGACATTTGCCTGTGACGGGCATTTGGTCTTCCCCCAAAACAGATTTTCCTATCATTTTTTTTTCTTTATAATTTTGGGGTTTTAAGAAGTCCTTCTCTGGCCCCTACGTCAATTACTTTTTTCTATTAAGCTGAAAGCTTATCTTTCTTTTCATAGTCGTTTTTATTTTTTAAAGATTTGTTTATTTATGCATACAAGAACTGGGGTGTAGGTCGGAGGTGAGAGGGGTGAGAAGATCCGCCAGAGACGAGCGGGGAGCAGAACAGGCGGATCTACCGAAATCCACTGCTGAGGCGAGCAGCGGGGAGACAGCAGAGGCCTGCTGCGTCCTGGGGGTGGCTCCCGTGGATCCCACGCAGGCCACAGTGACTGGCCATAGCTTGACAGCGCTGGAACTTAACCCTTGCGCCGCTAGGGAGGCCCTGTCATGGCTAACCCAGGGAGGAGCACAGCCGGGCAGGGCTGGAGAAGGGGCGATCACACCTACAGCCGCCGCGGGCTGGGCGGCAGCTGACCCGCGAGATGTGGCCAGGGCGATGCAGGGCTGTTTCTCTGTATTTCGTTTCAATTTTCAATTAAAGAACTGCACGTGCCCAGTGGAGACTAGCCTGGGCAGCACAGACTGAGGGTTCCCTTTTGTTGTGATAACACACAGGGATTCGGTTTCATTTTCTCAGTACAGGAACCTATTTCCCCGACACCGTTATTAAACGGCCTATTGCAGGCCGCTGCTCCGCGGCCGCCATCCTCTGCCGAGCTCCTGTGCCCGCTGCGTGGGCCTGAGGCCTCTGCTCTCTGCTGTACCTTCCGAATATCCCGGCACCGCGGCCACTCTGCTTTGAACAGCAGCGGTGGGTGGCTTCACGGCTCTACAGGAGCAGAATTTTTACTAGACTTCAGCACCCATAACAAAGACATTTCCCCCTCGCTGCCAGGTGTGGCCGCCTCACTGAGCCCTGGCCAGTGAGGCAACCCCCAGGCCAGGTGGGCAGGGGGGTGGGGGGGACGGGGCTCGAGCCCCGCGATCTGTGGAGGCGGCAGGTCCCCTCGGGGCACTGGGGGCTGCACGCCAGCAGCCGCGTGGAAGGAGGCTGGGAGGACGGGCTCCCACGTCCCTCGGCCTTTTCTGCGAGGATGGCGGCGGAGGGCAGCTGTAGACTCACCTGGGGCCGGTTAACTGCAGCTGGCCTCCTGCCTGCCGCCCGCCTGGGCTGGGGCCTGAGACTGCATTTCCAGCCGGCGCCAGGACGCCAGGGCTGCTGCAGCCCGACGCAGGGAGCCCGTCCGACCTGTTTCGGTGCAGTCTCTGGAAGCCCTGGCGGTGGCTCAGCACCCAGGCCCCCCACCCACCCTGCCCAGCCGGCCCCAGACTTCCTGCTGCTGCAGAGCCAAGTCACCAGCTGGTGTGTGCGCCCTGGGCGGAGCGCGCCTGTGCCATCTCCCCGGAGCGGCTGCCCTGCCAACACTCGCTCCAGAGCTGCCAGGGAGGCTGGAAGCCTGAAGACCTCCTGGCTGGGCTCCCTGGCCAGCTGCGACCCCGAAGCGCTGCCGGCACTGGCCATCAGGGGCGTCCTGGGGAGGCTGGACGAAGCCTCTGCGTTGGCAGCGCCGGAGGAGCGCCGGTGGCTCCCGCAGGCCCTCGGGGAGGCCGCCTCCTGTCACCCCGTGTCACGTTCCTGTCCTCGGGTCCCTCGCCCTCGCGGCCTCGCAAACCACGCCCTGGATTATGTCTCTGGTTTGAAACAACTGGCGTGGGGTGGGGGGCGGGGGGGCGGGGAAGCCCTTCAGTAAGGGCAGTAGCTGCAGGCGGGGGCACGGCCGCAGAGGCGCCCCCCAAAGTCAGTGATGGCGACTGAACGCAACACCACAGCAGTGCGGTGGGGCAGCTGCCGGCCGGGACCTTCCCTCCTGGCCAGGAGCCGGGGAGCAATTTGTGAGGGCGGCAGCCATGGCCTCCAGCCTGTGGAGCCGTCTGTGGGCGCGGTCAGGCTCGGAGCTGCCCGTGGGTCACTCGGGTCACCCCGGCTTTCCAGTTCTCTTACACCGACGAGCGTATTTATCCGAGACGCCGCTTCAGCCAGGCCTCCAACGCCCTCCGACGCTCGCATGCGGCGGCTGTGCCACCGGCTGGCTCGGGTCTGAATCTCACCCAGATCCCTGGGCCCGCCGCACACCTCCTGCCCGCACACCTGTGGGGCTGCACCACGGACGCCTGGGGGGCTCTGGGGAGGGGTTCCCGCCCTGCCCCCCCACGGTGGCTGCGCGCCCCACCACCTCTCAGGGTGCTGGGGAAGACACGCAGCCTGGGGCCGCTCAGTCTGGGGGGACAGAGCATCTCTGAAGCAGGCTGCTTGGGAACCACCTTCCCTCCTGGCCCTGAAAAGCCCACCAGCCCGGTTTCTCAACAGCGACCCCCAGGGGCAGCTTCCACCCGCTGACTGCACTCACTGTCACTGACACTTGCCAGCTGGTGGTCAGGCCATAGGGGCTCTCGAGGCTGGGATGGGGCGTCTCCCTGCCCACAGTCAGGCCTCCCTCGCTTAGCCCTAGACCTCTGGCCCCTAAATTCTCACCCCCAGGAGGCGGGGACCGGGGCCACTATGCACACCACACGCACAAAACAAAGAGAATGTTTTAATCATAAAACTAACTTGAGGGGGGCGGGGCTGCGCCGAGGGGCAGGAACCTGATTCTTCAAGCGGTGGTTCTGTCCCGTGCAGCCCTGCCAGCAGGGACCATCTGTCCCCCAGGAGCACAGAGGCTTAAGTGTTACAAAATGACAATATAAATAGACTTCTAGAAAAGAGGAGGCTGTCCAGGTGCAGTAGTCATTTTCTGTAGAGGCTGGGGGGTGGGTGGGGGCCCCAATCCCTGTGTCCCCATCCAGCCACAGAAAAGGGGGACAGGCTAAGGGAAAAGGCCACTCTTCAGACATTCATGATTGACCCCCACAATGGCTCAGGGGGAGGGGGCTGTCATTAGGCAAGGTCTGAGTCGCCGCTCGCAAACTGGAGGATGAGGGAGCTGGTCTGTGCAGGCTCTCGCAGGCTCACGCGCGCACGGGCGGGTGTACACTCACGCAACCTCTCGCAGTGTCTCTTGGCCCCGGGGGCCCCATGCGGATTTCCAGTGATGGGAGGGCCGCCTGTTGTTTCTGGAGACAGGGAAACACAGGGGCTGGCCTCTCCAGAGGGTGGGGGTCCCGGGACCCTCACTTGCTCCCATGGGTCCTTGTGTTTTTGGTCACAAGGTCAAGCCTGGAGTTCAGTAGTTGGGCCCGCAGGCCCCCAGGGGGAGGGTGGTGCCACACGGAGTGTGGAGGGGGCGGGCTGGCCTCCTACTGGCCCGTCAGGCAGGGGCGACCCCAGGGGTTCTTTGGTTCGGGGACGGGCGCTGGGCCTCATCTGGTGCGGTTCTGGCGCATGAGGGGCACGATGCTGGCGGGCGGGCCCGCTTTGGCCAGGAACGGGTGCTTTAGCAGCTCGGCTGCCGTGGCCCGCTGCGCTGGGTCCCGCACCAGCAGGCGGTCCAGGAAGCCCTTCAGCGACGGCGACACCTGCGGGGGCGGCGGGTGAGGGTCTGAGGGCCACACCTCCTCCTCTGGGAGGCGGCCTCCACTGCCAGGGCGGAGAGCCTGCTGCCAGCCGGCGTGGGGAGCCGGCCATGGGGACTGGCATCCTGCGCCGGCCTGTAGGGCGCTGCCAGCGCCGGCCCGAGCAGCCCTTTCTCGCCAGGAAACCCCTCCTCTGGGCCCTCTCCTGGGCCCCCGACACCTGAGGCCAGC
Source organism: Condylura cristata (assembly GCF_000260355.1). NCBI lineage: Eukaryota > Metazoa > Chordata > Mammalia > Eulipotyphla > Talpidae > Condylura > Condylura cristata. The sequence goes on along the minus strand of NW_004567129.1, from coordinate 27,901,766 downwards.
TGGGAGGGCCATCGGCACCCAGTCCCATCGAGCCCTGCGCTCTGCTGTGCCCCGCACCTGCCTAAGGCTGCGTCGTGTCCCTCCCGCCAGCTGCCCGAGGGGGCTCACCTTGTGCAGGTTCTTCAGTCGGGGTGGCAGGTTGTCCCGAATCATCTTCATGGCTTTGAGAGGGGGCTCATTGAAGTAGGGGGGCTCCCCATCCACCATCTCGATCACCATCACTCCCAGAGACCAGATGTCCACCTGCGGTGGGAGAGGGCGGTCAGGCCGAGCTGCTCGGTGTCCAGGGCTGGGCAAGCCGGGGGCGGCTGGCTCTCGGCTCTGCCTCGGCCTCTTCACCGGTGGCCCTGGGGCCAGAGCAGCCTGTCGCCCACCCTGCCAGCCCCGCCCTCCTCAAGCACAGGCTCTGGACCGTGCTCTGTCGCGACGCAGGGCATTGCCCCCGTGCGGCCAGATCTCCTGGTTTTCCCACAGAGCACGCAGTGGGGGTCTTTGTGCTGGTCTCCATTTTCAGTACGCGTCTTGTGGGAACACCGTCTGCCACACCAGCGGGAGCCTGCCAGTTGGTGATCTCCGACCGGGCCTGGGGATCTATGCTGGGCCTGCTTCTGCCCTGCTCCTGAGCGCTGGCCTGGCTCAGAGCTGACGAGCAGCCGCCTGCACGCTGACTTCCTTGCCCGCAGACGGTCCTTGGCACCCCAAGACCCAAGCTGGGTGTCCAGCACGCAAGTGTCCCTGCCCTCGGGGCTGTCCCCTCCTCACCTCTGGCCCATATGGGAGGCGGGAGATGAGCTCTGGGGCCATCCAGTAAGGCGTGCCAACCAGTGACTTCCTCCGGGGCACCTCCTTGCTCACCTGGGCGCAGAACCCGAAGTCCGACAGCTTCACCTGGGGTAAGGGGCAGGCGGCAGTGTCAGGTACCGGCGCCAGGTGGAGGGAACAAGTCCTTGGCTTGGCTGTGCTGGGTCGTTGCTGTGCGGTCCGGGGCCACATTCAAGCTACCTGGGGCTCCATCACCTCCTGGCCGGGGCCTCAGGCGTGTCACCCCCAGGACCGCACCAAATGCCTTCCTGACAGGGCTGCTCCAGGGAGCCTGGGGCAGGGGCTGAGTTCTGGAGGGACCACTGGAGGGTTAGGCAAGGGCCGGCTCCCTGAAGCCTGGGCCCCGCAGGAAGTGCAGCAGGTGACAGATGTCAGGGCACAGCCCTGCCCTGAGTGTCTGCGGGGGACAGAGCCATCCTGAGTCTCTGAGCAGAACAAGGCCCGTCTGCCCCAGAACCCAGGAGTCGCACCTCGTCAGGACCCCCACTGTGGCCCTTTCGGGTCCTAGCTCTGGACCTGCCCACCGCAGCGCTGTACGGGGAAGTGCAGCCGCCCGTGTGCACACAACTCCACGTGCTCACAGGCGCCCCCACACAGCGGAGTCCTCTGTGAGCGCTCACAAGCCCCCGCTGACTTGCCAAACTTCCCGGGGGCAGAGTGGGTGAACCACCGAGAACGTGGTGAGGCTTCTGAGGTTAAAGGGAGGTGGGGAGGGAGAAAGGGCCCGAGGGGTGGGGGGTGGGGAACATAGATTTCTATCACATAAACATATATTATACAAGTAAAGGCATTTGCTTCATTAATAAAACGAAAAGACGATGGTGACTTGGATTGAGTGATGGCAGTGGAGGCAGCAAAGGAGAATCAGGCTGATTTCAAAGGGGTTTTGGATCCCAGACCTATGGGGCCAGAGGCTGGTGAGGTGGAGAACAGGTCAGGTCAGGGTGGCACACCCCCAGTGACTACTGGGTAGACCGTGCTCCTCCACGGAGGCCAAGACCCGGAAAGACCCGGGTTGGGTGTGAGAACTCATCCTCGCCGGATTCTGAGTACTCACATGCCGGGCCCCACGGAGGGCCACAGAGCCCACTGCAGAGAGCTGGCATTTGGAGGGGGCAGAATTTGGTGAGAGCCAAGGGAACCCCCCCCCATTAAAAATCCTGTCCACATCTGGAGCACAGATGCAGGTTCTGGGCATGCTGAGGCTTCAGTCCGGAAGACGGAGTCCACGGCCCACGCTGGGACCCACTGACTTGGACCCGACTCTGGGCTGCGGCACGGGGAACGGGGTAACCCTAACCAGTGAGCTGGAGGTCGGGGCCCAGCAGCAGAGTGAGGCCGGAGAGGCCCAGTCACCCACTTCTCACCCTGCCGTCGTGGGTCAGCAGGATGGAGTCGCTCTTGATGTCCCGGTGTATGACGCCCTGGGCATGCAGCACAGACAGGGCCTGCAGCACCGCCAGGCACACAGCGGCGATCTGCTCCTCGTTCATCCTGCGGGGGCGCCGGACAGGAGGCCTCGCCAGGGGTTCGGGGGCACAGCCGCCCTGGGGGACACAGGCCACCCTGGGACCCTGGGGGCACAGCCGCCCTGGGGGACACAGGCCACCCTGGGG
>NW_004567129.1:27873939-27898984 GCF_000260355.1 Condylura cristata | reverse complement strand
CTGGGGCCCTGGGGGCACAGCCCTGCCCTGAGTTTTTGAGGGTACAAAGCCACCCTGGGCATCTGAGGGCACAGAGCCCTGTCCCTGGGGCTCGAGGGGGACACAGGCCCACCCTGGGGACTGTAGGGGCCTTCATCCTGTCAGTAGGTGGAGGCGCCTGGGGCCTGGCTCCTGGAGTACCTGGTGTGGGTGACGATGTCAGTGAGGGCGCCCCCCTCCAGGAACTCCATCACCACCCAGAGCTCGTCGCCCACCAGGTAGCTGTTGTACATCTCCACCACGTTCTCGTGCTGGTAGTCCCGCATGATCACCACCTGCGGGCGCGGCGGGCCGTCAGCGTGGGGACGGGGCGCCAGCTGCCCTCCTCCCGGGCCTGGGCTCCACCACACTGCTGACTGAGGGCACCTCTGGCCCCCCCACTTGTTCACTGCCTCCCAGATGGCCCCCCCACTGCCAAGGCCAAAGGAGCTCAAAGATGGGGCAAGGCCTGAAACCTCCCGCCGGGTGTGCTCCCCACCCCAGGCACACACACGTTTTGACCCTAAACTCTGGCCAGCCCTAAGCTGGTCTCTGGGTGGTTCTGGCGCCGGTAAGGAGTATCTAAGCATACGGAGGGGTCAGCCAGCGGGCAGCCATGCTAAGAGTGTGTGTCAGAGGAGGCTTCCAGGGCAGAAGGGCGAGCGAGGCTACAGGCCCATGTTAGAAGTTCATGGTGCAGCCGGGGAACTGTAATGTTGAGGGACAGGTGTGAGCTATGGGGTGCAATTGAGTGCTGAGATTGGGAGGCAAGAGCCAGAGTCTGGCCTGCAGGCCGACACCCTCCCAGGATCCCTGTGTGTGGAGGGGGCTCTCAACAGGCAGGCCCGTCTGGACAGCGAGGGATCTGGCCTCTGTGGCCCGCCCCCGCAGAGGCTGTTGAGAGCCAACATCTGAGGCTGGACGGAAGCCGGGGGCCTGGCCTTTTATCCTGAGGCACCAGGGGGCGCTGCAAGGGTGTGGGAAGAGGGGGTGTGGCAGACCAGCAAGGCAGTCTTCTGGATGCCTCTGGGGAACCCAGCGGGGAAGCCGGGCTGCCCAGGCAGGAAGGAGTGACAGGCTGGGTGAGGCGGGCTTGAGTGGGGTGGGGCCCAGGAGCTGGACAGAGCTGTGGCCCTGGTCACCGGGGACAGAGGCGCCAGCCCCGAAGGGCTCTTCCCCAGCCTGACCCATGCCAGAACCTGGCGGAGGCACAGGGAAGGCGAGGGGTGCACCGCGCACCTCGTTGAAGAGCAGCTCGCGCCGCTGCTGCTTCCGCAGGTCCATCTTCTTGACGGCCACCAGCCTGCCCGAGCTGCGCACAGTGGCGATGCACACGATGCCAGTGGAGCCCTCCCCGATCTTGATGAAATTGTCCAGGTAGGAGCGGGGGTCGCCGGGGTCCACCACCAGCTGCAGGGCTGCCCGGAACTGCTCGTGGGATACTCGCTGGGGTTCCCGCTGTGGTGAGCGGGGGCCAGGAGGGCCAGCAGCAGGGGGGCCGGTGGGGGCGGGGAGGATACGAGCTGGAGGGGCCAACTGGGGTTCAGAGGCGTGGGGACCCAGCACTCCAGGGCTGGGAGGGCCATGGGCTCGGGTGGGCGGCCTGGAGGAGGAAGACTGGGGGACAGCCAGGCTCCCTGCTGATGGCCCATTGGGGGTCACTTTGTGAGGCTCCCCCTGCAACAGAAAACAGAGGTGACATCAGCGGCGGGGTGGGGTGCCGGCTCTGCTCCCTGAGCAGGAGGGGCCCCGGCGGTGGGACAGACACACGGTGGCTAGGATGGAGATGGACAGTGGGCAGGCACGGGGGGGGGGTCTGAGGAAAGTCTCGGGCAAGGGGACAGTGGGGTGCCGGGGTAGGGAGGTCGTTACCTGCAGGCCCCGGGACGGGTGGTCCGTATCAGCCCGAGGGTACGTGTTAAAGGGCCGGCCAGCCACCACTTTGGCCCCACTGGCCAGACCAGCGGGCTGAGGGGTGCTGACATCAGGCCCCGAGACTGGGCGTTTGTCCCGGGAGGACTCGTGGGGCCCTCCTGCACCCTCTCTGGAGGACTTGGGCCTCTTCTCTGGCCCGATTCGCCGCCTGTCACCACTGCCACCACCCCCCTCGCTGCGGCCAGGTGCGCGGTTGTGGCTGCCGGCCTTCTCTGGGCCCCCTCTGACCACGGCGGCCTGCTCCGCGGATATCCCATTTTCCTGGCGGGTACGGGCGGGCGGCGGTGGGCTGTCTCTCCGCAGGGAGTTGGAGCGCGTCACCGACATGTTCTCAAACTCGCCGAGCAGCAGCGTGAGGGCCCCATCCTTGGCGCCTTTGCTGCCCCGCACGATGGTCTGGGGTCCAGGGCAATGGCCAGGTGGGGATGGGCAAGGAGAGGGGACACAGGACGTGGAGCCGACCACAGACAAAACAACACAACACACACAGAGACAAGACAGAGACGAATGAAGAAATGCCATGAGGTGATGGTGGGGCTGGATGGCCCCCCGAGAAGCACCCCTCCCCTCACCCCGCCTTTCTCCTGCCCTCCAGTTCGCAGGGACTGTCCCTGCCCTTTGGGGTAGAAGGGTGGAAGAAAAAGACCACACCACTCCATCCCCAGCCCTGGAGAGATGCAAATGACAGGGTGCTGGGGCCAGGGCTGGGCTGGGCACTTCCTCTCCTGCAGCCTGCCAGGGTTAACCCCCAGCCATGCTCTCTGTTTCCCAGGGGCCAAGGGTGGGGTACAGGGGCCGTCAGAAGGGACTGGGTGCAAAGTAGGAACAGGCCAGGCAGAGGCCGGGTGCGGCTGCAGTGGCGGGTCTTACCCTCTGCGGCCACCACCCTGGTCCGGTCCCGACGCGGCCCCTCCGCCCCGCCCTGGCACTGAGGCACAGCTGCTTCTGGCCCAGCTCCAGGCCCCTCACCGCCCCCACCCAGGGCTCTGCACAGTGTCTGCGCGGCTGCCCTCCCCCACCTTCAGGTGTTTGCTGCAAACTCGGTTTGTCAGAATGAAGCTTTAGCTTCACTTTGACCCCCTGAAGCCTAAAACGCAGACCCTAGGCCTCCAGCTCCCCCACTTTTTCTTATTGTCTAGAGCATTGAAAGCCAGCTGCAGAAAGCACACAGCTGCCTGCTCTCCAGAAGGAACGCTGGAGCAATGTCCTCAGGTGCAGGACAGCTCCTCCCAGCATGTCTGTGCTCCCGCCACCTCTCAGCGCCCAAACAGCAGCGTCGGGTGCACAGCAGGTGCTCAGCACACGTTTCTGAGCCGGTGCGCGACTAAGGTGGGCGGGGCGGGGCTGTGGGAGCAGGGAACACGTCCCCACCTTCTGCTGTCAGTCCTGGGCATGCAGGGATGCTGAGCCAGGGCTGCCTCTGATCTGCAGAGGCCAGGGATCCCGCAAAATCCACCCCCAGGCCACGGTGGCTCTGGGGAGCCGGCCCCTGCTTCTCCGGGGCCTTGGCTGTCAGCCCAGGGTCCAGTGAAACAAGCCAGACACCTGGTGGGACTGGGAGCGGGAATAAGAGGCTGAGAGGTCCCCTGTGCTGGGGGGGCCCTGGAGAGACTGGGGAGAGTCCCAGCCAAGGGCTGTGAACACGAGTCCCAGGACGGCGCCAGCCACGTGGCAGCTTTATGAGAACTAAGACGAGAGGCACCTCCTGCTGGCGGACAGACACAGGCTTCAACTGCGGCCGAGCAGGGCGGATGTCAGCAGCCACGCCAGGGAGGGCCTCACCCCACGCCAGCAGCCCGGGGCCAGTGGGCTGGGCGGGGCCCAGGGCGCGGGAGAGCCGGTGCCCTGTCTGGGGAGGCTGCTGCCCTCAGCTCCAGCGATCAGCCAGGACAAGCGCTGACTCGGACGCGAAGTCTCTGCTCTTTCAGGCTGTGGCAAAAGCGCCCTGCGTGGGCCACACGGCGCCGGAGGGGCGCCCGGACGGGGACCGCGGTGGGAGGGTGCCCCCGCTTCAGTCTGTGCCCACCCCTGCCCAGGAGAGGATGAGCCAGCCGCGGCCTGGCCCCCGGCGCTGAGCCCGCTGCCCGACACCCTCCACCCTGGGAACCACCCTGGCCCCGCTCCTGGCCAGAGGTCCTTCCCGCTCCAGCGCCAGGGGATAAAGTCCGCGCTCCCAGGCGGCGTCACAGCGTGGGCGTCGCCTCACCCCGCAGGCTACGCCTGGCCGCCGGACCAGAAGCACGGGGAGGGGTTGGGAGCATGAGCTTTGGAAACAGACCCTGTTTAATGCCAACGCTGCCATTTTGCTCAACTGGCATTTTCCCCAACATTCTCCACGTGGGCTGATTCTGTCACCTAACGTCCCCCCCACCCCGCAGTGACTCCTCGGCCATCAGGCTCCACATGCGGCACGCGCGCTAAAAAGCCAGTGGAGGTCAGGGCTGGGCCTGCCTTCCTCTGGGCTCCCCCGGCCCAGCCGCACCCCCTGGGGAGAAGCCTGTGCCCACTGCACGGGCACTGTCAGGCCCGAGGACAAGTGCGCGGTGCGGGGACAGGAGCACAGAGCGCAGGTGCGAGCGCGGGGCGGGGCCTGTCGGAGGGCTGGGCTGGCCGTGGGCCTCTCAGGACCTGTAGGGCCATGGAGAAGCCGGGGAGGGCCAGCACTGGGGATGAGGACGGTGGCAGGGAGCTGGGGTATCTGGAGAGGTCAGCGAGCAGGTGCTGGCTGCGGGGCCACGTGAGGTCAGGGGCGAGGGCCACTCTGGTCAGTCTGGTTCAGCGCGAGCCACAGGTGCCGGCATACCTTGGGGGCGCCCGGCTGGATGGAGGTGATGCAGGCCGGGTCCACGAGGGGCTTGGGCCGGCGAGCCGACTCCTCGATGAGGCTCTGCCACTGGCGGGGCAGCCCCGTGAACTTCTGCTCGTGCTGGTCAAAGCCCGTGTGCACGCGGTGCTCGAAGTTGGACGGTGCTGAAATTTCCACCCGCTTCTTCTTCTTCCCAAACATGGCGCCGAGGCTCCCAGCACCGCGAGGGCACGGACTTGGGTTCTTGCCCGCAGGCCTGCAGGAGGGAAACACTCACCAGAGCCTGCCTGTTCCTCCCCACTCCTCGGGCGCGGTCCCGGTCCTGTCATTGCTTCCCTCCTCTCTGGCCCCTGCTCCCCCACCTCAGCCAGGGCCCACTTCTAACGCCCGGCTCCCCGGCTCCGTAGCACCTGCCCCCGCTCGGAGCCCTCCTGCCGCCCACCCTGCACTGCACCACCCCAGCCGGCACCACCTCTCGCTCTCATGACGGCTCCGCTCGCACTGGCTTTCGCACCCCAGGGCCTTTGGCCTGGCGATTCCCTCTGCTTCCACAGTTTCCACGCATAGCTGCCTCCCTCCTTCAGGTCTCACACCACTGCTAAGTCCCTTCCTGACTCCCCTGAGGAAAAGGGCGGCTAACTCTGGGCCTCCTGCAGTGCACGCCCTGGGCTCAGCGGCTCCACGCCATCCCTGGGCGTCAGCCCCGCAGGCCTGCTTCCCGCGCCCACCCCCGGCTCCTGAAGGCCTGGCGAAACCTCCTCGCCTGCCCAGCCTGGAATCTGAGCGAGGAACACCACACACCTTGAGGCCCCCTCAACACTGGTTGGGAGCCCCTGCCCCACGCATGACCCCCGGGAAGCCCCACTGCTAAGCTGCTGCACAGACACAGAGCCTGAGGCTCGGAGGAGGGAGGCTCCGCGGAGACCACACCAGGGAAACAGCCACTTCCCAGCAGGCAGTAGCACTCAAAACTCCTGTCTGGAGGCCTGTGGTCTCCGCTGGGCACTCGCGACAGTAAGCGTGAGGCCCGGGTCGGCTCACGCAGCAAAGGCGCTGGTGGGGAGTTGTGTTGCTGGTGGTGTCCCTGGGGCCAGAACAGGAAGGAAGCCACCAGCCAGAGGGCAAGTCCCTCTGCTCACTCCCTGGGAAAGTGCCTCAACCTCTCTGCGCCTTGGTCAACCCCACAGGGCTGCTGGGAGGGCTGAGCTCGCCAGAGCAGAGCAGAGCCTGACCCAGGGTGGGCACGGACGGAGGGCAGTGCCAGCCAGCCACTCTCGTGAGCACGATTCTCCCAGCAGTGTCTGCGGGGCCCCAGGCCCCCCTCCCCTGCCCCACACATAGCCCTGGAGTGCCACAGACCTGGTCAGATGCTGGCTGTGCTAAAGTGCCCTGGGGCAGGTGACGTCTCCTCTCGGGGCTTCGGGTTACTCATCTGGAAAGCAGAGAAAACATCCACTCACCAACTCATCTACCACTGCCAGTAGTAACTCACTCCTGGGTGCCTAGTCTGTGCGGGAGGAGGGGGGCGGCCAGCGAGGTGGCCCAGACAGCCTCTGGCCTCTGGGGCATCCAGTCCAGGGGCAGACAGCCCTGGCTCTAGGCAGCCAGGGAGCGCCAGGCCCAGCCTGGAGGGGTGGGCGAAGGGATGCAGGGGAGGGGACCTGCGAGCTGAGACTGAAGGGCAGCCGGCAAACGCCCAGGGTGGAGGGTTCTGTCTGCTCACCGACTGGCTCCCGGCGCCTGGCGCCAAAGCCTGCCAGCGGCACAGGCGCGTCCCACCCAGCAGGGGTGCCCACAGGTGTGTCTGGGATGTGGCCCCTCCAGCCCCCACTTCTCCATCCAGGATCCTTTCCGGTGGGAGCCGCAGCTCCAGGCTGGCTGAGGAACAGCGACTGGCCCAGAGGCAGGCCCAGCAGCGGCAGGGCAGCCGCCCAGGAGAACCGGTCTGGCAGCAGGAGCCCAGTGGGAGGCGGGTGGGACTCAGCAGCTAACCTGTCTCAACTGGTCCTGGCCTCCCAGCCAGCAGGTGGCCAGGGCTAGGTCTGGCCTATCCAGGCCAGGGCTCCCCAGAGGAGCCGCTTCCCACTTCCCGCGGGCCAGGAAGGGCCCTTCTGCCTCTGCCCCTTTTCTGGCCCCGACCAAACCAAGGTGCTCAGCCCTGCCCTCCCCTCCAGCCCCCCCCACTCCCTCTCCCTCCCAGACCCCCGAGGCTCCTGGCAGGGGCACTGCTCGCCTGCTCCTGGTGTCTCCATGCCCTGGCGCCTATCTCAGCCCGTACACCCCCAAATCCACCTTCCCTGCTGGCACCCTAGGCTGGTGCCCTTGGCCTCCCAGATAAACCCCTGTGGCCCGGGCTCAGCCTCATTCCTCACCTTGAACTCTCCCACTCAGTTCTACCCGAACACCTTCAGGAGCCTGGGGGCGCCAGGTCAGCTTGGACCCCAGCCTGCACCCAGAGAGAGGGCAGACCTGAGGTGGGAGGAGCTCCGTGTTAAGATGGGGCGGGCGGGCGGGAGGCAGCCTGAGGATGGGGCCGCTGCAGCGGATCTCCTGCCCACGGCCCCCAGACACCTCTACAAAGTTGCTAACACCGAGCCCTGCAGGGGGAGAGGAGGGGCACACCTCCGGATATTTGCAGGGGCCGCCCCTTCCCCTGGGCACTGCGCTGAGGGCAGGACAAACAGAGGAACTGACCATGTTTATAACGATCAGGGGGCGCCCCGCCCTGGGGCAGCTCCCAAGCCCTCTGGCTCAGGCCAGCTCCCTGCCAGCGCCCTTTCCCACAACGGCCCCAGGCAGCATGGGGGCCCCAGAGGGGGAGGGACAGGAGCTGTTCCAGAGGGAGGCGCCTGAGCAGGAGGGACAGGGCTGGGCAGCGGGGAGGCTCCCACTGGGCCCAGCACTCGGGAGCTGGCAGGCAAGTCTACTGCCCGTCCCGGTGCCCCCTACTTTCTGCACCCCGAGGGAGGAGTAAGACAGCCCCACAGAAAAGCTCAGGGCACCAGCCCAGTCTCTGGGAGCCTCCGTTTCCTTCTGTTAGGAGGGTGGGTGCTGCACCTGCCCCCTGGGGTGCTCAGCAGCAGGAGAGGAGTCAGGCGCCCCGACACGGCCCACACTCTGCACGCCTGCTGCGTGCCGACCCCTCCTCCCGGAGCGCCTCACTGAACCCGCACACTGGACCCAGGAGGAAAGGGCTGTGACGGGACTTGAGTGGTAGACAAGGAAAGAGGGGCCCAGAGAGGGCAGCCTACCTGCCCAGGCCACACAGCCTGTGGCGCGGTGGCGGCCCGAGCGCCGGCCCGGAATCCCCAGCAGCCGCGGCCGTGCAGGGTGGGGTGTACGGAGCCCTGATGGTGTCTGACCCCATTTTTCCCTCACCAGGTGCTCTCATTACCCCAATTCACACATGGAGAGACGAAGGCCCAGGGAGGGAACCGCCTTGTGCAGGGCACTCAGTATTTGAACGGGAGTTGGGGAACAAAGTCTCCCGCACAGCACGGGTGACTGTCGTCCTCCTCGTCCCCCAAGGCCAGTCCTGACCTCCTGCTCCCCACCCTGTCTTGCCCTCCTGTCCACGCCCAGACCTGATCCTGCCTCTAGGAATGCGAGTGCCTAGTGGGCCACTCTGGTGAGCAGAACCGCCTCCTCCCGGCCGCCATCTCGCTAACACAGGCCCGCCCTCCACAAACGCAGCTCACCCCCACTACTGTCGCCACCACTGCCACCACGACCTTGAGGGGACCCCTGGATTCCAACGCTGGGCTCACTCAGTGGCCCCCGACTCCCGGGCCCTGCGCCCTCTGCCTGCCCCGTCTGTGCTGCTCTCCTGTGGCGCACGGGCCTCGCGCCTGTGCACTGGCTGTAGCGCCCGCCCTGTGCTCACTGACAGAAGTCCCCAGGGCTCCCCTTCTCCCTCCACCCTTGCTGCTCCTGCCGGCCCCCCTCACCCCCTCACTCCCACGCAGCACTCACCACGCGCCCTGCTGCCCTGCACCCTCCGCCCCGGCCACGCCAGGGCACAGCAGCGCGACCGCCCCTGCCCAGAGGCTGCGGCTGCGGCGGCGTGATTCCTCACACATGGAGACCAACGAGGCTGCACGTGGCCCTGGACTGCGTGTCCACGTGGGCACCCACCCTGGCCTGGAGCCCGCAGGGTCTCGGGGGCGCCCGTCTAGGTGTGTGTGGCTCTCAGCGCCTGCTGCTCCCCGAGAATGGGGCCGCGGCGGGCACCAGACCCGGCCTGGGGCGCACAGCCGGTCACTGCAGCCGCTGCGCGCCGCTGCGGCCCCACACCTGGCTGCCCCGGCTGCTGGGAAACGGGGGACACACTGCAAGGGGTGAATCGTTCATATATGGGACAGGCGGTTTCTGACCTGTCCTGGCTAAAGCTTCAGATTTTCCAGTGAGTCCTGCTGATCCACGAGAAGAAAACAGTGGCCCCTGCGAGGGGACAGTCCAGGCGGAAGGCAGTGCCACTTGTGACAATGGGGGGGGAGGTGGGGGGAGGAGAGGGGGCGGGGGAAGCACAAGCACCAAGGGACCCCAGGTGCCCTGCAGGGCAGGAGCCCACACAGCTGCAACCAGGCCCCCAAGAGGAGAGTCGGGGCCCTCTCACAGTCGCCACATGGAGCCCGCGGCCAGCAAGGGTGCCGCGGAGGGTGTGTGAACCCGGCGCACTTCAGGCTTCCGCCACTGGCTCCTGCTGGCCCTCCTGCCATCAACCTGACCTCCCACCTCTGAAGCCCCTGCCTGCCTCAGTCTCGCTGGCCTTCTGGCCTACAGGAAGGCGGCTTCTGGCTGACCCCAGCACTCCTCACTACCCCCCAGACCTTCTCTGCTCCCGCTGCCTACCCACAGGACTACACTCCCCCGTTCAAATCTCTCTCCAGCCCCCCGCAACTCGTTCCTCCAAGGCACCTTCGGGGACCTACTTTCAATCCCTCACTGACACAAGCCCAAGCCCCTTCCCTGGCAGACAGCTGCTGTACCCACAAATGACCTCACCCCTATGTGTGTCTACCCATCAACGCTGCCAAGGGCTGATCTCTGCCAGATGAGGGCCAGGCCCACAGCAGCTACTAGAAATGCCATGGAGGCCCGTGCTGGCAGAGCCCACATCCTGGGGGCCAGGAGACGGTCCATAAGTGAGACACCTCAGAAACACATCGAGTCAGCAGCGAGGATGGGTGCTGAGGAGAAAGTAAAGCCCACATGGGGAGAGCCTTGAGCCTAAGGGGAGGCCGGAAGTTCACAGAGGCAGGCAGGGAGGGCCTTGCTGAGAAGGGGACGCAGGCAGGGATCTGAGGGCAGGGGAAGGGCACCCCACGACACCTGGAGGAAGAAGGCTGGATGCTGGGAAAGGCCAGCGCAAATGTTCTGAGAGGCCAACCTGACGTGGGGGTTAGAGAGAGACAGCAGGCGCCAAGCGGAGTCCCCTGAGCTCAGCCCCGTGTAGACTGAGACCTCGCTACTTACTTCAGCCCCCGCAAAGCGTAACCCTGGCCAGCATGGGTGCGGTAACCGGCCGTGAGGAGCGGTGGCGAAGGTGTCAGGGCGCCCTGGCCCAAACAGCTCCCCCGCTGCCGTGCCGCCTTTCTGCCCACAAAGCCTCGACCCCCTCCAGCTGCCAGCGCCCACCTGCTGGCGGGCTGCCGCGGGCTCAGAGACTCCACGAGGACAGGCTGGCCTGCAGGCGAGCCGCGCGTCTCTGATGTCTCTCTCGTGGCCAAAGGGCAGAGGGCAGCAGGGCGGTTGGTGACAGGCAGGTCACTTGGGGTGTGGGGAACCCTGTTTAACCCCGGTGAGCGGGAAGGCCGTGGCTCGGCTGGCTGAGGGGCCCAGCTCCGGGACAGGAGCAGGGAGCTGGGAGCTGGGAGCTGGGAGGTGTGATGGCGGCCGGGGAGCAGGGCGAAGGCCAGGCTTTGCCCAGACCGCATCCCCAGACCCAGCACCCGGCGCTGGGTCCGTCTCTCCTGGCCCTGGGCCATCACCTAGGAGTTACGGGTGTGTCACCACTGCCCCCCACAGAGCCTGTGGCTGGGCACAGGCAGGACCTCAGTGTGCTGGGCATGCTGGATCCCAGCAGGTTGCCCCTGGGCGGCAGCCAAGCGGTGGAGGGGGCCGCACATGTTTCCACAGACTCTGGCCCAGGCCCTGACCAGGCGCGCAAACCAGGCCACGCCGGCCCGGCAAACAGTTCTCGGGTGGGCGGGCAGGTGGAGAGTCTTTCCTTCCTGTCTCCCAAACCAGGAAACTGAGGCCCAGGGACTCCAGCGTCAGGAGGCAAAAGTGACCCAGAGGCCTGACGCTCCCTCAGCCTCCGGCTTCCTGGCAGCCCTAACTGCAGCCATCACTGCTCTCGGGAAAGAGGACAAGAACAAGGTGAGAGCCAGCCCCACCGCCAAGGACCAGAACCAAGCGCAGAAGGCGCGCCTGGACTCAGGGAACTGGAAGACAGGTAAGGCAAGGAGGGCCTCGAGGCCTCCCGGGCCATGCCACTCCCCCAGGGGCTCAACAGGGCTGCCCAGCGGCCCGGGCCTGGGCTCCGCCTCCCTTCACCCTGGTCCCGGCCTCCTGCTTTATAGTCTTGGGCACATCTACTGTCCAGCCTCAGGGCCCGTGCACCAATATGCCCGCTGCCCAGGGCTGCTTGCTTCACCTTTTGTTTTGATATTCAGGTCTTAATGCCAATGAAACCTCAGAGATGCCCTCTCTGAGCCCCACACAGTCTGCAGCCCTGCTCTGTACCCCTGTGGCGCTTCCCACTCCAGCGCCTGTCAGGCCCGGCCCCCAGCCCCACCCCAGGCAGTAGCATTCAGTCATTCAGTGTCTGGAGCACCAGTGAGCGGTGCCGTAAGACATGAGGGGCCTGCGGCAGGGAGAGGGGAGACGGAGGCCCCAGCCCTGCAGCCTCAGACGCTTGACCGTGAAGCCTGCCCAAGTCCGAGGCAGAGATGATGATTTAGCGATGAGTCTGGTGTGTGTCCCTAACACAAGTGGCCCCCACTGTGGGCCTCTGCCTAGGCTTCCCCAGCACTGGGAGACCACCCCTGGCCTGGGAATCTGAGCGAGTGGGGGCACCTTCCGCCCCCGACAGGTGAAGGCCCTGGAGACGCAGCCCTCCAATCGCCAGTCTCGGGACGCAGGGCTGGATGTCCGCGGTGAGGAGGGCCCTCCCTGCCCCTGCCAGGGCCCTGCACACACCGTGCCGGGTCCAGGACCTGGCAGGCAGCTGGTGGTGAAGGGCAGGCTGTCTGCTGGGCCACGGGGACCAGCTCCCCCACACCTAAGCTGTGTGCCCTTGACCCGGTGACACTCTGGCCTCCGCGCCCTCATCTGCCAACGGGGTAATGACAAGCTGTATCTCCCTGGAATGTCTGGGCCACTGAGTGAGGTGGCACAGGCATTCAGAGCAGGGCCTGGTGCCCAGTGGGTACACACAACAGGTGAGCTGCTGCTGTTATTGCTGCTGACGGAACTACTGCTGCTGAAGCAAGGAAGGAAAAAACAAAGAGAAGTGGGCGCCCGCCCCGCCGCCAGAGCAGATGGGCGGCCTGCTGTATTCAGGCGCAGTTTCTCCAGGGCTGGGAGGGGAGTCAGGGGCCGGCCGGTCTGCCTCTTCCCTAGACCGGGAGCCCCTCAGAGGGGCCATTCCAGTCCCCAGAAGCCAGCCCTGCGAGCACAGGGCTGCAGCCTAGTGCGGCGAAGGGAGAGCTGACGCTTCTCTCCCAGCGGGGCCTGGGTGGGCTCCGGCGCCCCCTCCCCACCTGGCGGGCACCACGGAAAGGGCACTGCTGGGTTGCCCTAGCTGCGTGCAAAGCGGGCACAGGACCCGGGGCCCCAGACTAAACTTCATTCACTCCTCCTGGGACAGGACGGGAGGCAGGGAGGGGAAGCGGGCAAGGCCCCGCTCTGGCCCTGGAAGGCAAGTCTGGACAGACAGACGGAAAGGTGGGCACACACGGGCCCCAGGCACAGAGGCCTCGCAGGTGCCCACGGCGCAGACTCCCCGGCGGAGCAGCCCCCCAAGCCTCGCAGCATCTGGGCACACATCAGGGCAGGGGCGAACGTCCCGCTGAGCCTCAGCTTTTGCTTCTAGAATGTGGGCCCCAGCAGCATGTGCCAGAGGAAGTTGTGAGGCACCCCAGGAGAATGTGGGGAAGCAGTGTAAGAGGGGTCAGGCTCAGGGGAGCCCTCAGAATGAAGGGCTGGACACGCTGGCCGTCCACAGGTGGCTCCCAGAAGAAGCCAGGTCCAGCAACCCCCCCAACACCACTGTAAAAACCCAATCCACACTCCCCAGAAACGCAGATCTGACGGAGACCCGCAGACCCATGTCACAGGAGGCAGACCTCGGCCACCACCTGGAAACACAGGCAACGAGTACTCCCCGCGACTGACCTGGAAGGGTGCGCCCAGCGTCCCCTGCGCTCTCGCTCTTGCTCACGAGGAATGCTCCTTGAGGGAGCCAGTCCACGAGACTCCAGAGCCACACTCAGCCCGCAGTGAGGTCCCCACAGGCCCAGGCCCAGGCCCGCCAGAGCAACTTCACAGTCTCCAGAGAGCCCCGGGAGGTCCCGCCCCTCAGAGCTCCCCTCCCCCAGGGACCAGGTCCCAGGAAAGCCCAAGCCTGATGCTCAGGGCCTGGCCCACGGACACGGACACGGCAGGCCAGCAGACACCTGCCAGCAGGATTCTCAGAAACAGGCCCCGCCTCTGGCCCCAAGCAGGGTGTGGCCCCACTCGTGCTTATACTGGCCCCAGTGACCAGGCAGCCCTGCGGCAGGCTGCCGCCCCCACGCCCAGCACACCCCCTCCCCTGCGGCCTGAGGCCCAGCCAGCTCACCGGCCAGCTCACCGCCACCATTCTCTTCCCTCTCCTGGGCCACCTCAGTGGGGAGGGCAGCAGCGGCTTCGGCTGGAGAGCAGGGAGTGGGGATCCAGAGGCTCGACCTGGGTGATGTGGCGCCCACTGAGAGCTGGCCGGCTCTGTGCCCCGGCCTCTGGCAGCGGGTGGTGACGCGGCCCTGCCCTGGCAGGAGTTGAGCTTGGTGTTGGCTCTGGTCCTCGGAGGGCGGGCGGAGGGCGGAGGGCGGGCAGGAGGGGCAGAGGAGGCGGGGCCAGCCTGCAGAGCCAGGGCCGCATGGCCCGGGACTGCCCCAGAGGCGGGGCTGGGCAAGGAACTCCAGCAGCCCTAGCCTCAGCGGGCGGGCGGGCCAGCCCCCACCAGCACTGGTCAGGCCTGCGCACCTCACCGGGGCGAGGCGGGGGTGGGGGCGGGGCCAGGGCAGCAGGGGAGGCTGGCACAGTGGTGCAGAGTGACAGTGGCTGGCAGGGCAGCCAGGTCTGAGACAACAGGTGGGTTGGGGCCTGGCAGAGGGTGGGGGTGGGGGATAGGTGGACGGGGGACAGGCTGACAGGTGAGTAGAGATGGGGCTGGCTGGGCTCCCCTCCGCCAGCTCCCCACCAAGGCTGTGCTTTCAGCAAGGGCTCGAGAGGGTGCCCGTTCACCTGCTGGAGCCAATCTGAGACTTGTACCCTCGCCGGGGGGTCGGGGGGATGTCAGTGAAAGCCCCATCTCTAGAATGGGGCTGGGAGATGCGGACAGGGCATGCAGAGTAAAGGCTGGGGTGCGCAGGCTCTGTCTCATCAGGATGCTACGAATCTTCAGAAAATAAGCAGCCAGACTTGCCTGGGCCAGTCCTTCTCTGAAAATGGACACCCATGAGGGCACCTGACCTCACAGGTGCCCTGAATGGACAGGTAATTTACAGGTGCATTTTCAGTGGGAGCAAGTGAGGCCCAGAGGCTGAGTGATTCGCCCCAAGCGCCTAGCAGGGAGGTCAGGGCCCGGCTCCCAACAAGAGAATCTGTTTCAAGGCCTTAACCAGGGCATTGCCTTGAGCACTGCCCTTACGCAGTGGTTCTGAACTTGTGGCTAGCTTGCCAGAACACCCATTCCAGGACAGACATTCCATTCCAGCAACTCCGGAGGGAGAATCTACAAGGGCTGTGCTGCTGCCCCACCCCACTTTCACATCACACCTTCCTCCCCCTTCAGACCTCACTTCCTCTGTGCGAAGCCTTCACCCAGTTCCTTGGATAAAATCTGTTTCTTTCTGTCTTCCCAAAACTAGCAGTCTTGGGGGACAGGAGGGAGGGGCTGCCTGGTGCATCCCTGTTCACCCTTTAAGACCTACCCCAGGCTCGGTCTCCTGCAGGAAGCCCTCCCTGATACCCCTCTGGCTTCACCCCAACGCTGACCCCTCCAGCCAACAGTGCCTAGGGCGTGTAGGTCTCCCCATTCCTTCTCATGACATTTGCTCAGCTCCCAGTACAGACTGCACGGGCCCTGGGGGAGGCCCCAAGTGGGGTCACCATGGGCAAACCAGACAAAACTCCCAGCCCTGGGGGCTGACATCTGAGCAGGGTGCTCCCCCGAGGGTCCTGGGAGCCGCCCATGGCTGGTGCCCAGTAGGCAGGGCGCGGGTGAGGACAGTGAGTGGGTGGCGCTGGTGTGCAGACGCCTGCGTCCCCCTACACTGCTCTCACCCCAGTCACCCTCACCCAGCACTCTCCACAGGGGCCAGGAGGACTGCAGGGTGCGAGGGCCTGGAAATCCCACCTGCCCCCCAAGCTGGGCTCCCACTGGGGCAGCTCTAGGGGACCCCAGCAATCCTCAACCCCAGGAACCCCTCCCCCACCGGGTGGAGCACCTGCTGGGCTACAGCCCAGAGCCGCCAAGTGGGGCGGGCTCCCCAAACCGGACAGGCTGGTTTGGGCTCCAGTGAGGGAGACCAGCAGGATTGGGCAGTTCTGGCCAGCGGTAGAGAAGCTAGGTCCCTGGGGAGGGGCGAGGAGAGGAGAAGAGGGGAGAGGCAGAAGGGAGCGCACAAGTCTCCTTGGGGTGCTCCTAGTGACAGGCCTCAGGGACAGGGAGGTCAGCCCAAGAGCTGGTCACGCTGGAACGGAGCCTTACTACGAGACGCAGTGAAAACTCTCCCCAGAGACTAACCAGCCTGCGAGAGGCCGCACTCACACCCTCAGCTGCACGCGCTGAGACGCCAGCAGCCGCCTCTCCCGCGGGTCTCATCCAGCTCTGCAGAACAGGGCCTCGGCCGTGACAGGCTGGCCTGCCCTGCCCCGCCTGGCCTCCAGTGTCTGGCCTTTCCTCTGAGACTCAGGCACGTGTGCACGCACAACTGCACGCTTTAAAAAGCAACCACAAGTGGCAGCACGCCACACCTGACGACTGCACCTTGCTTTTCAGGAGCGTCCCTGGCACTCCAGCTCGGCGGCCCGGGGAGCCTGGCAGCCGCAGTGGCACTGACACTACGGGGGACCCGCCAGGGCTCTCCGGGCGCACACGGCACCCACGGGGGCCGCGGGCCCAGGACACACGCAGAATGCTCACTGCGCAGGCAGAGAGGCCAGGCGCAAGCGCCAGCCACTGGAGGGGCGGGGTGCGAGGGTCACAGGCAGAGGTGAGGACAGCGACCTGCAGCTACCCGTGGGTGAGCATCCAAGCGACGTGAAACAGGAGGCGCAAACAAAAAATACAATACAGTTTTTGGGATAAAGTTTAAAACCAGACAAGAACAAATTAAAGCTGTCAGGGTGCACCTGAGAGAAACGCCAGGCAGTGACCGTGCCCTGGACTTGGGGGGACTGAGGTATGATTTCACTTGCACGGGGGCCTGGGCTGGACAGAAACCAGATTCAAGGTCACCAGGGGCCCAGGGAAGGGGTGTTCCCAGTCAGGAGATGGCTGCCTGGGGCAGGAAGGGGCCGGGCCGGCCCGGGGCGGTACCCCCACTCTTCATCCGCAGGGCTACACCGCGCCACATTCTTGTGCATGCAGTTTTCAGGGCGTTTCAGGCTGAATGCTAACAACTGGGGCCAAGGCTTTGGAGCCCAAGGGGGAAAGGCAGAGACACAGCTCAGTGATCTCTCCGGGCCTGGTCTCAGCAAAGCACTGCCTCCCGCCTCAGCGGCTGCCTGGAAGGGACATGACGCCCTGAGCCAGCTCCCCGCGGGCCGATCGCTGCTTTCCAGCCTTTTGCTCTGACAAACGGCGCGGCGATGGCAGCGGGCACGGATGTCATTTCACAGGTGTGCCAGTCTGTCTGGCAAATGCTGAGAAGTAGAACTGCCAGGCAAAGCTCAGCGGCAAAGGTGCCCGGCAGCTCCACGGCCCAGGGTGTTGTCAAACGGGTCCCACAGCCCAGCTTGCACTGGCATTTTCCTACTTAGCCACTGGGCACCCTTTCCTATTTAGGAAAGCTGTCAGAATTCCTTCTCTGCCAAGGGTCTCTGCAGAGTCTTTGGCTATTTGTGGGCTCAGGGAGGCCTTTGTAAACCTCACCTGACTGCCCTCTCCCATTTCAAGCTACCTCTGTGCCAGGCTCTTCTCACCAATCAGGCCACATTCCCCCAAGGCATCCCCTTCACAGCCCCAGCAACGTCCTGCCCACACTGCCAGACTCCTTTAGCAGAATGCCAAGTCAGGTCTCCTGTGGGGTGCCTGGGCCGGGGAAGGGCTGCATGGGGTGCTGGAGCCAGGCTACAGGCCAGCCTGGGGAGCAGAGACAGGGGGCGAATGACAAGACAGCAGCACTGCTCCAGGCAGGTGATGGCGACAGCCAGTGGGGCTGGGCACCGAGGGAGGGGCAGACTGACTGTAACTGCCAAGAGACAGCATCGCTTGTTGATGAATGAGACAGGGGCGAGGACGCGGTGAGCCACTTCCCACCGAGAGCCTGAGGGCAGCTCCCGGATGCCAGGTCCCAGGCGCCAACGTAGTTCAATTCTGAAAAAGCAGCAGCAAATAGAAAGACCTCTCTGCCACACAGGAGGGACGTTGAGTAGTCACAGGGCCAGGACGGCGGGCAGACACAGGTCAATGGGCAAAGTAGGGCATCCAGAAGGAGACCACACAGACCTGCCCAAGCAGTTTTTAATAATACTGACATTTCCCTCCACCATGGGAAAATATACACAGTATTTATCATTTTAACTATCTGCAAAGCAGACGTGACATTATTTATATTTACAGTGTTGGCATAACCATCATCACTGTCCATACCCTGAAGTTTTCATCACCCCCAGCAGAGACTGTACCCATGAAACAAACCATGTCCTCCTTCCCTGGCCCCTGGTAACTGTGGGTCTATTTTTTGTCCACTCCAGGTTCCCACATAAGTGAAATCATACAATATTCCTAAGTCTGGTTTCCTTCACTAAGCTTAATATGCTCACGCTCCATCCACACTGTAGCGTATATCCAAGATTCGTTCCTTTTTATGGCTGAGTAATATTCCACGGTGGGATGCACTACACCTCTTTATTCACTCATCTGCCAGTGAGTCACTCTTCAGTTATTTCTACCTTTCAGCTCTTGTGAATAATGGAACTATGAACCTTGGTGTATAAGTCACTCCATTCTTTTGTATATCTATCTAGGAGGAAAGCTGAAGGCCCTATGGTAGTGCTGTGTTTAACCTTGTAGGAAACTACCGAGCTGTTTTCCACAGCCACTGTACCATTTTACATTCCCACCCATAAGGCATGAGGGCGCGAATTTCTCTACCCCCTCACCAAAGCTTATTTGCCACCCCCCTCACTTCCCCCCCCCCCCCCCCATTTTTCTAGTAGTCATCCTGGTGGCTGTGAGGCAGCATCTCATTGTGGTAACTTATTAGCTACTTCTTTGATTGAGGTAATACTGGTTGACAACACTGTACATGATTTAGAGGAATAGTGCACACCCTTTGGACATGTCTTCAGATATGGAATGTGGTGATTTATTTTTAACAAAGAAGCATAAACAATTCAATGAAGGAAAGATTCATTTTCAAGAAATGGTGCTGGAACAACCAAACATCCATCAGTAAAAGGAGAACCTTGATCTAAACCTCACACTTTGCACAAAAATGAAATCATATGATGCAGAGGTGAAAATGTAAAGCTGAAACTTTCAGAAAACAAAGACCTTTGGCATTTAGGGTGGGCACAGAGTTCTTAAGATTCAACACCGATCATGACCTACAAAAGGAAAAGTTGATCAAGCAGACCTCACCAAAATCAAAAAGGCTAGCTTTGCCACAACGCAAGTGACGCCAGAAGTCAGCTGCCGACTGGGTGGACCTATCTGCAGGCCCCCATCTGACAAAAAACTAATATCTAGAAGAGATAAAGAACTCTCAGGAGTAAAAAAACCAAAAACCAAAAACAATCAAATTAGAAAATGGGCAGAAGACATGAAGAGGCATTTCACCAAAGAGGATTCACAGATGGCAGATAAGTACATGAAAGGGTGTTGAACATCATTAGCCATTAGAGAAATGCAAATCAGAACCACAGTGAGTGATCATCACAGGCCTATTAGAATAGCTAAAATAAAAAACAGTGACAGCACCAAATGCTGACGCGCAAAGAAACTGCCGCGCGCCCGCCGCTGCTGACCGTGGGCGCCGCGCCGGGGACGCGGTGGTGAGCCTGGAGCGTGCGCGCCCCACTGCCAGCAAGCAGCCCTCTGTGCTCCTGTCCCAGAGAAACGAAAGCCGCTGTTCACGCTGGATGTGAGGGTTCACAGCAGCTTCAGTTATCACAGCCCCAGACTGGAAGCGCCCAGAGCCCTTCAGCGGGTGACAGGACAGACGGTGTGCGGCACAGCCACACGTGAAAGCCTATTCAGCAACGAAAAGGAAAGAACTAGAGGCACAGGCAGTCACCGGCATGATCTTTGCAGAATTATGCTGAGTGACAAAAAGTCAACCCCAAAAAGATGCTCACAACGCCATTTGCGCAACATTCTGAGAAGGACATTATAAAAATGGAGACAAAGAATGAGTGGTTGCCGGGAGGAGGGCTGGGCCGAGGAGGGGCTTGGCTTTACGAAGGTTCAGGAGGGAACCCTGCGCCGACTGTTACGTGGGGGCCATCGAGGTCACTGCCCTGGTGCGGTCCTGTAGTGACTGTAGTTTTATAAGATGGTACAACTGGTGGCGCAGCAGGTTAAAGCGCAGCACTACGAAGCTCTCTGCAGCCACTGCAGCAGGAGTTCGATCCCTGCCCCCGAGGTGACCACACGGCGCGGCAGACCTCCCCTGACCCGCCCGCTGCTCCCCTCAGCAGTGTACTCCATCAGTCTGCCTCTTCTGCTCCCTACTCTGTCTCTGGTGAATCCTCTCACCCCCTGCACCTCTGGCCTGCACCCCAATTCTGGAAGCATAAATAAGTAAATCTTTTCTTTAAAAAAGCTGGTATCACTGGGGAAACTGGGTAAAGGGTACAGGGTGTTCTCTCTGTATTACTTCTTATAACTTCTTATTACTTCTTATAATCTATAGTTACCTAGAAAGAAAGTTTAATTAAAGCATTAATTGTTTAAAACGCCAGGCCTGCCCCCACTTTAGCCCTAGATAAGCTGTCCACCTGCCTTGGAATTCCTTTCCGCACACTAACTCCTGCTCCTCTCCCAGTCCTCAAGTCAGATGTCTGCTCTTCGGGACGCTTGCCCTGGTTCCTGGGCTGGTGCCAAGGTCTTCCCTTGTTATGGCTGTGACACTCTGGCCTGTGCTCAGCCAAGGGTACCCTGTGCTGTCGCCTCTGGGGGCTCAGTCTGGCTCTCTCACTGAGCTGCAGAGCCCATGACAGCAGTGCCTGGAGCTCACTGGTCCCCAGTCATTAAGGTTCTGATATGCCAGCTCTCTCGAATGCTTCACTTAAATGAAATAATCTTTTTATGATCCCATCTTACATCTGAGGAAACTCAAGCCAATGGGGGGCAGAAAGGGGGGTGGAGGAGTGGTGACCACTGCTCAAGGTCACCCAGCTAGCAGGTGGAAGCTGGGAGGCCAATCTCAGGACCAGAGCCTTCGCTGGTCTCTCCCCAGAGGCCTTGTCCACACTACCAAAGCCTCAGGGCAACAGAGCGATGGGGCAGGAGAGAGGAGATCCAGGGACCCAGTCCCCATTTCCATGCGGAGAGGTGGGGTCTCCAGCGAAAGTCCCTCTGCCAAAGGCAGAGGCAGCAGAGCCCCTCTCCTGCCAGCTCGGGGAGCCCCTACTCCTCGTGGGGCCGCCGGCGGGGAGCCCTTGGTGCTCACTTCCACCCCAGAGGGGTGCTTCAAACCCACAGGGGCGGGGGCTTCAGCCTGGGCCCAAGCAGCCCAGCGCGTCCTGGGGCCTCAGCAGGGCGGGGCTGCCTTCCTCCGGGGCATGCTGGGAGCACTCCTCTGGCCCAGGCTTCACACAGCCACCCAGGGACGTGAAGAGCAAAACACTAGGAGCGGCCGCAGCCCAGCGCTGGCGGTGTGATACCACCTGGAGTTCTGAGACTTGCGGGGCGCAAGAACATCACCGAGGAAGCCTGGGCCCCGCGGGGGGTGGAGGGGCACCGGGCTTCAAGCAGGGCAGCAGTGCGCTCTCTCTGCAGCTGGCACCAGGCGCTTCAAGGGAGTCTCTGCCCCTTTGAGGGCACCTAGAATCTCCCTGATTCCTAAAATGTAGCAACAATTAAACAGAGAAAAAGAAAGGCTGGAAAGAGCACCGAGGAGGGCTATCAGGACACGGGCCGGGCTGTCTTCCTGGCCCGGGCGGTGTGAGCGGGCATCTGCTTCGCAGTTCCCTGAGGGACCTCAACACGGAGGTTCCGTGCACATTTCTGCACACATCGTCTTTTACGCTACAAGGCGGGTGCCTGGGCTGCCTCTTTCCCTGTCCCCTCCAGTCTGCTCATCTCTCCAGCTCCCCGGCCCCTCCCGCTGGCTACTAATCGGAGCAGCCACCCGCACGGCCCTGCAGCTCTGGGCCTATTTCCTGCAAGGAAGACAAAAGCCTGGAAGCAGCTGGCCTGCAGCCCTGACTCAGGCACAGCCCCCAGGTCTCTCCGTGTCCGGGGCACGCCAGGGTCCTGCGTGAATCATGTTCCTCCAGGAGCTTTCAGCCACAGGACCGCCCCACCCACGGTCCCTGCAGGATCTGGTCCTGATGTCCCAGCAGGACACACGCAGCGTGCCCTGTGCTGGGGACACGGCTACCCAGGGCTACGTGCTGGCCCTGGCCTAGTGAGCGAGGTGCGGCAAGGCCCACGGTTGTAGAGGCGGAAGTGAGGCTGAGAGGGGAGGTGCCGGCCCAGGCTCACACAGCATTTATCAGGGCGTCCAAGGCAGGCCTGCCCCGAACCAAAGTCCACTCGTTTACTGTTTGTTCTCTCATTCGCTCCACACTCAACCAGCCTTTATGACACACTCCATGTGCCAGACACTGGTTTAGCCACTGGCCACCGGCCGTGAGCAAGAAGACATCCCAGTGGGGAAGACAATACTCTCATGCAAACCAGCACGTGACAAGTGGAGAGCGACAGGGCTGCTCTGAAGGGGTGACATCTAAGCAAGACCATAGGGAAGTGAGGGAGCCCAGTGGCTCGTGGGGAAGAGCATTTAGGGTGGTGGAACAGACCCTGCACAGGCCCCGGGGACTGGAGTCTGCAGCCCTGCGGTCTGCCGCAGGGCGGGAGGGTGGGGCGCTGGCCAGACCCTACACTAAAACGCAGAAAAGCAGCACCAGCACCACGCCCCTCTGCACGTTCTTGTGGAGTCTGACCACAGCTCTCCAGGGCAACAGCCAACAGCCCCACCGTGTCAGAGAGCAGGAGGCCGGCAGAGCGCTGGGAAAGGCTCCCTGGGCAGCCCGCTGGCCGAGGGTAGAGCTGGGCAGGAGTCTAGCCTTGCGCCCAGGCCGGGCTGAAAGGGGCGGAGCGGAAGAGGGACACGGGCCCCAGGCCCAGCAAAGCAGGAGCCCAGAGCCCTGCATTTGTGACCAGGGGTCCCTGAAGACTGGGGGCTAACACCACCCTGCTCACAAGTGGTTCCAGAACCTCCATCCTGTTTCTTGTCTGCTCTGCCTGGTACCAGACTTATTGGAGCAACTGAATAATTTTTTTTCAACCTACTCACTTTGTCAACTGAGGCGAAATGATTTTCAGTCCCCCAGATACCGCTGTTGACGTGAGGTTCACATGAAACACCACTATGAAAGAATGCCTCCTGGCTATGAAGGAGCCTTGACACGCAGGTGCCAGTTTATAGGCCACGGTGGAGGGAGCTGGGGAGAACAGAGGAACACGTTACAACACACCACACGGCCGTATCAGCCAGCTCTGGACTGCAGAGAACCTGAGAGGCCCAAGGCCCAGGGCCGTTCATGAGCGACCCTACAGCAAGCACTCGGCTGACCGCGGACACCCGTTAGCCCACGGGGCGGGCAGGGCCGCAACCAAGTGAAAGCTTGGACCTCGTCCGGATTCCAAAGCAAGCGAGCCACTGAGCCGGTGCTGGCCAACCGAGGAAACAGGACACTAAGGAATGGCTGTGCCTTTTCCTGTGACAATGAGATCCTTGTCTCTATGTGTGTGGGAACTGCTTCAAAGTAATTAGGGAGGTAGGGTGGGGTGCAGACAAACAAGCAAGGTCGAGGCCGCTGAAGTGGGGGACCGGCACCGACGAGACACGGACACGGCAGATGGTTCTGAGGACCGGTGCACATTTCCTTCACGCGAAGGTTTTCGACCTTATACAAAAGGAAATGCGACCTAGTCAGAAGAGCAAAGAATTATGGATCCTCCCTTAGCGCCGCTCGGTTACTGAACCCCAACAGCTGCTGGTAACCACGACAGCACCGCGGGGACATGGTGACGCAGCTCTGCTCGGTGTCGCCCCGCCGCACCGCCACGCCGCACACCGACTCGCTGCATCCCCCAGGCTCCCTGGAGGCAGCAAGAGCCCTCCTCCCGCTCCACAGCAGAGCCCACGGAGATCTCTGGGGCTCGGCGGCCTGAGTCACAGAGGAAGCTGTGTCCTGCACTGGCGGCGAGGAGGGGCAGGAGGCAGGGGCCCCAGGAGCGGAGGGCAGTTCTTACAGTGCAATACTCACGTTCCCACACATCTTCGCTGAAATGAAACTACCGGCCACCCCAAAGGAGCCTGAAAGGCTGACTAGCCACAGATGGCTCCACCAGGTTTGGGGGCTCATGGGGGCTCAGGGACTGCCCGCCTGGACAGCCTCCCTACGGAGGTATGCTGCCCCCCTCCCCTGCTCCAGGCGCAGTGACGTCAGCATCCTTCCCGTCCTCGTCCTGGGCCTGTAGAAACCATCTCCCCTCTGTGGCTTCAGCGGGGCCCTGGCTCAAAAGAGGGAAGCCGGGGACTTCTGCCAGAGGAGGGAAGCTGAGACTGAGGGCGGGAAAGAGGGGAAGACAGAGGCAATGGCGCAGGAAGAGAGTGAGAGAACAAGGGATGGTGGGGGTCTGAGAGATGGCCACGCAGGTGAGGCATGGAGGACGGGACAGTGACGGAGGAGGCCGGCCGGCCACCAGCCTGCTCTGAGTCTCAGTTGCCTCATCTGTAAGGAGAGCAAGAGTCGTAACTTCCTACAGGCCTATCTGCTCCTGCGGGCACATGCACCCCCGCCATGCCAGAAGCCCCCAGTGCGCTGTGAACACGCGAGAGCTGAAACACACTCGTGTGCAAGGTCCTGTCCGGCTCCGGATCACACCAGCGCCGTGGAGGGCCCCACAACCAGAGGGTCTGGGCCCCGCATGCCCCACCCCCAGGTGATTTCAACCGGCAGTCAGGGTGAACATGGAATGGGGGAGCCGACGCAGGGCTAGAAGGTGGCGGGAGACAGGGTGTAGGCTGAGGAGGCAGGGCAGGGAGGGGCAGGGTCAGCACCAGAAGGTCCTGAGCAGCCTGCCCCCCTCCCCCACCTCTGGCTGCTCAGTCTGGGGACCGCTGCTCAGTCTGCGGAATGCAAGGAATGAAGCCAAGCCTGGCACCGCAGTCTCTGTTCTCTGGGCCCCTCTGCCTTACACTCCCAGAATCCTCAGTCCAATTCCCTAGGGGCCTCAGCCATCATCAGTCCTCCCAAGTGGAACAGCCACCGTGAAGCGCCAGTCCCGAACCCCCTTTCCCTTTGGGTCCCCTGCAACTCAAATGCTGAAGCATGGGGCTCAGCTCAGTGGTTCCCCTCACAAAGAAACAGTTATGGCAGTGGTACAAGTGGCTGGCAGCGCTTGTCACCTGCTGTGGTGAAAACGGCAGTCAGAGAAGGCTTCCTGGAGGTGGTGGCCATGGCGTGAGCTCTGGATCAACGCCAAAGGCAGAAGGGCAGCAGGCAAGCCAGAGGGCCCAGGCCGGGCAACAGAGGAGGGCCCAAGCCGGGTCACCAGAGGAGGGCCCAGGCCGGGTCACCAGAGGAGGGCCCAGGCCGGGTCACCAGAGGAGG